>NW_020455810.1:4009086-4034200 GCF_003342845.1 Nothoprocta perdicaria
CGCTCCGCCGCCGCCGCCGCTCCAATGTGGCGTCCCCCGCTCCGGAGGCAGACGCGGCACCGCGCATGCGCCGCCGATTTTAAACCTTCACCGCAGACGGCCGCCCTGGCAACCGCACATGCGCGCTGCGCGCCGCCGGCGGAGGGCGCGCTCCCGCCGCGCGCCGAGCCAAGGGGAAGGAGGAAGGGCGTTGGGCGGCCTCTCCCCGCTCCCCCAGTGCGCAGGCGCGCGGCGCGGCGGGGAGGAGGGCGCCGCGCATGCGCGGCGCGGCTGCCGTTAACCGATGTTGTGCCTGCGACCGTTAGAAAGTACAGGGATGATTTTGAGCAGTAAAGCGAACGAAAAGGGATTTTAAAAATGTACTGTCTGCTTTCTTTCTAATCCTGTGATTTGGCCTTTTCCTTAAACAGCTTCAGCATATGTGTGGACCAGAAGTTCTTTCCCCACACTGCCCCTCGGGATCTGCAATGGTCCAGTCAGTTGAATACAGCAGAACAGCAGAGAGAAGGGTTCATCATGCACAGTGACAAATACTACCTGGCAGTCTCAATTATGACATCCCTCATGGGCAGTTGAATAGTAATCGTGAGGGATCTAGTGGCTTCTGCTGTGACAGAAAAGGTCCCATTCTTCCTAACCTTCCCTAACCTGACCACACACTTCACCTTCACCCTTGCTCTAGCCTTGATATTGAGCAGTGAGCCAATATAACTTGTTAATCCAGAAAAAAAAAGTGCACTCAGAATAGTTTTCAGCATGGAGTAGCATACATTTTCACAGGAAATACAGCCACAACTCCCTCTTGGATGATTATATTTCAGTTTTAGCTTCAGCCAAATTCATCTTTGGTTTGGCAACAGTGACAATGCTGGATGGATTGGTAACTCTGTAGTTGATCACTTTGACAGTCCTGATGATGGCAGTGCCAATACTGTGAATACTTCTTATCCTCTGGTAAATAACAGTAGTAAAGCTAGATGTCTAGGGAGGATATATATACAAAACAATGTTGCCTACTGCTTGTTGTTAATCTATTTTTTAACAAACACTGTAAACTCATTAACACAAATAAAGGTGGGTATCTCAGTATCTCAGTATCTCATACCTTTAATGTGGTTTAACTTACCACTCTGAAAACAACGAGATGGAAATGCAGCATCCCAACCACATGATTAAATCTGCGCTCTGAAGCTCAGGATTGCCATGACTATGATTCCATAATGGTGACATAAATGCTGAGAAACTATGAGCGGATTTTCCAAAGGCTCGTGCTTTCACGCTTTTGTTGGAGTGTGACTCCAACATTTTCTCCCATATGACCATCATTCTAGTCACCCACCATCTCCTTGCAAGCCTCCAGCCCAGCACCTCCTCCAAACTCCCCAGCTTCATCCTCCTTTTCATATATTTTGCAGATGATATTGTGGATGGAGAAGACATAGGGGGAAGGACTAGCAGTAGGTGTGACCTGACACCTGTCTGCTGAAGGCACCAATAGCCAAGAACAGGGCTAACCACAATCTCTAGCTAAATGGGAGAGAGAAGGAAAGGGCGTCCAGCTAAGGAGGGCATCTGTAACATGTAGCCCTGAGAATGTGCTCTTCAACAGGAGGGGAGAAGGAGAGAAAGTTTCCTTAGCTGCTTTATTGTCATTCTTTTTTTTTTCAGTAAATACATAGGCAAGAGAGTGAAGACATGGCTTTCATACCTCAAATTGAGTTGATCATAATGGAAAGACAAGTAGAAAGATAGAACTTGAGTTTCTGGTTCTTAGAAAGCGTGATGTTTTGCCTTCTTTTTATCTGCCCCCCGGAAACACAGGCTTCCAAATACCAATTTTTGCTTGTTCAAAATGTCTTCTGTCTCCCATTAACGAAGGCCTGAATATCCCCAAATAGGCTAAAATCACATCACCTTCTTATCCTCAAATCTTCCACTTGGTCCAGCCCTTCCTCTTTCTTGGCTCAACATGCTCTTCTGATGAACACTGAGCTTTGCCCAAACTCACGGTGCTGAGGCATGTTCATCAAGACTGAGGAAGGCTGACAAGGCTGAAGCAGCTGTCAGCCATGAGCCATCGCTGTCCTCCTCCTCCTGCCTTCCACTAGTCTTGCAAACATTGCCAGCCCTTTGCCAGAGAAGCTTAACAGATGATAAATCAAGCGCTGAACAGCTGCAGCTTCTAGCCAGGCGTGGTTTATGCACATTAAAACCCTCTCCTAGCTACCCACATAAAATAGCTGAGTGCTAAGTGGAGGAAGTGTGGGAGGCGGCTCGCAAGGCATCCAAATGTGCCTGCAGGCAGGGCGGCACCTTTGGGGAGCCAGGCTGCACGGACAGCCACGTATGCGCTTGCCTCACGGCTAGTGGTTAATACACCTGATGAAACTGCCACAGAGGTGTTTCACCACTGCATGCTACGTGGATTTTTGGTACTTCAACAAAGGCAAGAAAAATGTGTGACCTTGGTATATGTGCCATTTTGTTTTCTGGATATATTTGGTGCTGTAAAATACTGCCTTTTTAATGAAAAATATATCTTGGCTTACTACACAGGAATTAAATATGTAACTGCATTTTTTATAGTTTTCTGTGACATCAAAACAACTAAATATTGTTCTGTTTAAGAATAGTCTATGCAAAAAAAATTGCTCATGTGCACTATTTTGCTTCCCTCCCTTGTCTGGAAGTGTTTTTTGGAAGTGTTTGTTTCTAAAAAATTCAGCCTTTAAGACTTGTCAGAGTTCTCAAGAGAGAATACATTGCCTGCACTGACACCTAATTGAATACAATTAAATCTTAAAGGCTTGCTTTATTCAAAAGCATACTTAGACATTGAAATTAAAATGTAATAGCAAGCATAGAAAGCAATTTAAGATGTTTTTAAAGATATTTTAAATTTTGTTTGTAGACCATTATCTGGGATAGAGGGATCATAAAAAAGTGAAGCTTATATTAAATATCTATAAATCTCTGTGAAATATCTTCCTAAGTAGGATCAGAAAAGCTGTATGAAATCAGTCTCCATGTATGAAATCAGTCTCCATAGGCTAAAGCCCTACAGAGAGTTCCTTTTGTAAGAACATAGGCTCACCATTGAATGAAAAGTTGAGAGATACCTTAAAGCGACTTTCATGAAATTTCATGGCAATTTTATGGTTTCTGAACTGGTCAGGATTCCTCTGTTACTCTTGTTTGTAATCCCAGGATCATTGGTAAGTTGTCATTCTCCAGGTTACTGTGTGGAACACAGCTGAGGACACACAGAACTTGCTGTATGGATCCTAGTAATGACAAGGGATCCCAATTCAGAACGTAGGTGCACATGCTTTAAAAATCTTAGAAAAAGTAAATTTAGCTCTTAGACCACCTGCTAGGAGAAGACTCTGTAAGTAAGGCATTCCCCCCTTGACAAATTGCTCCCCAGGAACATTATTAGAATAAGATTTCTTTCCTTCAGATCTGTTGATTGTAATCTTTTTGCTGAGAAGAGCAAGGTAGTAGAAGAAAAACAGGATTAAGCAAGTGGTGAGCCAAACTGGAAAAGCTAGGGAGATGGGGTGTACCATTTGTTTGGTGAGGAAGTGGTCTGGAGCCCTCATTTACCACATTAATGTGATACCAGATCCAGCACCGGCTGCCACTGCTTTCAGCCCGGGAGACTCCTTTACGCCTATCAGGATGACTATGGCTAGAATTAAGAAAGCTATCTCGTGTCAGCAGAGACTATCATGGTGAAAATGAAGCTTAGTTTTAATAGTTCCCAAGCTAGATCAAAGCCATATTTAATCTTGCTCTGATTTCTGGGAGCTGATTTATCTCCCCTGGTAAACTGCCCAACCTTTTTCCATGTGTTCATCCTGCTCACCAGTTGTCATCTGAAGGTAGCACGTGCGCATACCTTTATACACTTGCACTGCATTGCAGTGCAGCTCCCTCTCCATCCCTAGGGATATCGACATCCTACCATGTCCACCTTCCAAGCTACTCTTTTAAACTATGTTTGGGCTGAATTTGGACAGCTTGGAAGGATTTCAAAGGGGTAATGGTACAGCACCTGTATGAAAGTGCTGACCCCATGCATACTCATACTGGTTTATGCATATGTGAGCAGAAAGGAACAGGAGATGAAAGGAGAGCAGCATTTTTGGCAGGCTGCATCATCCATCTGCTCAATTAAAAATGCACTGAAAAGCCTGGGGCAGGAGCAGATCCATACAGACTCTTTTCAGGGGTCATATGTCATGTACATTCTTGTAGGTAACACAAATGTGATGCACCTATAGGATAGATTAGGTAGGGATTTCTGACCACAAGGTGGTCAAGAGAGAGATAGATACTGTCAGAGAGAGTCACTCAGGGCTAAACAGGGATTATGGGGGCTTTAAACAGGATAGATTTAATAACGGATTTACACTGCAAGCTGCTCAAGATGCCTCAGGAACTGCATGGAGGGGGTCACTGATGGGGGGGCTGCTGATGGCACCTATTGGACATACAAGTTGGATGCCCAGGTAGGACTCAGCTCATATCCTGTTCGTTAAATCTACTAGAACTATTTCTCATCTGTGCTAAGCTTGAGGAGCTGCTGTACAGGCAGCAACTAGACCTTGCTGACGGACTGGAACATGCGTGCCTGGCGCTGGTGGGAATTTGGTCAGTGTGTCATGTCACACGCCGGGCCTGCCACCACGTGCTCTGCCAGCCGCTGACTCCTCACAAGATATTCCACAGGTATTCTCACCGCAGGGCTGATAAGAAAGAATAAGCAGGTACAGCAGGTACTTTAGAACGAGGCAGAAGGATAAGATAGGAAAAGTGTGAGTCAGTAAGACTGAACATGTCTAGACATTTGAAGGCATGTAGAGAAAGGCCTGGATTAGGGAGAGAGGAATAAAGTAGGTGGGATGGAAGGATGAAGGCACTAGGCAGGGGGTGACCAAGACTGGCAGTGCACTGACTCATCCACCCTTATGCACACCGTTTGCCATTTACTCTTTGAAGGAGCTAAAGTCTAGCTTGGGGACCTGCAGAACCCTAAGCAGTGCTCAGCCTCCCCCAGCCTTTCCACAGGCACTCCATGGCAGCAGGAACCAAGCTAAGGAGGCTATTCACAGTATTCATGTCCTATCTCGAGGAGCATCAGCTTCACAGTAAGTTTATGCCTCTGAGTTCCTGGACTGACAAGCACTCTAAGGCCAGGTAGGTAAAGCTGAAGAATGTAGTATCCACGCAGTATCAGGGTTGAATCGACCTCCTTCTCCTATATGGGAGCATCAAGATTATTTGGAGCCAAGACAGATGTACTTATGGCTGCAGGACTGCTCAGCGGGGCCTTGGCAGCCTCTTTTCATCCTCAGAAAACTCTTCAGCCAGCTGCTGTTCCAGAGTTGCCTGGTGATATATTTGAAGCTGACTCCAGATAGTTCCTCCTGAGGTGGTGCTTGATACAGTTCCTATTTTTGATGGACAGCAGTGAGGTGGAATTCCTCTCTTGAACATCTGGTGAGAAAGTGACAGACAAATTAATGTAATGTAAGCCTTGAGCTTTTTGAGGAATGTATAAAATTCTCTACATCTGGCCAAACCACCTCACTGCCATTGCTAAGAGTTAAGATCTGTGCTGCCAATTAGTCTTGCAGTGGTGTCAGAAAACAGTAGAACAACATGTGTTGAATGAAGAACTGTGCGGTCTTTACCTCTTATTTGCTGAGTTCATTTGCCATAGGTTAGGAATTTAGTCAGGCTGGGCATGAAGACATCTCTACAGAAGTACTGCAAGCATACATCACTGTTGCTTAAAAAATGCTTCTCTAACATTGTTGCCACTCAGGTTTAATATTTCTCTTGATTCTTCCCATTACCAATGGCCTATGCCATACTCTCCAGAGGTCATCCATTCTGACAGCAGTGTTCTCATGGGATGCTGTGTCAAGGATTCAGCAAATTCCTGCATTAGATAGGCTCCTCTGTCTCCTTGTTTGTATGGATTTATGAGCAAGTGCCCTCTGTGCGTCTGATGGAGATTCTCTCATGACCATCCTCTTCCATAACTTGCCTAATAGGACTAGTCTCCACCTCCGTACTTCTAGCTGGGATGTGTGAAGAGCTCTCCTCTTCACTGCTGTGAAGTGCTGACCACTTCATAGTCTTCCCTTGGGCTGTATCTGTTAGGAGTGGCGAGCAAGAACTGTGAGGATTGCTGTACAATTGTACAATTACTGTACAATTACTGTCCTGAGGATGTGGAAGCCTCCTCCTTTAGCTTATGCCCCTTGTTTCTTCCTTCTATTCTCTTCCTTTTTTCCCTGACAAGATAACTCTCTAGAGAACTTTCTCTATCCTGAATGTGATATGTCTCTCGAAGGGGACAGCCTGATGGTGCATAAGGCCATTTAGCTTGGCTGTGACACTCCTATTGCTTCCTGCTGGCTTGGAGATGACGTGTCTTTGCTAACACTGGCTCTGGCAAAGGGCTGGAGGAGAGGGTAGAAGTGGTTTGTCAGCTGCCTTAGCCTTGGTTATGCCATCGGCAGAACATACAACTCCACATGCAGTGCCTCCACCTTCAGCACAGCTCCTTGGAACAATTCATTGATGTTTGTAGTGCATGGCATTATTATTTGCTGCGCTGGATCTATATCTGCTCCAAACTCTCCTTTCAGCTACATGAACCCCAGCAAGAATCGTAGATGAAATGTTTTAGTCTCACAGAAGTTACACCTGCACTTACCTAAAAGGAAAGAGAACTGGTCTGTGACTGTCTCAGGGCAGATCTCATCACACACCCAGGAAAGTTTCAAATCAGATCTGCTAGGACAAAATATTTACAGTATGCATTATGAAAGATAAAACCTCCTCTAGAGCAAGTAAGGGCTCTGGCTGAGTGCCCACCATGCTGCCAAACAACTGGCCTTGCTGTTGGAGCTGAAGGAAGGAAAGGGACATATGTTTCTCTGGAGGAATGTGGGCAGAGGTTAAGGGAGGTGAGAACTTGTTCCCACAGACCCAAATTAGCGAGAGGCATCACTAATTCCAAATGCTTGTTTGGCAACCTTTAAGAAAACCAATTTACATAAAATGAAAGACGACTCGGAGGCTGCTGTACAAAATGCCATGGAAGGTTATTTGCTTGGTTGAAAAATAGGGTACTATGGAAATCAGTCTTTAATACAATAGACCTGTGTTAGGCATTTTGTATTTTTCCCCTACATATTTTCCCAGTTAACCACACTCTCACTGGCTTTCTTTTATTCTCTACTAGAGTGGAGTGCAAATGCATGGGCAGCCTGCATCATAACTATTTTTATTTACAAGGAATAGTAGATTAGTTTCGTGATCACTAAGTGAAATATATTTTGCTTAAATTAAATTAACCTGGGGCAAAAATATGTTATAACATTAGATTTTTTACTCATGAATTGGAAAGAATGTGAGAGCTGACCAAGCACATCAAAAGAATTTCAAGTTTCTGGTATCCCCTCTTGTTATCAGTTTTCTTAAAGTCCATAAATTGATTATGTATTACTTAAATTATAACAGAATCCATTTTATGAATAAAATTCAGAATAGATTTGTGTTTGTTTGCTTATTTTTTAATGAGAGTTGTTTAGAGAGAATTTGAACAGAAAATAGGCAAAATTCACCAAATGCATTATTTATTCCAAAAATTCTTCATGGGGACATTGTTTAGAAGGCACCGGTGGAGGTGCTTAACCCAGTCCCATTCTCGCAGTGGTACTGTCACCACCAGTGGATGTGCCATGGGTAGCTTAAGGTGCAGCTTCCACACGTGACCCTCCTCTCCCCTTCAGTGCTGGTCTACACCCCACTCAACAAGTTCATGTCCAACCTGAAGACTCGAACTGCTCCTTGTAGGTGTTGCTTCTTCTTGTACCATCAGCCGCTGCTGAGATGGGCTTAGTCCTGCCAGCCCTGTGGCTGTACCACTAGTATTTTCGGCAGCTACAACATAGTCCTCAGCCTCCTCCCCAAAATCAATGAGCCCAGCTCCCTTAAGCTCCCTTAGCTTCTTGTCATGGGCCACATGTTCCCCGGATCTGGGCACCTTGGTTGCCTTCTCCTGGACCTTCTACTCCTACTCAGCACCCGCATGAAGTGGGAGGCGAGAGCCGCAACCAGAGGCAGCAAACAGTCCATGCAGCAGGGCCCCAAAACATCACCATTGTCAGCAGTCACAGCGTCGTGCACTTCCTCGGATAGGACACATCACAGAGCACGTTCCCCAGTAGCTGTTGGAGCTGTCTGTGTGCAGAGGCTTCCATGCAGACAGACCAGCTTCAAGAGGCTCAATCCCCACAGCAGTGGAGCCAAAAGATGGGGAAAGGGGAGAGTTGTAGAGACCATGCAGCCAGCAAAACAGGGCTTAAGAAAGGAAGCCTCCAGCAACTGCATGCAGCTAAATAAGTACCTACAAGAGAGGACTATAGAACTCCACTTGCATCCCTTCAGGGAAATCAGCACGCTCAGACACCTCTCTGAAACAGCTGTGCACCAGTGCATGCAGCATGGGGAGTAACAGGAGGAGTTAGAGGTCTGTGTGTGGTCTCAGGGCCACGATCTCCTTGCAGTTACAGACAAATGACGGGAGTGCTGTCAGGGATGGCTGTGTGCCTTTTAGGAAAGGCAGGCAAGGAGGGGGAGCTGCTCTTTATGGGAGTGAGCAACGGAAATGTACTGAGCTCTGCCTAAGGGTGAGTAAAGAGTGCGTCAAGAAGTTACGGGTCAGGCTTAAAGGACAGGCTAACATGGGTGATACTGCTGTGGGTCTTTCCTACAGGTCACCTGATCAGAAAGAGGAAGTCGATGAAGCCTTCTAAATAAAAAGATGGAAGTAGCCTCACCCTCACAGGCCCTGGTTCTCATGTGGTACTTTAGCCACCCTTATATCTGCTGGAGAGACAACACAGCACGCACAAGCAGCCCAGGAGGTTCCAGGAGAGCATTGATGTTAGCTTCTGAGAGAGGAGCCAACGAGGCGAGCAGCACTGCTGAACCTAGCACTAGCAAAACAGCCAGAGCTAGTGGGAGATGTGAAGGTCAGGGGCAAACTTTCAGAGATGATGGAGAATGCCCTAGCAAAACCATCTCCATCTTAGATGCATCTTATCAGGTCCCAAGGACTTGTGGATATCCAGTTTGCTTAATAATCTCTAACCCAGTCCTCTTCCACCACAGGACAATCTTCATTTCCCTGGATGTCCTTGTCTCCGGGGTCCGGGATTCCTGAGGGCTGGCCTTTGCAGTAAAGACTGAAGCAAAGGCAGCTTTCAGCACCTCTGCCTTCTCTGCTTCCTTCACCAACAGGACCCCTACCCCGATGATATAAAACTGGGCGGAGTGGCTCATACCCCAGAGGACAGTACTGCTATTCAGACGGACTTGGGCAGGCTGGGAAACTGAGTGGAGGGGAACCAAATGAAGTCCAACAACATTCCTGCCCCTAAGGAGGAACAACTCCACTCATCAGGATAGGCTGGGGGCTCACCTGCTGGAAAGCAGCTCTTCAGAGGAGGGATGGGCATCATGGTGGACTACAGACTGACTGTGAGCCTGCAGTGTGCCCTCTTGGCCAAGGAGGCCAGTGGGATCCTGGCTGCATCAGGAGGAGTGTTGCCAGCAGGGAAAGGGAGGGGATCCTGCCCCTCTCCTCAGCTCTGGGCAGGAGATACTAAGCAAGCTCATGGAGGCAATGCTGTGCAGCATACAGGTTACCCTGCTTGAGCAATGGTGTTGGACTTTATCTTCAGAGGTCCAACCTCAACCATTCCATGATTCTGTGTATCAAAATTGCCTTCATTTCCCACTTACCTTCAGCCCTTTGGAAGTATGAGCTTTATAGGCCTTATTAGTCCTTCATGTTGCCTGTTGTTACTGCTGGCACATGCTAGTTCATTTGCATTTCCCTGTATGATTGTGGCACAGAACGAGCTACAGGGAAGCCTCCAACACTAGCCCTGGCCTTGAGGGGAAGGTGGGAACATACGAAGGTACAAGAGCTCCCGGGACGCCGGTAAAACGCTGTATGTAACATGGCTGCTCGTAGTTTCAGTCACTCACTGCAGCCCTTTACTTCTGTAGCTGGGAGAAACACACCCTGAACTAGAGGAGGGAACAGCCTTTCCAACTGATTCTGTGGCTTGCGATTTCTGCTGTAAGCAGCATTCAGTAAAAACTGGAAGCTCTAGTGCTCTGTGTTGTCCCAGCAAATCCACGTCTATACAGAGCCACAGTAAGACAAGTCAGAAGTACCTGACCTGATTCTACATGTAGCAAGAAGTTAGATAATCAGTACGTGTTAAACAGTACCAGATAACCCAGTGTTAACACAGAGACAAAATACCAAAAGATATATCATTACTTGGTACATATCTTTTGCACCATACATGGTACAAAATCATGTATGCATTTTTGTACCATTTGTACATTGCTTGGTATATCTAGTCTGCATTGGAATCAGAAAGGGGAACATTCCAGAAAATCAGAAGAGTTCTATTGCAATACATCAAAGCCAATGCAGACTGACAGATTTACTTTGAAACATTGCCAGCTTTCAGAAATACGGAAGAGGAACTGTGGATGCTTGCTAATTATCTCAGATTTTAGCCACAATAGCAGATTGGGTTACATTTGCAAAGGAGTTACCTGTTTTGCCTGCTGTCAGCTGAAATTAATTGCCCTGACAAGCTGTTGTCATGGTAATTCACCTAGTATGAATGATCAGGAAATATATTACTACTGCACTTCTACTGTGTTTTGGTAGCAAACCTGTTAAAAGTGGCAATTACAGGATATTATCAGTTGACGTTTAGAATATCTATCATCTGCAAACAGTTTCAGTTTGAGAAAACTGTTTAAATTGAGAAAACACTTTTGCCCAGATGCACAATGCAGTTTTACTCTGTAATTTTATAAAATAAATTTGCATAAACCTTTGCCTAATCAAGAGCAAATAATCATTCTTAAAAAAAAATGGAGTGTTTCATAAGAGCATATATGAATTATTTGCAGCATTACAGCAAAGAGACTGAAATAAGGGAAAAATAGATACTTCTAAATGAGAATTTAATGGTAATAATGAATCAACAACATAGAGAGCTGCAGGGAATAATCTACAGAGAAGTCAGAGGGAAAAATGTCCACCACCAAAAGCCACATGGCATCTAATGACTGGGCCTCAGTGAGCAAGGGAGGTATAAGTGGAAAACTATGGGAACCATAGGGCCATTTTAAATGAAAACTTTTGGTTTTAATCAAGTTTTTAAATCCAGAAATGACCTGTTCATATAAAAAAAAAAAAAAAAAAAAAAAGGTGAACTTATAAAATGTATGAATTAGTAACAAGATGAAGTACATAAGAGTACTATCTTGGTATGATTAATTAGAGACTTCTATTTGAAGAGAACATTATTTTTGTCTCATGAGATTTTGGGGGACTGCGTCTTGCATGCGTCCATTCTGATCGCTTACACAGTACAAACAGACCCCTGCAGAACAGCATTGGGTCTTCCAACTCAGCACATCAGATGACACCTCTTCACAGAAATAACTTAGAAGATTCAAGTGCATCTTCTTGGTAGCATTTACTGAGAATATGCTAGCAGGCAATGGCAAATTGTGTGCAGGTCTGCAAGCATCAGACAGTCTGCTGCTACATGGTCCCTAACACTCTCCTCATTACCAGTCTGAACCATGGATCTAAACATGATGTCCAAGTCTAGGATGTCACAGGAACAATTTTTAGGGACCCTTTAGAGGTAGTTAACTACAACAGACTGCAAAACTTTTTATTTCAATTTTCATTTGTCTTCTAGTGCAACCTTCCAAAATTGCTTGCTTCCATGTGTTCTGGGTATGCATGTGTGAACATGAATTTGCATCACTGCAAAAAGTGGAGCAGATTTATCCAGAAAAGGTTTATTTGTCTGACAAAATGGACTGATGAATGCGTGAAAGACAGTTTGGCCAAGAGAAACTATTACTGATAAAAATTAATAGTACAGAAGAGGCTGGTACATTCTCATACTACAATAATCAAAAATTTTAGGGGTGTTTTTCCAAAACAGGCTATAAATTGTGAAAGGTAGTCAGGATTTCTTGACTGCTGAAAGATTGAAACTTTATATGACAAGTCATTGGTATGTTTTCTTCATTTCTCTAAATTATATGCTACTGAAATGTAATTAAAACAGTTGAAATGCCAGGTTGTGTAGTTGCGTAAAATGAAAAGTTCACCTGAACTAACAGCAGGAGGGAATCCAAAAGAGTATTACTCCCACTTTGCTGCTGTTATTCTTTAATCTACAGGTAATTGCAGAGTATGTCTTCTATGTAATTAAGAATGTATCATTAGACAAACTAAATTTATCTTGCGACATTTAATAACCTTTACGAATGCATCTCATCAAGTTCCTATATGCCTATGGGTATTCTAATATAACCTAGCTACTAAAGTTCATGAGACTTCATTTGGGAGACTGGAATTACTGGTACAGAAGTCTTGGCCAACCTCCACAGGTTATACTTATATATGATTACTATGAGAAAAAACAGTACTCAAGCAATGTACACCACAAAACATCTTTTAGTAGAAGAACAACTTTGGCTAAGATAATAAGTGCTCTGAAAAGAAGTTATCTTTCCTTAAATAGCTACAGCTATTACTACTCGATAGAAAGGAGACTTTTTCTTCTGGAAAAGGCAGCCTACAAAGTTCATTTTCATACTGTGTGCATTTAAGTCAGTATCACATGATTTCTGACAAATAAACTCGGTCAAACCCAATGGTAAACTATGATAAATAAATGGGGATGCCCTGTAAAAAGTACATAGGATTTGACCAAGTTAATTCTATACCCTTCACCAGTATAGCTTAGTCTTTAAACACCAGAATTAACTATCCAAGTAAATTCTGCATTTTACCTGTGAAAGCTTTCTGCAGTATAATACAGTGAGAATACATAATTACCAAAACAATTTTTTTCTTCTCTCAGTGTTTTCCACATATCCCATCCTGTTGCACATAAACCGGAAGTTAAAGTTGCAGACAAGAATAGCCAACTTTTTACTCAAGATATTTAGCAGCATAGAACAAGAGCAGAATTAAGATATCAGTACAGATTTTTCTGTAAACTTTGATACAGTTATACACAACTGAATGTAGTCACACATTCCTTGAATCTAAGGAAATATTTCATATCATTCTGAGATAAAAACAAGTCAGCAGAATTTCTCTGATCATAGATCAGAAAATCGTATCTTGGATCATACGATCATAGATCTATAGATAGATCTATGATAGCTCTATGAAAAATAGAAATGATCTATTTTTCCTTTTACAAAACTACTTTCCTATAACCACACACACAATTACATTATTTTTGAATCAATATATGTACCATATAATAACAAAAGGAAAATGAAAGCATTTTTATTCTCAAGGATTTCTACTTGACTTCATAATAGATAAAGTTAGGCAGGTAAGGCATCTTTAACATTACTAAACATGAAAGATTATATACAGGTATTCATCATAAAAAATGTGTTTACATACACATTTTTTGACTCCTAGTACATATTGCCTACAGAATTTTTGTCCATCCATGTTGCAGAAAGAACAAAGACAAATTGTACATGTTATTGCTGTGGTATACATGTATATGCCTGTGTAGTATCTTTTCCTCTTTTATTCATTCATACCAAGAAGTAAAATCCATCCAGCACATTACTGTGTTGTTATTGCAGAAGAAAGGTGAGCAAGAAGATTCACTAAGAGAGTAATAATAGCAGTTAGTGGTAGTAGTTTGACTGCTATTCCAGTACCTTATTTGTTGCAAGTTCTATACTCAAATGGGCATTAAATAATTCACTGCCTCACTCTCAGATAGGCCTTTTTGTGTGTGTGTGTGTGTGTGTGTGTGTGTGTGTGTGTGTGTGTGTGTGTGTGTACTGAGTGGTATTAGATTAGGTATTTGCAGTCGCTGAAAGTCTATCCCTAATTCAGGAACTGAATACACAACCATTTCTCTCAGTACTTTACTACTAAAAGAGTTTTTGCCTTTTCATAAAACACTGTGCAAAATAACAATAACATGGGGATGAGAGATTAAATTGCAGTAGCCAGATATTTTTTTACCCGTTGCTTGTCCCTTTAGCGCTTGTTTTAACAAGTAATCCACAAAGATAATATATTAAAGGTAATATGTGCTTATCAATTAACAATAGACTATTTAAACCCCTAAATTAGGTATCATTAGATCATCCGCTTCACCATCCCTTGATGAGTGAGGAACTTGATGAGTGAGTATCCACTGGAACAGCTACGAGCAAAGGTCCAATCATAGTGTCGTGATACAAACAGAGGAAGCCTCAGACTTCCCAAGGAAATTTGTAAACACCACAGTCTGAGAGGCGTAAATAAGCTGAGTCCAGCAGTGCAGCAATGGACACCTGGATCTCCAGGTGGGTGGGTTTTCCCAGGATCTCCCTCAGCAGGGGGGAGGCTGAGAGCACAGTCTCCTCCCAACCAAACAGCAGCACCAGCTTCATCACCAGAGCGGCTGGTGGCTCTCGCGCTGGCTCGGCTGTCACCCCTGCAAGCCCGACAGCTCCTCCCTGCTTCTCCCCATGGTCTCACAGGACCATTTTTGTGAGTAACAACAGAAGTTTTACTGCACTTCTTTTAACATCAATTACCCATGGCCAGGACTTCAGTGCAGTAAATACTGTATGAACATGGCAGGAAGGAGGAGAAATCATTAAGTGTAGTACATTCTGTCAGAGCCCAATTCTGGAATGCACTGCGTGTATTTTTTTTATTATCTAAATTATTGTCTAAATAATAATGATCTAAAACATGAAAGGTACCAGTTCTTCCCTCAGATATATTACTCGGACTATTACAGCGGTGGAAATCAATATCAAAGGCAGAACTTTGAGCTTTGGACAAAGCTTAATCCAACACCATACTGGAAAAGTCAACATCTGGCAAAATTATATTAAGTTTGTTTTGAAGAACACAATCCAAAATACACCATGTAAACACATCGGAAAACACTCAGCAAAAGCTTGATTCCCACAGATCTCCATCAGCAGCATTTTCTTTCAAGTTTCCATACAATTCTTCAGATTCTTTAGAAATTCTGATTTTTTTTTAACATCACAAGGATACAAAGAACACAGATGTGTCCAAATATATACATATAATTGGGTTACTACCATGGTTTTGAAACCCCTCTGGGGTCTTTCACATAAAAGGAGGAGGAGCAAGAATTCCTATTAAAAAAGTAAGAAATAAATACTAAAAGATTCCAATCTTTTTAGAACACAAAACACTTAGATATTTTCAACAGTAAAAGGAAGACACAGTTGTTTTTTTTTTTAAGCAGCATAATAAGGGTTCTATAAAAATCTTAAGATTTTGCATAAGGGTAGAAAATGTTACACAGAATTGTTAACAATGCTAAACTGGCCTAAGTAACCCAAATAAAATGAATAAAATGTTCTCCCAAAGTGCAGAGTGACCAAGTTGGGTGACATTTTGAATCTTATCAGAAATAGCTAAACTTTGAAAAAAAATATGATTAAAACTTAATCTATTATTTGGGTAGGATACCTCTTAGGCTGTCTATATGGCATTAGTTTTCATCTATAAAGTGTCCCTGCCTGCATCAGAGTGCAAAGAGCAAGACTAACAGGTAGTCAGTCACTTAAGAGCGATTTTGTTCATCCTTCCCTGCATTGGGACCTCACAGAAGTTTGGGGGGGAGCAGAGGAGGGATTCAGAAGGCAAAACAAATCAACCTCATTTGTGCACACAGGTGAAACAGCACACAAAACCCCTATCCAAAATGCATAATACTGGTGACTGGCCTCATGGCACCATCCTCAGGACAGCGTGCCTAGACCAGACAGAAATTACGGAAGGCTGTAGGGGCAGAAAAGAAAGCAACAGAAGCCCTGTACAGTATGGTAGTTCCTATGATGTGAATCCAGATACACTAATGTATCTGATACACAGCTAATGTATTTATGATGGTGAATTACAATGGTAGAAAAACGTTTATATTCCTATCGCTGTGCCCAAGATATTTGGGGGTTTCTTTTTCTTTGTTATTTTTTTAAGAGGAAAAAAAGAATAATAGTAGCATTAATGCACTAATAATAGCAGCACTGATGATGAGAGACTATTAGGTGCCTTATACTTGTACAGGGCTGGATGCTGCAGAAAGGAGACATTTCAAAGACTCTGTTACCACCAGCAAGAGATCGTAGTTCATGCACAGCTCAATACACAAATGGAATCAAAATTTTTCTCGACTTTGGGTAGTCTTCAAATTTCTCAAGATACCATCTGAAAAACAGAGAGAGAAATACCATTAGTATTGTACCTTCGAAATGCCATCAAGGAAATTAAAGTAATTGTAAAATGCTTTCAAATTATTTGCTCTATTTCTTCAGCTCTAAAACAAGAAAAAAAGTCTTTAGAACCTACTCTGGTTGGTTCGCTCACTCTGATGAAATCTGTTCTCCATTAAAGCTACTGCTGCCAGCAATGGGAAGTCATAATAATGTAAATATAGTGTAAATACAATGTAAATGTGAAATAATAAATGTGGAGAGAGCAGCCAGGGAAGGAATGGCCTGCTGTTGTAAAATGTATAATGCAATATATCCTATTTTAGAAGCAGAAGGAAAAAACAATTGCCAAGAGGGTAACACGTAGTGAATTTTTTTAGCAACTACATGTGGCAGCAAGAGACACTTTAGATACTGGAGCAACAGCCCTGTTCTGGATTGGAATAAACCCCTTTCCAGTCAGGACATGTACAATCTAGTCAGATACTAGACTAGTCCTACTGCTACTTCCCCTGAAAGATCTTCACTCTTTTCAAATCCAGCCTCTTTCAAAAGAGCACATTTGTAGCACTCCCAATTGCAACTTTTTTTTCTGATCAGCTTGTTTGACATATACTTCTCTTGTTATCTTCAAGTATTTCCTGTTCTAACATGGAAAATAGGAACTATTTTCACCTCATCTCTACTAAGATGCAAGTATTCTTATTGGCAGTCATATTGACGGCTCGATAAGCACAGAAGAAACAATGATTGACCATAAACCTAAAGCCCCTCTTTTGGGGTTCTGCAGATTTTCCCTTTCAATCTAGAACAAGGGCTTGTGCCCTGTCTGAATGGTAACGTGCAAGGGAAGCCCTGTGGATCCTCCCTGTGGACACCTCCCTTGAGAGGTTCCATCAGGAACACTATATCCAGTTTAGGGCTCCTACTCTGTCAACTAGCGTCCAGCAGACAGTTACTGAAGTGGTTAGGTAGCTGGATATATGATATATGAAGAAAGGCTGAGTGAAATGGGTTTGTTCAGCTTGGAGAAGAGAAGGTTAAGGTGGAACCTAATTGCAGCTTTCTAGTATCTGCAAGTAAATTAGAGAGAAGACAGAAGCAGACTCTTCTTGGAGGCACACAAGAAACGTTGGCCTCTACAAGCAGCAGAGGCAACAGCTGCGTCAAGGAAAATTCCAGTTGGACATAAGGACAGAATTCTTCCTCTTGAGGATGGGAAAGCAGTGGATGAGGCTGCTCAGAGAAACGTTGAGATAAATAAAAATAAAATAAAATAATAAAACAACAGTCACACGGGACAGCTTGGAAGGCTCAGGTTGGGTATTAGGAAAAAGTATCTCATGGAGAGGGCAATGGAGAACGAGATCATCTCAGGTGCAAGGTGAAGGAAAATCTCCATCTCCAGAGGCTCTTTGCAACATTCTGTTAGAGAAAGCCCCAGCTGATCTAATTCATTTTTGTCTGTTTCCTCATACTATTTCCAGTCTATTTCCTCCTTAAATTGAAGTTTATTTCTTATGCAGTTGAGTTGCCTAGTGAGAAACAAAGCAGGAAGCTGAAAATAACAAAATGATTAACACTTAAACTGGACGATTAAGGTATTCAAATCATCTTAAATGTGCTACTCCTTAAAGAGCACTCTTCCAAGAAACAGGTTTTCCCTCAAACTTGATCAAAGTCAGCATGTGATTACAGTCCATTATCAGTCCGATGGTTTATTTACTGAATAGAGACTGCTAAACACCATATACTAAGCAGTATAATTATTAACATTTTTTTTTCTATACACTTTATAGATTATAAACTAGTTCAAGCAAAAAAAGGAAAGAGCTCTAGAGTACATGCTGAAGGAACGAAAGTTTCCTAAATGAGTCTATTATCTTTTTAGGCCATCTTTAATGATATGTCATCATTTTGACCTCACTGTACCTTGTGTGCTCATTCTCCTTATCCCTAATATTGCTACGGTGAAATCTTGTTCAGTTTAATACTGCTCAGGGAATATTCTGTGTTATCCAAGATTGCAGTAGCCAAGTCTTTCGCAAGACTTGTTCTGCAACATCCCTACAGGATAAGGCATAATTTTTAAAATGGCAATAAAGCGTGGCATAGAGATAGTAGAAATCTTAGGACACAAACACTTACTGGTGGTGCTGTTTCGCCCGTGAACCCAAGATGAAGAGGGTGCACACTGCAAATGCAAGGCTGTGAACGGTGCAACAGGCAAGGGCAAACCCAAACCATTCCACAACCTCTCCAAAAAAGTTTGCTCCGCTGACATATTCAAACATTCCTCCTAAAAAGAAGGATAAAATTATTCTAAGAGCACCTCAATCAAGCAGAGCTTCAATAATCTCTCTTACAGGTAGCACAGCAATCCATTTTTCAGTTAACATAATTGTTAAAGGTAGAGAATGCAGTATTTTTCAGTTTAATTTGAAAGATTACTTGATCTCATTCTAGAACACAGATCTTCTCCAGCTCCAATTTTCCTCTTTAATCATGACAGAGAAAAGCAGATACAGGAGTATCAGAAACAATTTCATGCCTTTATAGATAATTACTGTACAATAATACTAAACTGGCTCTTTGATCACAAACTCAAACTTTTTAAAATGTAAAGTACACATGGCATTAGTTATGATATAGCATTTAATTTCTTTATTCTACCAAACTACTTCAGAAACTAAGTTAACAATAAACACAACATTATTATTATTATGAATTGAAGTAGCCATACATTTTTTACTCAGGCAAATTTATTCTCTAAGTTTTTGTTTTGTTTTGTTTTTTAAGATGCATCTTTTGTTCCTATCTCTAGCTCTAGTTGGGTCTAAGGAAAGCTTATCTTAACTGCTTCAATCTTGCCATTCAATAACACCGGTGAAATAAGTGAATAACACCGGTTGTATATGTCTAAAACAATTATACATAAACAATATTTATATCTATTAAAAAAACAAACCAAACTTGCAGAAACTGCAGAATTCAGAAGGAACTTATTTCCTACTCTCTCAGAGTGGAAAATGCCTGGAATGGTCTAATGCTTCCAAGAGTGTCAATAAACATTCACCATTCATTAATCTTCACAAGTCCTTCCATATTCTGTACCATCCCATGAAGAACAAAACTAACAAAGCCGAACTTCCTTTGGATTTCTGTCCTATTTCCTCACCACCGTAATCCTTGCTTGTTCTAATTCCTTGAGATCCACCCCTCTTCAGATATGGAGCAACTGCCATGGTGCACGCAACCAATTAAGTATCTGAGAACCTTTTGTCCTTCCCCACAGCGGGATGCTAATTTATGTCTTTATTTTCTTCCCTCTACCCACCTGCCGAGTCTCCAGAAAGTGCTGGAAGGCTGTGTTAGATTTGTACCACTTTTTAAAATAGAATCAAAATTGGCCAAGAAATGCAAAGGTTTGTGCAAACCACACGATGCATGCAACTGACTCCTTCCAATACTTGGCTAAGAGAAAAACATTTCCCAAACTGTCAGATTACTTCTTCATGTAGATGACTTCTACATTATGAAATTTCTAATCTAAGCCTATGCTACTGTATCATCCCCCAAGAATATATAAAGCTTTAGAAGGTCTTCTCTTATTATACGTTTCTGTAATATTTTTTTTACTCACCTCTTGGTATTGCATAACCAGTTTCCCCTGGTTTTCTCAGATTTCTGAGGATATGATCAGAATGAATATTGATTGCCATGCCAATTAACCACCCTAGAAAACCTGAAACAAAATATTTAAAATAGTAGCTTCAATATACTGAGTTGAAGGGCTTCAGCAGAAAACAACCTGCAACCAGATATTTTATATTACATATTAGGCAACATATTATCCCAAAGCTGTATTAATAGAAGCAGCATTAGCAACTGTAGTGACATTATGCACAATCATAATCCCACACTGAGCCCTTCTGACAGGAAACTCGCAGCAATTAACAGGTCTCTTTCTAGAATGGTGCTGTATGGAACGTGATTCTTGCTAGACTTGCAGACAGGTTTGCATACTCCTCTCCATTCTGTGCAGGAAATTGAATACAACTGTGTTCTAAACAAAACTGAAGGGATCAGCTGCTCTGATTCCTAATGACAGAACATATTTAATTTCCTCTTTCAGACAACTTTTGCACAACCAAGGGAACAATGAGACACACAGGGGATCCAGACCAGCACAGGCAACATTAGCACGTGCTTCCAGAAGTTAGGCTTGGGCTTGCTGCATACTGAGCTTGCATCACATGCCTTTAATAATGTTCCACAAAGACAGAGGGAAAAGGTTTTCCTTTTCCAAGATCACAGATGAGTTTCTGCCTTACTGCCTCAACTCCCTCTTCTGTGTCCTAAACCCAATCTATAAAACCTGTGGCAGAACCTGAATGCTCAGAGTTTTACGCTTCTGAGTAAATAAAGGATTGCCAAATCTGCCCAGACTTGTGTATGCACAGATTTGCCAGCCTGACAAGAGGAGGATCAGTGTGAACACTGCTCCTATTATGCAATCCACAGAACAAAGATAACAATTTCAGTCGCTTCTCAGCTGTGATCTCACTTGTATTGGGTAGAAGTAAAATAGTGCCCCAAGAAAATGTATGCTTAGGTTGACATTCTTTTGGAGAGAACGAAATTAGTTTCTGCTCATATTTCACTTCCTTTGAATAGGTGATTGGTGACATTAGCAACATGGAGAAGTTGGCAGTACACAATAAATATCACCTGGGCTGTGAAGTCATCTTAAAACAGCACTAAACTGTGCAAGAACTGAACGACCTGAATACAACCTAATCGTACAAACTGGTGGGTTAGTAGGGTCTCATAAAGTCCTATCACCGCCACTACCCTTAAAAAAAACGAGAAGTTGAGCAGTGAAAGTGAGGATTGCAAAAAGGGAAGCGTGTTCTCATAGGCAGCCTGTGGGGTGGTCATCAACCTACTGCTTGTTTTTAAGAAAACCCCAACAACATTCTGTACTAGCCATGATCACAGGAACTAAAACTGCTCTTCTATATCATTTAGTCGTCAAAACAGCCGGTCTAATAAATTAATCCCCACAATCCTGAAAGACCTCCAAACAGACCAAACACTTGACTGATTCAGTGATTTCAGACACTGCACATAGTTGCTGGAATCCACAATGCAAGATGAGGCGCTTTTTTTTTTTTTGGTATTTTCTTTTGCACATGCTACTCTCTAAATACCAAGATCCATCCTAAAAATTAATAATTGAAGAAAAAAAGTAAAATTGCTGGAACTACTGGGTGACAGAAACTGCAGCAGAAAGTGCTTTCTCCCTCAAGAACATGATACCGCTGGCAATCTAATTTGCAAGCACCAACTAAGTTGCAGCTCTACAGCCTAGTTCAGAAAAGGCCTTGATAAGAGTATGTTTTATTTGATTGGAATATTAGTGAACAAACTGTATGATATTAAGGCATATGAATTATGTTAAGGAATTCTAGCTTAACAGATCTATGCAGACTAGTTAGAAAACTTTCTGACTGGCTCTGTGTTTACACCTTGGCAGCAGGCTGCTTTGAGGGCAAAAGGAAATAAGTAAAATACTGTCCTGAGCTACAAAAGAGGTAAGATCGTATGAGATCCTTCCACGCTGTATCTGAATAAAGAGGTGGGAAAACTTTATTTTTTACCATTTGCTGTGGGTGAGTGAGGCACAAAATAGCAATGTTTTATTGATGACACATAGTGACTTAGCTTTTACTTTCCAAACTCCTTCCTAGAGGAGTCTGGGTGCAACTGGGCCCAATCCTCATCCCACACTTGGTCCACGGTTTATGTCTAAAAGGATTTATGTGCACAGAACTGAAACTTAGCAGAGTTTCCCAAAGGTTTGTACAGTTTTAGCCTGGTATTAATCACTTACCAAGGATCTATTGGACAAAAGAAATCTCTCAGCCTCAGGGAGTATCCTTGAGATGTATCCCTGTTCAAGATGAGATTCTGCAGAGCAGTCTGATGCCATGCAGGAAAGCTCAAAGTGCTCTGGGGACTGACCTCTATTTATTTAGGGGGAGACAAACTGATCAATGACTTGGTTAGAATGTGCATGCTAGACAGATCTTAGCTGGCATGTGCCCATGCAGCCCCTTTCTATGTGCTGTTTACAGGGAGGTCAGGTTGAGGGTGAAAGGAGAGGAGTAGGAACACAGTCGCAGCTTCTACACACCATGGACCTCATGTCAACAGTCAAAAGGAAAGATGAGGAGGCTGCTTCTGCTCCATCTCCACTGCTGCAAGGCACCAATCACCCTGTATGAACTGAGTGCTAACTGGGAACCACTGCTCCTGGTGTCACCTGGTGCTCGTTAGGCCAAACTCTTCTCAGTGGTGGCCAGTGACAGGACAAGGGGCAATGGGTACAAGTCAAAACACAGGAAGTTCCATCTCCATGTGAGGAAGAACTTCCTTGGCTTTGGTTGCTGCCTTACCATCATCACACTGGGACAGATAAGAATGAGTGCAGATTACCAATTATTAGATGTAGACAGAAGGTCTATTTACACAGCCACTTTTTGAAGAAGTATTTGACTTCATCACTAAATCGTGTTTCAATATTGTTTGCTTCTCTTAATACTGCTAACTGTACTATTTTGCTACTTGGTAGAGAAGAAAAACTGAGTGGTACCCTGAAAAATTTTAGGGATGCCATTCATGCAGCTAGATTAAAAGTATTACTTTTATCCATACAATACTTTCAATATAATTTTAGTTATTTTCTTAAAAAGCACACAGATTAAGCCCACTTAAATGTAATGATACTTCTATTAAGTTCAAATAGATTTTATTATAGTTATACTAAAAGTTAGTACCATATCTAAAAATAATCATTTTCTTGAGGAAATTACATTTATCATTATTTTGAAATGGAATAATAATTTCGTAAAATATTCTCTGTATTTACCTCTGTATTTATTATATACCTGCAATGAACTGAGTTCAAAAACTGAAGTTCATAAAACAAGATATGAAATACTAAGTATATGTCAGATTGCGTAAAAAGGCAGGAGTTGCTTTAGGAGTGCCTAATTACGCTACAATTAAAGTTTGTTAGATAATAAGCATTTTTCATCCCTCCTAATTGCAAACTACTGCACCTCAAAAAGAAGCAATCAAATGCTCATTGTTTATGAAGAAAGATATCAATGAAACCTGTTTACACAGCACCCCTTGCTTGTTCAAAGACCCCTTTTTTTCCTGAAATTGCTGAAGAGTCTTTCTCTGCACCTGTCCTGCAGAGAAAGGGCCCTGCACTTGCCTGTCCTTATTCTCAGTATGCAGAGAATCATACTGGGAGACAGGAGAACAGGAGCATCACCGCAGAGGGCAGAGGTGGGTGCACACCAGGGTCTGTGTGACTCAGCTTCCCCCTAAGTGGGGATGTGCAGGCAGGAGGGAGCCATTAATTTGCTCCAGTAGATTCTCAACCATAGACTGAACAAACAATACAGGTGAGCTCAACAGACTTAAATTTGGGAGGCTTTTCCCCCTCCACATTCATCTTGCTTGGTAAAAAGGGATCACTTGTCTCATCCAGATAACAGATACTATGAGAGATACTAGATCCTATGTCCTAATACCCAGATTAGGACTTGACTCATGCTGTCATTAATCACACCTATTCCAGGAAGAGCGGAGGTAGGATGCCTGTTTGTTTGTCCAGCCCTGTGCAGGAAACTTAAAAACAACATTCTCTTGCCAACACCTCTAATTTATAGGTGTTGCTCCGCTTCTAGAGCTGCTGAGGTGACAGTTCTTCCGAGACCCAGAAGGGTTAGCCATCAGAATTAGCATTTGAGCAGGTATTAACAGTGTAATAAAATACAAAGGAATACTGCAAAGGCATCAATGAAGTTAAAGCAGGCAGAGATAGGAAGGAGTTCCTGAACAGAACTGGGGACGAATTAGGGGAAAAAAAAAAAAAAAACACAAGAAGGACAGGGAATAATTAGCAGTGGATGCAGATGGTATCTGGGCCTATATCTGGCATGTCAGGGTACCATAGGTGCTCTTGATGAGTTCACAAGCTTTCCAGTGGCATGTAGATACACACTGGAAGACTGTGATGGCAACGTTCCCCTCACTGATTTGGAACGCAGTAACTGCTTTATGAATTATTGCATTGCAGATGCAAATAATAATAAGTAGATGTAAAGTTTCACAGAATCCCAGAACAGTTGAGGTTGGAAGGGACCTCTAGAGACTGCCTAGTCCAACCCCCCCGCTCCAGCAGGGACACCCAGAGCACGGGTCTCTGGGTGGTATCCAGGTGGGTTTGGAAGATCTCCAAATCACTCTTTTCCATCAACTTTCACTTTCCATCAGTTTGATTGAAAAAAATACACTGAAAAGCTGTAAGAGGAGAACAAGAGGGAATAAAGAGAAAGGTGAAGGTAGGGCCCTGCTCAGAGGGAAAACCTTATTTAGACGGACACTGAGGACACACATGGGTGGTAGTGATAGAAATGACTTTCCTACAAAGCAGGAACAGAAACAGCTCTCAAATATTGCAGGAGGCATCTTAAACAAGGATCATGTTTTCCTTCCAATGACACAATTTATAATAATTTGACCTCTTTTCCATAATATTGTACAAAACATAGAAAACCATTTCACAGAATCACAGAATCACAGAATCACAGAATCACAGAATCACAGAATCACAGAATCACAGAATCACAGAATCACAGAATCACAGAATCACAGA
>NW_020455810.1:4034705-4038537 GCF_003342845.1 Nothoprocta perdicaria
CACCTGGAGACGGAACTTCTTATGCTTCAGCGTGTGGCCATTACCCCTTGTCCTATCGCTGGCCACCAGTGAGAACAGCCTGTCCCCTTCCTCCCTGCATTCTCCCTTCCTGAACTTATACATATTAATCATATCCCCTCTGAGCCTTCTCTTCTCCAGAGAAAACAGGCCCAGCTCACTCAGCCTCTCTTCATACAAGAGATGTTCCATTCCCTTAATCATCCTGGTTGCCCTTCTCTGGACCCTCTCCAGAAGCTCCACGTCCCTCTCATACTGAGGAGCCCAGAACTGCACACAGCACTCCAGGTGCGGCCTCACCAGAGCTGAGTAGAGGGGCAGAATCCCCTCCCTTGACCTGCTGGCAACGCTCCTCCTGATGCAGGCCAGGATCCCATTGGCCTTCTTGGCCACAAGGGCACACTGCTGACTCATGGTTAACTTGGTGTCAACCAGGACTCCCAGGTCCCTCTCCGTGGAGGTGCTTTCCAGCAGGTCAACCCCTAATCTGTACTGGTGCCTGGGGTTATTCCTCCCCAGGTGCAGGACCCTGCACTTATCCTTATTGAACCTCATGAGGTTCCTCTCTGCCCAACTCACCAGCCTGTTCCATTTCAGGAAATGTAAAGCAAATTAAGGGCGTTATATCTATAACCTCTATGACATTCAATAATCTATGAGATTTGGGTAATTTTATGACTTTTAATCTGCATTTTTAACCTCTGTTTACCCTCAGTCCTACCTGCGCTGCCTACCCACTGAAGGGGACCTCATTCATAGCTCTCCGAATTAAATTGGTTCCCAATTGCAACTGTGAGGGTGCCACACTGCTAGTGGAGATTCAAGCCATTGAGTTCCCATGGCTCGCTCCTGAGCACCTGAAAACAGATATTCACCCTAAGCACCCACTGACTGAGAACACAGTTCTTCAAAACCCCCAGTCCTAATAGTCCATTAGCCTCATTCCTCCAACTCTACATTTTCACCTCAAATTTAGCTCACTGCAGCTTCCAGCTCCTGAACCTTTACTGCCTGCTACTTTCAGACACATTTCTGCTCCTCACTTAACTTTTAATAAACTTAAGTGACAATCTCATAACACTCCTTGGCAAAGGAGTGTTCTTGCTGTTTCACTCCGTTTTTCTTGTCGTTCTGTCCAGAGGCACGAGACAGTGACAGAGCCTTTTGAAAGTTGAGAGCACTGCAGTACAATTGTTCAGAATGTATTCGGTGTGTGACAGAGCCAGGCTGCATCTGAGCCACCCAAACTACAAGCATGAACTGCAGATATTTGGCACTGAATTGTTTGGAGGTGCTTGCTGGGACCAACATGAAGTGGTAATTATAAAAATCCACTAATTGATATTTCTTCTTGACTCACAGTTTGTTTACCAAAGAACTCAACTGAACTGAGATTATCTTTTGATGAGGTGGAAAATCAGGACACCAGAACCCTCAGGTTATAGTCTATGTTGCAACGGATATTGTACAATTTGCCAGGTCAATCAGTATCAGGTTTAAGATGACAAGAATTTCAGTCAAGCACCAAGAGAGTTTCAATTCCATACAAGTGTCCAGCTCCCACCAAAATTATTCCCTTGTGCGTTAATTTTTCCCTTTTTGGGAAATAATGTCCTAATCTGTGCAAGAGAATCTATTTCAAGCTTAAACTCTTCATACAGCATTAAGCTGAACAGTCTGTTTTGATCAGCAATAATGGTGGTAAAGACTTCTTGAGCTTGAGAAATATGAGAGAACTGATTTGTTCTAGCTGCGGAATAACAAGCTATATTGGTCACATCAGTGACTGACACAGCCTCTTTTTCTGCCTGGTGGCTAAATTTTGGGTTATCTCCAATTAGATCTTTTGCTAAAGATTTCATTGGGAAAAATATATTGATTTTTGGTAGCTGAATATAAAGCAAAGCCAACATTTCTGCTACATTTTCCTGTCATTTTCATGCTTGATAGCAAATATAAATGTAATGGCAGCTCCTGGGAGGACTGAAGCCCCTACTCCATGGTGAGATAAAAGAATGGTCCTATTAAAAGAAGATTCTCATTTGTTAAAGTAAATAGCTGAATGGTAAGGGCTTTTAAGGCCGAAATGCAGCTGCCAATAGTACTGGAATACAGCAGATCTGTATTCTTAACCTATTATTAATCTTTTCTTAACCTGTATTCTCTGTATCTTAACCTTTCTTATTGTACACCTATTATACAGAGCAAACAAGACAAAGCTATTTAAAATCCTGAATAGCTATTTTGTAATTAAAAAATATCATGATAAAAGTATAGCAAGAAGCCATAAGAAAAAATAAATAAAGGAAAAAGGGTTTAAGGGTTTTACTGCTGATGTTCTCACAATGCATTTCACCTTACCTATAATGAAGCAAGGCCCTTCCAACCAGTCGGAGGGGTATTCTGCGTAGGCGCTTAAGCTCCGGCCTTGCAAGTACCCATTGTAGACACAGAACAGGAGCGCCAGCACAAAAGTGAAGAACGGGGTGGGCTTTCCTTGCCGGATCAGAAAGGGAAATATGAGTGCCCTGCAACAAAAAGGGAAAGAAGAGTTATAACAACAAGGAAACAAATATTTTGGTGCCCAAATCTGCAATCCGTACCTCATATCCTACTTTCCAAATTCTCACTAGAGCCTTTCATGCCAGTACAGAAGGGTAATGATGCCTTAGCATCGAAAAGATTATCTCACTACCCAACTGGAGTTACAAGAACAGTCCTTTCCTCCCCCTTTTTGAGAGAGATTAAAGTAATTACTTTGAGCACGATAATTAAAAAAAAAAGATGTTTTTCTCACTTCTTCTGAAGTTCTAAATAACAGTGCAATCACATATTCCAAAGTGAACTTGATCTCCTGATCCCTACACAAAGTTCCCTAGAACTTCCAAGTGGGGAGGAAAACACCAGCCTGAAAAAAAACACACCTCAGTGGATTATAAGCCTTGGATCCAATGGAGACACTTTCCAACCAACATTTTTGTTATTATTGCAAGGAACCTTCATCTGTACAGAATGTGAAGCACTAATAAGGTGACCTACAAGTACATATTGTACCACAGGCAGGTGACCCACAAGTATTTCCCCTGTGTGTATACACGTTACTCCATGTGTGTGAATACGCACGTACAGCAACCCAGCTTGCAGCCGGGCTAGGACAAACCCTTGGAAAAGCCCTGGCTAGGGTCAACGGGCCAGGAGGGCTGGCACAAGATGGGCAGAGCCACGGACCTTCCCGCTGGAGGCTGCATGACCTGTCCGTGTCCCAAAACAGGACGATCTGAGCAGCTCTGATGCCCACACAGGGCACTGGCTCAGGGTGACGCTCACATTCCCAGCCAGGGCAAGGGGAAGGGGAAGGCAGCCCCCTTGAGGGGAGACCACCCAACCCGAGCTCCCATCCTGGGAGTACCTAGGAAAAGGGCACCGAAGAGGTGCAGTCAGCAGTGGGTGCCGAACCCTTTGGCTGTTCCATGCATAGTACTAACACGGCAAATCCACGTTCCATGTAGGAATGGAATCCCAAACGGCGGCTTCCCTGGCAAAACCCTTGTCCAGCTTCCCCGGCATCACTAACCAGACAGGCTCCAAATAAACAAGTAAATAGGGATGGAGGGATGGAGGTGTGCGCCGTCCCGCACGTAGCCAGGCGGCTGCAGCTCCCCGCGGGGCCGGGCCCAGCGGCCGGCGCCTCAGCACGCGCCGTTCTGAAACGGCCCGCGGCTAAACGGCCCGCGCGGGCGCTGGACGCCGCCGAGGCGCCGGGCGAGCACCGGCCCCGGCGTCCCCGGGACCAGCGGGCGCCCCGCGCGCGCCG
>NW_020455810.1:4039469-4066605 GCF_003342845.1 Nothoprocta perdicaria
GGGAGGCGGCGGCGGCGGCGCGTCCCTCCCCTCACGGCGCCGCTCTCCGCAGGGCTGGAGCGGCGGCTACCCCGAGATCGTGAAGGAGAACGCGCTGTTTGAGCGCTACTACGGCGAGCTGGGCATCGTGCCGCCCGGCGAGTGGGCCGCGTTCATGGCGGCGCTGCGCGAGCCGCTGCCCGCCACGCTGCGCATCACCGGCTACAAGAGGTGAGGGCGCCGCGCCGCGCCGGGCCAGGCCGCGCCTAGCCGGGCCGGGCCTGGCCTGAGCGCAGCGCAATCCGTCCGCAGCCACGCCAGGGAGCTGCTGCACTGCCTCAAGAGCAAGTACTTCAGGGAGCTGCGCGAGCTGCGCGTGGACGGGCAGGCCGTGGAGGTGCCGCAGGCGCTGAGCTGGTGAGAGAGCCCCGCGCTGCCCCCCGCGCTGCCCCCCGCGCTGCCCCCCGCGCTGTCCCCTCGCCCCGCGCCGGCCCCCCGGCTCGGCCCGCCCTTCGCCCCTCACCCCGGTTTGTGCCCTCGTCATCCCTGCTCTCTTGTCCCAGGTACCCGGAGGAGCTGGCCTGGCACACGAACCTGAGCAGGAAGATCTTGCGCAAATCGCCAGAACTGGAGAAGTTCCACCAGTTCCTGGTCAGCGAGACGGAATGCGTAAGTGTCAGGGCGCTTGGTGCCTCTGGATCTCGATGCTTCTTTGTGGCTGGGTAGATTTCTGTCAGGGTTTTGTTTCAGAACAGTATCAAGAGCTTCAGTGCGCCCTTCCTTTCAAAAGTTGGTTGGCTCAGGAAAATCCGGGTTATTTCGCGTGTTGCTTTTGGCAGTGGCTCATCCTGTAGTTCTAGCACAGAACTGCAGTTATGTGCTAAAGCTAACCCGGTTTTTGTTGGCCATGTGACAACGTGCACCTCTAAAGTCATCACTTAAATGTTATTGTAAGAATTAATTACTGCTAGAAAACTGACATTTGAATCTTTGCAGAGTGAACATATGTGTTCAGAATGACTGTTTCTTACTTGTGCTTAGCTAAAGCACTTACCTCTTTTGGTTAGTAAATGCATCCTTAGAATTAATAAATCTGCAGTATTTCATCCAGCTGAATTTTCTGATAAGTTCATGTTTATCCCATTGTAAGTTTGGTGTTAAATGCTAAAATTTATTTTAAAGTTTACAACTGTCTTATTATTATGCTATGAGGAATTCAAACATATATATATATGTGTGTGTGCGCATGTGTATGTATATGTATATGTATAACCAAAGAGATGCTTTTATTTATGGAATAAAAAATGAGGTTTTGAGCTTTTATTTTTAATTTTTTAAGGGAAACATCAGTCGTCAAGAAGCTGTTAGTATGATTCCGCCTCTGCTGCTTAATGTTAGTCCTCACCATAAGGTAAATTTAATATAAGCTGTATACTGCTTTTTTTTTTTTTTCTGGAAAGATACTTCAGTTATCTAGAAGTTATTTGAGTATCTGCATATAAAGAACAGCAATTAACTACTTTTCAGATCACAAGTACATTGTCAAAGGGAGAGCTGTTTTTTTTTTGACCATAGTTAATATCATATAACAGATGCTCAGTTTTGAATTAGTTGCACAATGTTACTTTCAATGGGTAGTTGCACTTTGTTTTATGTAGGCTAATGTATTTGTGTTTTGGCTCCTTTTTAAAGGAGGGTGACTTAAGTATTTTTAATTCCCCATCCACTATCCACCACACTGGGAGCAGGCATCCTTTTCAATTTATCGTCCTTTCTGTAAGTTACTTTCAGTTCTCAACTTGTTAGGCAAAGTCATTTCAGTGAGCTGAAACACTTGACAGAAACTAAAAATTATAGGTTGCTAATTTCTGACTGAGGTGACTAAGGGAACTACTGCCTGTGACATTTTCTTATGGCAGATGGTAGGAATGATATCTGGCAGCAGGCCTGCTAGTAAATGTCCTGTTCTAACTTAGTGATGTCTTGATATACAACATATATTTTCAGAATGCACTTCTTTGCAGTTTGCCTGGTGGTTGTATTCTTCTCAGGCTGTGTTAGTGAGCTACTCGGAAGAAAACCTTTAAGCTTTGTTCCTGAGGAAAGCAGTGCTCGGTAGCAAATTGTTAGCTGTGAAAGTGTCTCCCTAAGTGTCTCTGTCACAATGAACCAGGAGCAAGAAATATCCTAGCAAGCAGGTCTGAGTGGCTTGAGAGTGTTTTGTTGCCAGAGGAGAGGACTGAATATTTGTCAGGTATTTCTTCCAGGATATAATAGAAGCAATTTATATTGCCCTGATTTTTGCATTAAAATGCAAATATGAAGATACTCTAGCAATTCTTTTTTTTTTTTTTTTTTTTACAAAATTGTGTTCTGTAATATGTAACATTGTATGTTACAGAATTACATTATACTGTATTACAGAATTACACAAATAAATACTACATTAATATATAACATATGATATGTGTGATATTAAAAAAAAAAAAAATCACCTGTCAGATATTCTCTGATTAGTTTACTCATAGTTAAAGGAAATTATCACATGTTCTTGAAGGTAAGTTTACCATGAGCGTAAGCTTCCAATTAATATCAGTCAAAATAGCTTGTGAGCTGATAAAATGACCATTTCCGTGTTCTCCTTTCAGGGTTTTTTGGTTTGTTTTGTTTTTTTTTTTTTTTTTTTACGTCAACTGATACATTTGTTTCCTACAAACTGGTAGTCTCTTGTATTTCGGAACCTGTATATCTTGATGCATGTAAAGAACAGAAGTGTTCTTGGTGTTTTTGCAAAGGTGTGTGTAGAATAATTATAACTGTATAGGTAAAATTGCAAAAGCTGCAAAACTATGCAAAAATTTTTAGTCCACAGTTAGACTATGGGTCCAGGAGTCCATAATTATTTTCTCAAATGAAATAAAAATAAAAGGTAGATGTTTTTAACCTTCCCTTTTTCTGTAGATTCTGGATATGTGTGCTGCACCTGGATCTAAGACTGCACAACTTATTGAAATGTTGCATGCAGACATGAATGTTCCTTTTCCTGGTAAGTTTGGAAAAAATACTGGAAACTTTTATGACTTCAGTTTTATATTTTGCTCTTGCAGAAGTTTATTTTTAATATCTTGGGCAAATAAAAACTGCATTTATTTGAATTTGCTAAGTGCTGAGATTAGATGAAATGGGAAAATAAGCACGGAATGCATTTCCAGATTGTGCCAAAGTGGTTTCCCACAATTCAGGCAATTCATGAGCATCCTGTTCTCTGGATTTTGTTTTACCTCCACCTTTCCTTTGAAATGCTGTGGCTTGAAATAGATGAATTGTGTATTTTCGCAGTTTATACTAGGTGTGATCACAGTTTGATTTTGGTGTAGTAGCTACATTAATTTAGTTAGGTGGTGCCCCACAAGTGCTTGTGTTTTAGTGGTGTCCTCCACAGCCTGTTGCATTGATCATAAAATGTAGGATATCATATTAATTGTTTGTTTCAGGCTTCATAATCTTTACTTGCAGTTACGTGCTCACAGCAAATACTCCCCATAGAACCTGTGAGGTGGATTTTTAGTTATTTTGAGGGGAGATTTGTTGTTACACGTCACATGTGTCAGGTTCCTGGGGAGCAGTGGAAGGTTTCTCTCTGCTGTGAGGGCTTTACCTAACCTGAGGATGAAAAATGGGAGGGCCTTGCTCATGTCTTCTATCAGCTGCACAGACACTAGAGATCTTGACACTGTATTTGACATTATCAGTTCTACTCTATGATGCTTCATTTTATTTTGTGTTCAGTAAGAGTTCCTTCTGGTCTTGAAAAAATCTAGCAAAAGAGTTGCACAAATATGAAGAGGAGGCAGCAAACCTTTTTAAAAATATTTTTCTATTCAATAGTAAAGCATCTTTCTGATATTTTTTTTGTCTCCAGAGGGTTTTGTAATCGCTAATGATGTTGACAACAAGCGTTGCTATTTGCTGGTTCATCAAGCTAAGAGGTTAAACAGTCCATGTATCATGGTGGTAAACCACGATGCCTCCAGCATCCCTAATCTGCAAATAGACGTTGATGGAAAAAAGGAAGTCCTCTTCTATGACAGGATTTTGTGTGATGTCCCCTGCAGGTATCTTGCATGTGTTCTGCAGTATACAGCTTTTATTATACTAAGGACAATATTTATTTGTTTTGTCACTGAGTTACCCTCTCCGTGTTGCTAGTTGAGATGATACATACTGACTTCCAAAACAGGTGAATCTGTTAAACAGTCATGGGTAAAAGTATGCCCAATCAAGGCAAATCTTTTTCATTCTAAATGGTTTAAATTTGATTTAAAGACTGTGAATTATAATCTCCTTGATTCAGAATGCTGAAATGCAAAGACAACTTAGAAGCAAACAGTAAAACGTGAGAGATCTAATTAATGCCCAGGGAGGTTGTGGAGTCTCCTTCTCTGGAGATCTTCCAAACCCACCTGGATGCCGCCCTGTGCCCCGTGCTCTGGGTGTCCCTGCTGGAGCGGGGGGGTTGGACTAGATGAGCCCTAGAGGTCCCTTCCAACCTCAACCATTCTGAGATTCTGTGAATATGGGAAAGCACAAGCTATTTTTTTTTGCTGATGTAAGTGACTGATAAAAAATGATTTGTATCCACATAATAACACAAATCTTTTCAATCTCTGTTATAGTGGTGATGGAACCATGAGGAAAAACATTGATGTATGGAAGAAGTGGACTACGCAAAATAGCTTGCAGCTCCATGGGTAATAATATTTATTGCACTTCTGCACTTATTTCATTTCCTCCTAATCCCATCTCTTCAGCAACTTGCAGTCATCCCTGTCATTAATATATGACAAAGCAAGGATTAATGATTGCCACTTTCTTCTCAAATTGAGCGTTTGGATGCTCTTCTGAGAAAGGATTGCCACTTCAGATGTGATCTGAACACTTCAGGTTGATCTCCAGTGAAGCTTGTAAATCTGAACTGTTTGTGTACTTATGAATATCATGTCCATTAATATTAATCAAATTATTAATTTAAACAAGGTAGCTAATAAAGTAGGGAACAAATAATTTGAATAGAATTCTTAGCATTTAGGTAGCTAAAATACTTAACAATAGCTGATAAAAGAGCTTGTAAAACTCAGTAGTACTGTTTCAATCTTTAGATTATTAGAGATCATATATACAATTTGAGTTACCAGTCAGTGGTTGATTTATGTTAATTGATGGTGAATGAGCACTTAGCCTAGTGCAGATGCATGGTAAAAAGCAGTAATTTCAATACGGATGAAAGAGCTTAGAACATTTTAATGTGCATTTATAACTAGCTAAGAATGAGAAAAGTTACTGTGACTCAGCTGCCATATGATAACTTGTTACCATTTGATAAATTCTTCCTATTTGCAGCTTTTATTTTAATTGCATGTGCACAGCTAGGGTACAAGCTGCTAACACACTATGGTGATCGTTTTCACAGGGGGCCTGTATCAACTAGACTGTATTGCCTTTATTGTTTTTAATAGTCAGATTATTCTTCATTTTCATTCTAGATTTCTAAGAAGAGCAAGGTTTTGAGGTTATTTTTCCAGTGTTGAACGCTTTTTAATAACTTTAAGGGGCACTCTATAGAACAAAAATACAAAACGTTATGTTAAAATTTATGCAAAAAAAGTTAATGTTAGACCTGTTTGATGTTGTTACTGTGTACAAGTTGTAAGTGCCTGCAGTATAGACTGCAGCTGACTTAGCTTAAAATTTTCTTTAATTTGTGCTCTGTTGACAGTTTGAAACTCAGTGTGAGCTAAGTTAGTCCAAGGAAAGCAAAGTTCCTGCAGTACAGTTTCATCAGTAAAAGCATTTTTATGGGAAAACTTTCTGTGTTCTGAGCGCTACCTGGCTAGATCAAGATTGTTTTGTTAGATTGCAGCTAAGAATTGCAACCCGTGGCGTTGAACAGCTTGCAGAAGGTGGGAGAATGGTGTATTCTACATGTTCCCTGAATCCCATTGAGAATGAAGCCGTGATTGCAGCTCTCCTGGACAAGAGTCAAGGTATGGATATGACCTTGGAGAATTTGGGGAAATGCGTTTTCAGTGCTTGGAAGTGATGACCATGATGGCAGTCTTAGGTGGTGGCCTCTGGATCTTGTCTCTGGCCCGTTGAGGTGCTCCAAGGCTTCCTCTAAGGCAGTGACGCGTCCCAGAGAGCCAGTGTCTGCCCCAGGGCTTGAATGCAGCTGTAGCTTGACTCTGTAGAAGAGTCAAAGTGCCTGTATGGGGCATTGGACCTCCAGGGTTTGCCTCATTTGGTGAAAATCAATCCTGGAGGCTTGTGTGTTCTTCTATACTGACTTAGTATCTGCTGCCCCTGGAGCAGATGAGAAACCTTCCCCCTTAGGGCTGAAGGAGTCAGGAAAGGTACTTGTATCCCTTATGTCCTGCTGCTGGGGTTACTGCTTCTGCTGGACCATTAATGCCTGATGCAGTCTGGAGATGTCAGCTGAAGTCATGGTGTATTTGGTGTATAAAGTGGTCACGGTGCATAGATATTCAGCAATATTCAAAGGATGAGCAGAAATTTCAAGTCACACGACTCGCATTTGAAAATGTCATTTGTAGAGGGGATTTTGCCTATGAATTGTCATTTCATTTATTTATTTGCAAGGTTTACCTTCAGCCATTACATACAGGTAGTGTAAGAGTAAATGTCTGCCCGTGTAGAACAAGTTGGTAAATTCTGTAAATTCAAGGAAGAGGCTGCCTACTTGTTAAGTAATTCAAGTATTCAAAATCATGGAAAAGATTTATTTTTTTCTAGAGCTGTTACCTACTTAGATGGTTTTTATGTCATTATTTTTAGAGACAGGGCTGCTCAAAGTTTTTAATCTGTAGGGTAAACAATGACATTTCTGTTTTTATGAGGTAATTGACTTTTTAAGTATATAGTCTTTTTCCTCTGCTAGGCTCTTAGTACTTACTTTCCTGTTAAGTTTGGATTTCTCTCTTTCTTAAAAATAATTTCCTCTTACACTGCAGCGTAGCAAGATTGTAAATCCATAAAATCAGAATCTATTGAGCATTTCAAAAAGCAGAGCTATCCCAAAGAGTACCTCTCTGGAAAACACTGAATCTAGTAATTCTGTAACAGCCCTGTCTGAAACAGCAGTGTTTAATTGTGTGGCTTGTGGAGTAGCCACCTACGCAAACATCCAACCATTAATTTTTGGTTAATTTATACGGATTGCAAAACTTCCATAATTATTGTGAACAACTCTTCCCAACTTTCTTCTCTAAGTTATGGTGTAGTAATTGTATGACACTTCTTTATTTAAAAGACTTAAAAGGAAGTTTTTCCATGTTAGGCAATCTTAAGACTTTGTAGAAAACTATGTTTACAAGCATTAATTAGGAGTCCAATCTCAAATTTTGTTTTTAACATTTTTTTTTATATTCTTGGGCTTTCAGGTGCCTTAGAACTTGCTGATGTCTCTTCTGAGTTGCCAGGTTTGAAGAGGATGCCAGGAATTACAAAATGGAAGGTATTTGCTTGATATTTCTCTAATATTCCTGGTCTCTTCTGGAGTGTTAAGTTAGGGAAGAGTTCGGGAATGCACAATTTTAAGACCTCAGATTGAGCTAAAATAAGGTTAGGGATTTGCTGCTTAGATTTTTAGACTATATAATGTTGTAGGGAAAAGACTCTTTTTGATGATAAGCAAAACCCAGCTCATCTCTCTTGTATGCTTTCTTTTTTTGTCCTTTTTCTTTGCTCCAACTCCTTTCCCTTCTTCATATAATTTCTTTTCTTATTGCAAGTTGTGTCCTGTAGATGGCAACATCAGTTCAGCGAGTTCATTCTTCTCTCAGTCTAGACAGATTCGGTTGGATTCTGTGCTTTCCTAGCTGGTATATTTGAATTATTCCAAGAAATAGTTTAACAGCTTTTACTTCCAAATAAGCTAGAAAAACCACAGGGGTGTGAGTAATCTTTGTGTATTAATAGAACCCAGAACATTTTATTCCAGGCTTTATTTGATTTCAGTTCTGGAAACAGATTAGTAGGGAAGAGCAAAAATATCCCAAGCTACTTCAACTTCTTTTAAGAATATGGGCATGGAAAGTAGAAGATCATCTTGGCGGTAGGGAAAGAAGCTCTGATTAAGTCTTGAATGTGTACCTTTGCACCACAATTATTTGCTCTGTCTTCTCCCACTATTTCACTGCTTATAAGAGTACAGTATGCAGGATAGTGCCTCAGTGAAGCTAGGCTAAGGAGCAAGGTACATGGAATAAAGATTTACTCATGCCTTGCTATTAGAAAGCCAGAAGCTGAATGGGTTCTTTCCTCTTTTGATCAAAAAGTTATAAATTGCATATTCTTACCTTACTCATACATGTGAAATGGACAACTAGCTGTATTATCTTTATTTTAATTTGTTTGTGCAGTATGATAAGACTTTGTTTTTTGTCATTGCTTTTGAAATACAAATCTCCCAGCAGATGCACTTGAACAAAATCTGTAGCAAGTTTCTAAGACTTGTGCCTTTTCAGCCCTTGTTTGCTGCTACTACATTCTTTCAGTTCATTATTGAGTATGTCAGCTTGCTTTGATGTTGTTTTTACTTTGTCTTTTGTTTCTTGGAGAAACATCTGTTCAGTGGGAGCTGTATGAATGAATGGTTACATTGAATGTATCTGAGCATTAGCTGATTGTAAATGTCTGTAAAGAGCATAAGAAAAATCAGATTTTGTTCAAAGCATGCTGAGGTGCTTCCGAATATGCTATATTCTGTCCTCAAGCAAGCTAAGGAATGATTTCCAATTATTTCTTTCAGAATATTGAAGGAAAAAGTTTCTAAAACTTAAGATACCATAATGTACTTTTGCAAAGCTGTTGCTTCTTTGCTTACAAGAAGTTAGTGAAATGCCCGAGAGGAACGAGAGCGGCGTCTTCTCTTACCTTGTCACTCCGGTGGTTACGCTGTGATGTTAGACTGCTAAGCCAAAGCTGAACAATGCAGGGCTGCTAGACAGTTACCCTGTCGCAGCCCAAATAGTTTTAGACTCATTAGCACTTGCAGTTCTTTATTAGTCTTCCTGTTTGTCTCTGTCAAGCTCAATTTGTGACTTGCAAAGAAGAGCTGTTCAGAATCACAGTCTGTTTTCTCTCCATCTAGCAACCTGACATGTAGTGGGCTTAGCCTTGAGATATTAAATCTGGCAGTACAGTCCATTCTGTTTTGGTAGCAGAAGCATGTAAAGGCTTGGTATTTTAGGTGTGATCTCATCATTGGCACTGTAGCACTGAGAAGTAGTAGTTACTGAGAAATACCCCAACGCATGATGTTGCAATCTCCGTTGGAACTTTCTTAGTGAAATTCTCATCTAGATAAATCTTAGTTTCAATTTCCAGTAGGCCATCTAATGAGATCTTTAAGAATCGCTGAAGGTTGTATGGTCATGAAATTTATGGGTTTTCTTTCCCCTACATCTGCAGACCTAACTTTCCTTACAGCCCTAACATCCATTATGAAGCACAGACTTCTAGAAATCTTGAAGTTAAGATTCATCCTTTTTTTTTTCCCCCCCTTTGTTATTCTTGCCAAGTCATTATTTTCAATGCCTTGTTAAAGCAGTCGTGGCTTCACTCTTTTACTTGTCCTCCAAAAGCTGTGGCTTTTTGAGCAAACACAGTGGTGTGATGTCCACTCAGCATCTCAAGCTGAGTTTGTAGATGCATTCTGAGTCCTGAAGGTATGAGCTTTGGAAAATACACAGGGATATGGTTCTTCAGTAGCTTTCCTTAAAAATGTTCCCGTGAGCTATCTAGGGCTGCGGTGTGGGCCTCTATGCTCACCAAGCCATGTTGAGAACGTTTTTCTTACATAGTGAGAGGGGCTTAGAATGTCACACAGCCAGTCTCAGGGGGAGAGAGATAAATAACATACCTTAAATGGTCTTTATAAAGTCCCCTTTTCTTTTGAAGGATCTCTATATATTCTAGAAGTTAACAGAAATCCCTGCAGTTGATTCTGCTCTAGTCTTCACTTGACTGCCTACTATTTGAAGTGTAAATAGGGAAGCTAGGAGGCATGGCTGGCAAAAATTTCCTGCACTTTAGATGCACACATGTTATATATATATGTCTTATATACATATATATATATATATATATATATATAGGAACAATGCATTTCAAAGAACTTAATTTACCAGAAAATAACTTATCTTTTGGGGATCCAAACCTAGTTTTGAAAATACTTTAAATAAAACTCATTAAAATGTGGTCCAAATTGTTCATATTCTTTTTTTTTTCCCTCTTCTGAAGGTCATGCTGAAAGATGGGCAGTGGTTTGAAGAGTGGAAAGATGTACCTCCCAATAGACAGACCCAAATACGTCCCACCATGTTTCCAATCAAAGAAGAAGAGAAGCTAAAGGCAATGCATCTAGAGCGTTGGTAAGCTTTCCCAGAGGACATTTAGTGAAGTTTAGATGGCTACCTTCTATGGTAGGGGGAAATGATAGTTAGGTGTTCAAATTAATTAATATGTTGCAGCATAGATCTAGCTATATTTGTGGGTTTTTTTTTTTTTTAGTTCCTTCATAATGACACCACCCAGTAGTTAGATTTTAGTGATGTCAGAGAAATTATTGGAGGTCACTTACAAAGAAAAAATATTCATGCAAATAAGCTACGTTATTTACAAACAATAGAGATATATAGGGAAAATTGCTAGGAAAGTGCGTAAAACCTGAGTCTTGCAACAGCGTGACTAATTTTCTGTGAAAGGCTTTCCACGACTGTTCTAAAAATAGAGCATTTAGAAATGACTCATTAAAGCTCAGCAATGATTGGTGAAATTAGTGTCTTGCACTGATGCAGGTTGTTTGCCAGAATGCTCTGCTTTAAATCCTCTTTTTCCCTTGATCAATCAAGCCGTGCAGTCCCAGTGGGGCCGCTTAGTTTGCTCTAGAAGTGAATATAAATGGTACTTTCAGTACTCTGAAAACCTGAAAGCTGCTGATGAACAGATGGCAACCTTTCTTTTTTCTAGTCTTAGGATATTGCCGCATCACCAGAACACGGGAGGCTTCTTTGTGGCTGTATTAATAAAAAAATCTCCAATGCCATGGAATAAACGCCAGCCTAAGGTAATTTCTCTTAAAAAAGCTAAAACGACAACCTTTTATAACAAAAATGCAGAAGAAGGTTAGATTTAGTAGCTAAAACTGTTACTGCTTTTAGTAATGTCTGTGCTCCCTCCGTTAAAGTTTTTCTACTGTGTTACAGTAATCAAATTGTGATTTCAGTGCTGCTTAATCTGGGGCTTGGGAATGATTCTCTAGATGAGAATCTAGCAGATCCTCAGCAGGAAAGTGAGGCAGCTTCAGGCATCTGACTTGAAGCCTCTGTTGTCAGTTGTCTTTCTGGCTTAACCAGCAGGATTTAAAGTTGTCAGATTTTCTTTGATCTCTTAGGGTATTTGTATCGTGGAGGAAGACCTTCCTGGGTGAATCCTTTGTGGCTCCTTCCATTGACTGGATTTGCTTCATGGGAACAAGTTATGAGTAAAATTTATGAGGCAGTAAGGAAGAAGGATGCGTGCAGAAGCAAGCTTCATGTGAATAATTCATGCTATTGTAAATTAACTCTCAGGGCAAGTGTGCAGCAGGGTGTGCGTGTTAGTTCGAATGCTAGGAGGAAAAGAGCTGGTCTGGAATTGAAATGCCCTTCTTTGAGAATTCTTGAGCATTTTATGAGTGGTACAAGAATACTTTTCTTGGGAAATGGGAGAGGAATTGTCCAAAACAATACCTGATAAATAAATACATGGTAAATGTTAATTTTGATGGAATCTTGACTTTAGTAGTGAGCATGCCTCCATAATTCGATCTTTTTAATGAATTCTCACCAAAAACATGTGCAAAGCATGTGCAAATAGGGAATTTAGCTACCTCTTACTCCCAGTTAGGTACTGTTTTTGCTGTTTTGAACATACTTACTATTATTTGAAACAGATTAATCAGAAATTACCACAAAGAACAGTAGATACTGTGGAGACAGCAGCTAATTTGGATGAGGGTACTGAAAACATCACCGAAGAACCAGCACTTGAGGAAAACGAAGAGTCTAAGAAAATGCAGAACGTGCAGAAATCCGACACGGAGCCAAGCAAAAAGGAAGGCGTGTGTGGGTAAGAGACCACGTCTAAATACTTGTGTTGTAACCACTTCCCAGCTGCTGATTTTTTTTTTAGTTCTTAAATTGTTATATTTATTGTAAAAGCGGATCGATAAGCAGTTATTGAATATGCACAACTATTTTACAATGCCATGTTTTCAACCTTGTATTTCAGCAAAATAAAAAAGCAACCACCACACTTGACAGCATTTGCAAAAGTGGTTAAGCCTTTCGTCTGGGTTAAAGGAAAAAATGGCTTTCAGATCTCTTTGTTACCTCATCAGTGACATTATTAATCCATCACAGATGCAAATACCTGCTTATTTGTATGGGCTTTCTGTTCCCAAGCACTGCTTTCACTTTCTTACTTTAGGAAAATAAATTGTGGGTAGTGATTTCTTAATTAACAAACACAAGAAAATGCCAGTCTTTATTGAATATTATCAGTATTTGTAAAGTAAATATTGACCAAGTGAACTAAAACTACAAAGTTTTAGCATTTTTCACTAAAGCATTTACCAAACATTTTTACTAAATTTTTGGCAATACTGTTTGTTTTTTAGACCACCACCATCTAAAAAAATGAAGCTGTTTGGTTTTAAAGAAGACCCTTTTGTGTTTCTCCCTGAAGATGATCCATTGTTCCTTCCTATCCAGTAAGGAAAATTTAAGTTTCTGATTAAGCAGTAAGAATATCAGTTGTTTAGGGATATTAGTAATTTAGCTCAACAGAAAAGATGGGTGTAGTTGTTCATACATGTATTTTTTCTCCCTATCTTGGCACCAGGTGCCAATCTTCTGAGCACACAAACATTTCTTAAATTTATATATTTCAGTAGGTCACAGATAGCCAGCACTGGAAATTTCCAGGTATCTCTTAGTGTCTATGGTGGCTAATGTTTTTGATACCATCTGTCTTAGAAATGCTAATTCATGTCATGGAGCTGAAGTGTCAAGTGACTGAAGGTTTTTGCAAGTATCACTCCAGGAATAGGCCAATTGATGCATTTTGAACATCTAATTTACCTGTTAATGAAGCATTAATGAGGTCATCAAACCTTAATGAGTGTTTTGGTCACAGGAAATTTTATGCATTGGACCCTTCATTTCCCAAGATGAATTTACTAACTCGAACTCAAGAAGGGAAGAAGAGGCAGCTGTACATGGTTTCTAAAGAGCTCAGGAATGTCCTTCTGAACAACAGCGAGAGGATGAAGGTCTGGCTCTTGTCTTCAGATTCTCACAGCAAGTTCATAAGCATCAGTGGATGTCTCCTTTAGTCCTGATGCAGAGGCTAATGCTAATACAGAGAAGCAGCCCTCTTTTTCCCTGAATGTTTTCCTCCTTTTCTTCCTCTTTTTAAGACAGAATTCTTTCTGGTAGAGGAGTTGGTCTCCAAGATTAAAAACATTTTTTTTTTTTTAAGTTGGAAGGGAATTGAAGAATAGGGAAGGTAATACAGCTGCTCTGTGTGTACCTGGATTGTTATAAGGTCTTCAAGTTCTTTCACAAGTAATCATAGGTTTACTTTGAAACCATTATTTTTATATTGTGGAAGAACAGTAAGCTTTGAAAGCCTACCTAAAATAACAAATAACTTCAGTTGAATTAAGAGCTGGTTATGTTATGCTGGGGCATTATTTAAAAATAATTGATTATATTTTCCAATTTTTGGTAGATGCATGTGCATTCAGTACAACTGAACACACAGTTGAACATCTTAAAACACCATTAAGATCATGGCATAATTAGTAGTTTGTGTGAATTAGAAAATAAGTTTAGTTTTTCACACAACTTTCAATGAAAAACCCCTTATAAATGCTAAATATCTATCTAAAAAGTCATAGAGTAATTTAGGTTAGAAGGAGATCATCGAGTGAGACTTCATTTCTGCTCCAAACAGGGCTAACTTCACAGCTAGTTCAGACAAGATTCATGGCCTTGTCCAGTTGAAACCTGAAAATTTCCATTGATACTCAGTGCTTCCTTAATATAGAGAAGATTTTAAGTAGTCAAGATTGTGAGTGTTTATCCTTCTGTTACACTGGCAAGAAATGGCTGCATAATTGACCAGATCTTAAGAAAATTAATACCTTATATTAGGCACTTTGTCTTCGGGTACCGTGTTTTAATATTAAGCGTTTGTGTGTTTTCTAAATCTTGCCGTGATGGACTTTCCCAGAATCATCCAGAAAATTCTTACTAAAATTAGATCTTAATTGTTCAGTGCCCTCATTTTGAAGCTACCACTTCTTTGGTGTTGGCTTTTCAACAACGTGGAAAAGAAGGTTCTTTACTTGGGTACTGGGATTTGTTTTCCTCTCTCCCTCTCAACAACTGAAACTTGGGCTTCGTTTATAATATAAGACAACCTAGGTTTTGGATTTTGCTAGGAATTTAGTTCATTGTCCAACATAAATGAGTATACATTGAGGTAGTACTACTTTCCTTGCTACGTGTAGTCAAACAATTGAAGAAAACCAAAGTTCATAATTCTGATTTAGAATGATAATTTTTTGGCTTCAAAATTTGCAGGTTATTAACACAGGAATAAAAGTCTGGTCTCGCAACAGTGACGGTGAGCAGTTTGGATGTGCCTTCAGATTAGCACAAGAGGTAATTCAGTATCACTGTATTTTCCTGTTTTATTTCCTGTAGAACCTAGAACACATCTGGCAGAAATTTTGTCAGCTTAAGGACAATTTATGTTTTCAGTATGGTTTAAAAAGCTGTAAAAACAGTTTTCTGATATTTAACTAAACTAACTGTCTTCTGATATTTAACTAAAGTACATAGTATATTTAACTTTTCTATTCTCCTTTAGAAAGTAGAGATTGTATTTTGAAATGTACTTATTTATTTATTTAACAGGGAATATATACCTTATATCCGTTCATTCATGCAAGGATTATAAATGTCTGTATAGAAGATGTTAAAATTCTGCTAACCCAGGAGAATCCGTTCTTAAGTAAATTCAGCAGTGAAACACAGAAGAAAGTCAAAGATATGGGTAAGCTTCTGACTTGTGTTATGTCCAAATGACCATTATACAGTGTTTTTAAAACATAGAAAACTTGTCAGATTAGATGTTTACTCTAAAGATGTTGGCTAAATTTATCTTAAATGTAGCTGTTGAATTTTATGTCATTAAATAGTACAAAAGCCCAGTGTGCTGGACATGGTAGACCTTTCTGGTCATAGCCCTTGTTTACTGACACCAGAGAACAGAAGACTCTCCAAAGTTGTGACCCTCATGAAGCAGTACTGGTAAATAAAGGTTTATGATACACTGCTGATTTTGGCTTCTGTCACTGCTCCAGTTAAAGCTGATTTTGTGGCATTTGCAGTGGTTTCTCATGGCTGTACCTACCAAATTTATTCAGATTTGGTTCTCTTAAGTACGGGAAGCCGTGTGTCTACCCCTTATATTAGGTTTTTTTCCTCTTCCATACTGGATGTTTGTAAAAACTCAGCCTACTTTTCAGTATTATATCAGGACATAAAATATCATTTTATTTCCAGTCATTACAGTTGGTATGTGATAAGGCAAAACGTGGTGGATAAACTGGCTAAAGAACCCTTAGTTTCTAATGTTTGAACTAACACACTCATGTGTCCATTTTATTACCTACGTGCCGTGCTGGAGTCACTGGGAGGATTAATCTACTCTGCTTTTGTGATTTTATTTGTTGTTTTATATTTTTGACAGTTGTTTATATAAAAAACATATGAATACTTTTGTCTGAAAAAAAAAAGAATAAAAATTGGGATTATCTATAGTTTACTGCCTTTGTATAGAAAATCCCTGCCCAGTTGTGACACCATGTTTTGGGGCTATCTAAAATCTCCAGATTGTCTGCAGGACTTTAACAGTCATTTTAACATTATACACAGTAACTTTGTGTCCTTTTTATTCCTCCTAGCAATGGGAAGCATAGTTCTGAAGTACGACCCTGACCCCGAGTAAGTAGCTGGATTGCCCTTGGTTTATTTCCTTTGAAAATTTGGACAAGACTTGCTTTTTACTCAGAAAAGAAAAAAAAAATGGAGGCATAGAGATACAGTGAAGTTGACAGTGAAGTCAATGCCAGGCAGTTTCTTTTCTTGGCAATTCTTTCTATATTCTACCTTGCCTGTCTGCTGTCGAAAACAGTTGTAGACTTTAGCCCTGTGAAGAGCAGACATTAATTCTGCCTGTCAGGGCTGCACAATGTCACTACACAAAATTCTTTTGTTTCCCTGTTGATTGGAGAGGTTGGAATTGAGAAACTTGAGAAACTTAAACTTTTTTATTGTTCATTTCTGTTGATGAAGCAGGATCAGAAGCTCTTGGGTTGTTTGAATGCAAATTTACATCTCACTGCCGTTTACGATGATTTTGAAAATATCAGAACCAGAAAATTGTTTAACATGATGCTGAAATTAGGAGCTGGAATGAGGTTGGGGATTTTTAAAGCTTGCTTGCTATAGGGGAGCTGGATTTTAAAGTTACAAAGAATGTACTTGCATCTTCTATAAATAGGAATTAAATGTATATATTATTAAAGAATATACATCTAGATATAAGGATGTGGCCGTAAAATAAGTTTTCAAGATTAGTCTTAGTTAACCAAACATGACTCTTGGTTTGCAGAAAACCTGATTCTCTTCAGTGCCCCATAGTGCTGTGTGGCTGGCAAGGAAAGACGTCCCTGCGTGCCTTTGTGCCCAAGAACGAGAGACTTCATTACCTGAGAATGATGGGAGTGGAGGTGTTCAAAGCAAAGAGGAAAGAGGAGGAATCGGAAAGGAAAACGGAGGAGGAAGCTGAGTGCAAGCAAGTGCCGCTGGAGGAAGGAATGGATGTGGAAGATAAAAATCATGATTTAGTCACAAAAATGGAAGCAGAAACAGGCGAGGAATCTTCCAACACTCCTGTAGAAAGCAGTGCTATGGAAGTAGAAAGTAAAACTGTGGATTTAGAGGAAATTAGTAAAAACACCAGCAATCATGAAAGCGAGGAAAGCAAAGACTGACACAGGTGGTGTGGATGATGAAGTTTCTCTGTCTGTCACTTAACAGCTTCTGTGAGGCTCACATCCAGACTTTTGCCTTTAGCTGGAAAGTTCATTTTTAAATTTCAGTTGGAATAAAAGGTTCTCTTTTTAAAGTTTTACCTATTTTATTTTTTAAACAGAAAACGTGAAGAGATTGCTCTTTGCGTTGGTCTTGTTTTTACCCGTTCTCAACTCTGTATTACCAGTGGGTTTTTATGTCTGTTGCTGGCAATGGACCATGCACCAGTAAAGTCAAAAGCCTGTCTTGGAAACAGAATAATGATATATACAAATAAATTGCCTATCATATTGGTCTGAATCTTGTGATGAATCTTCTAAGAATTAAAAAAAAAGGGTTTAATTGAAAAGGCACAACTCCAGGAAAACACTTTTTTTTCTCTTAAGACCCCTTAACCCATCTCAATGTGAGAGTGATGTTTATGTAGGTTTTTTGATGGGTAAGAGTGTGAGTATGCACACAAACACATGCATAGGATACCTCAATAGCCGCCATTAATATAAAATACTGGCTAATGTTTGCTCAAAGTAAAACAACACACAGTGTCCGGAAGAGGAAACACACATCGTGTATGTGTGTGTCGGGTCAGAGGCTGATGTCCAAGATTATTCTTCAGCATGGCAATATTCAGTGTCAGGGAGAGCAAATAACCTGAACATCTAAATAAGGGCACTTCCACTGAGCATGTCTCAAGCTTCTTGTCCAGAGAGTTGCCTGGTTAAGACTCTCCCATCTCTAATTTTTGCAAGATACATGTTTATAGCTGAAACCGTAGTTTAAAAATTAGGTGGTGGTGTATATACTGTTGTAGAGAAGATGCTTATAAGATGTGATTTAGGTATAAGAGAGGGATTCACTTGATCCAACAAAAAAGCAGATGGCCATCTCAGAATTGCATTACATAAATTCCGTCCTTTGTGGCATAGCTTCTGCAATACTCTCTGTCCTTGCTATCAAGTTGACCTGAAAGGAAAGTGACTGACAGAAGATAAGTCGTATCCTTCAGCAGGACTGTGTGATGCAAGTATTTCACAGGCTGTTCTCGTTGTCAAACTCAATTTTATGATTCTGATTTTTACTGACAAACTCTTAATATCACTTGGATCCTTTTGCTGTACCTTCCTACAACAGACTTCTGGATGCTTGTCCTTGAACTACTTCATCAAGAGGAGTATTCCTGAGGGAGGAGTATAAAACCGAAATAATGACATGTCCTCTGATGAGATATTAAGTCTCATGCAGTGAAAAAGCATTGACAGGAGTCATTTTCCCCTTGAGAATCCATAAAAGTAGGTTAATAAAAATTCAGTTCCTGCCCTTGTAGTTTGCTTGTTGGAGCTATTTTCAAAACTTTAGGTTTTGTTCATTCTTTGGATTGATAATGGTGACTAGACAGGTTCTTTTCTTGGCAGCTCCATATGCTGAATTAGATTTTTTTAAATGATGTGATCTTCTTAATGAAGTCGATCAGGAAAAAAAAAAAATTCCATGGCAATTTCAAACTTAAACTGTCACATTTATCACTGGTTTTCATATCTTTGCATTTATTCTGAGATAGTATCAGAAAGGGAGGAAGGGTGAAAAATCACTGCCAATTTTGAAGTCCTTCTCTTCCACATCACAGTCATGCACTGTTCACCACTCGAGAGAGCTAGTTCTAAGGCAGTCAATCTAAAGACCTCTTTAAAGCATGAAAGTACCAGAGATCAAGTACTGAAAACCTATGAAGAGCTCGGAGCTTGTTCTGAATGATGCTGTAGCTGTCGGTGCCCTGGAGCAGGAGCTTTACATCCTGGTTCAGCTGGTGACTCTGCCAATGGGACAAGTTATTCGGATAGGAATACTTGTGGATGCAGCAGATTACATAATTAGATCAGCAATAGTCTAATTGCATAGGAAGTGAGGCAGTCCTATTATTTTTGCTTTAATTTCCGTGCCCAAATTTGTAGATAGGGCTTGAAAAGCCTGTCCTAGCTTCCCAGGTTGGCTGTCTTTGAAACGGGGAGCATTTTGTTGAATTTTCTGTGCCGAGAAATGCAGTATGTGCTATTCCAGCTAAAGGTCAGATGCTGAACCTCTTGTTCACTGGCTCTGAGCATAAATAACAGCATGAATGATGGCAAGCCTCTTAAATCACCCGATTTCAAGTTCATAAATTCATGCTAGCAGGCCATATTAAATGTGAAGATAGATACTTTTTGCAGTTTTGCCTCCAGTATTTACCTAATGTTAACCAGTTTGGGGGATTTTGTTAGAATTTGGATGATTTAGTTTGCCTCAAAATTTATACATGATAATTTAATGCTTTTGAGGTGAATTTCTTTTCCTTAAGCATCTGAATCCCATTAAAAGCCAATGGGAACTTCTCAAAGCATTTATACCCGTTCCTGCCTATAAACTTCAAATTTACTCTTAGGCAGTAAAATGAACCCCTTGAGCTCCTGTACTAATCCCAATTCTGAGTTACACCAAAGGAGAATTTGTGTGTTGCTCTCTTCCAGTGGGAAAAGTCCAGCACAGAAAACCACAATTTTCTTGCTGACAGAGTTGGGAACAGCATTGGGTCTTGCAGTGTTTTCTTTCCACGACAATTTTGTAAAGAGCTTTAAAAAATATAGACCTGCTATTCTGTCCATACCTATTATTTCCAAGAAAAGTCCAGATAAAATTGGCTGAATGGATTTTTAAGGTAACTATTTAGTGTCTTTTTTTTTTGCCTTTTGCCTTTTCCTAAAGCATATGTTGTTACCTAAACAAAGCCAGGTAACAACGGGCTAGAAAGAAGTCAAATACAATAACTGTTGTTACGGTAAGTGCACCCACGTTGCCACACAGGAACGACAGAAAAATCACAGTGCTGAAGTTTCCAAGTGTTCAACAACAACACTGAGATTCAGCAAGCAGAATGTCAATACTTGGGCCACCAGCGTGCAAGGCTGGACAAAACCCCACAAAAACTGCATTCCTGCCTCTCCCAGTGGCTCTCCAATGCCCATGCTGGTACTGGTATCACAAAGCTGCAAGTAGATTGGTCTTTCTTCCTCTTTTTTAATAGTTAACCAGAGGAATTTTATGTCACCCATGGAAAAGAGATGCAAGGTCATTTACATTTATTCTCTCATCTGGCATTGGGCTTCCTTCCAAACAGAGCAGCAGAGCAGAACTCTGGCACGTATCTAGCGTTTAAAATGCATCATCTGCTGCCGTGGCTGAGGCAGCAAATACCCTTTTGTCTTCCAGGGTGATGCTAAACGCACAGAAGTCAGCCCGTTTGACAAAAATGAAGAGAATAATGGCACCAGGCAGCTCTGCGGTGCACTGCTTCGTCACACGGTGACATTTAACAGGAGTCTCCATCCTTGGAGGTGTTAAAGTGTCAGCTACATGAAGTCATGGCTGGCTTAATTTAGTGCTGGTCCTGCTCTCAGCAGGGGCCTGGATGAAACCTCCGGAGGTCCCTTCCAACTGACACCTTCTGCACCTCCGGGGAAGTTCTATAATAAAAAAACATTAGATTCTTTTCATTATTTTTATTTTATTATTTTTACTTTGGTGGAAAATTGTAGCTGCATGTTTGAAAGCAAGCTAGTATGGATGGACTGAGCTTTTTTTTTTTTTTTTTTCCCCCTGAATATTTAGTTTCTTATGGACGAACTGATAATCACCACACAACCACCTCACACTAGGCTTGTGCCCAGTTTTAGGGGGTAGAATTGAGGCACTGCCATTTGCTGAAGCCGCACAAACTACTCAGATCTGCATTTGATTATGCTTTGAAAATATATAAGATGTTTAGTACTCTGAAAAGTACTAAACAGAGAGTGTCCCTTCACTGCCCAGTAAGAATGAAAGCCCATTACTGAGAAAAATATATATTTACATACGTATGTAGGCATGTGTACGGTACATGTTCCAGCCACAGCTGGTGTGAGACGCTCAGGCCGTGCAGCAGCTCTCCCGTGGATGCCTCCCACGCCCCCCCGTGCACCCCCACGGGTGACTCTGCGAGCTGATGCGGACGGGGGCTTTGCAGCAGCAAGGCTCCCAGCCCACCAGTCTCTCTGGTGGTGGGCTTGGATCTCCTGGTGCCTCCAGCAGCCAACTGTCGCACTCGCTGGTCTCTCCAATGTCCAGCCCAGACTCGTGGTCTCTCTGCTACTTGGCTCGATGTTTACCTTTGGTTCCTCCCCTAAACATCCTGACAGAAAATCCTGCACAATCCCCAAATGCTCCTCCCCATGATGCTGGAGTTTCTCCCACACCATTATAGGCAGCAGACCCCTCAACCTGCAAGGTGATCTGGGGAGAGGGTCTCACATCACTGACTCATCTGGTGGGTGTCACACTTGGACAACAGGGTTGTTTCTCCTCTTGTGGTAGCCCTGGGAGTGCTGAGCCTTGCTGCTTGTTTCCTCTAACTAGGTTAGTGCGGTTTCTGCCACTGTTCCTCTGCTCCTTGTCTTTAAGCTTTTAATCACATAAATTAACTCCAGGAAGAGCATTTTGCTGTGCAAGGTGCTTGCAGTGTCCTGCTCCACTGACCTTGAGGACTCTGGTGTGACTGGCAGGTCTTTCATCTACCCCGTGGAATTTACACCAAGACTTCCTCAGGGCCTGGAAGCCCATCAAAGCATTGAGGTTTCCAACACCCTTCACACAGAGAACAGCAGAGGGAATTTTGGCCAAACCCCTGCCCTGCAAAGCCTACATATTTAAGCAGGTGGTGGGAATCCAAGGTGCTTTAGAGGACTGGATAGACCTCATTCACTGCATGGGGTGTCACACTTGCTTCATCTACCCCATCTCCCAGGAGGTGAGGACTGATCTGTGCTCCTCATTTCTCTCCTGTCTCGAGGAAGACATTTCTGCCAGGTCTTCCTCTGCAGAGCTGCTTTCCAGCAGATCAGCCCCAGCCTGTACTGGCACACGGGCTCATCCATCCCTAGATGCAGGACCCTGCACTTGTCCTTGTTGAACTCCATGAGGTTCCTCTCTGTCCATCTCCCCAGCCTGTCCAGGTCCCTCTGAGTGGCAGCACAGCCCCCTGGTGCACCAGCCACTGCTCCCAGCCTGGCATCATCAGCAAATCTGCTGAGGGTTCATTCTGCTCAATCACCCAGATCATTAATGAATTTAAGCAGGATTGGACCCAATATCAAACCCTGGGATACACCATTAGTGGTCATATTTCATGTGTGGATCACCATTAATATAAAGATAAGTACTTTTCCAGCTGAGAATATATATGTCAATGTGAAAAGCAGCTGGAATTTGTGAAAATGCCTTGTCACATTTACTCAGAGGACCAATAATTTTTCTAAAATTATGGATTATGGAGATAGAAAATATTTTCTCTTCTCTGTCTGCACTGCAGGCTGGAGTTAAAGGGCACAGCTATATCATTTTGAAAAAGGAATAGCCAGAAGCTCACAGACCCTTCCACCCCCTTTGCACGTAGGTCCTGCAAGCAAAGAGTACTTTAGTGCTTCAAGTCCTGCTGTCTGATGGAATGGGTCTGCTCTTGGGGCCATCTGAGAGCGCTAAGGAAACAGCAATGCAAACTGCTTCTCATAACCTCACCCAGGATCCTTTTTGGATTTCTGAGGGGAGAGTCTGCTTTAATTTGAAATCCTCTTAAATCTACAAGATAGGATTTTGGATGATGGAGTTTCCGATCGCAAGGAGAGCAGTATCTAATCAACTATGTCTCCCTGCTAAAAAAAAAAAAAAAAAAAAAAAAATCTCTGTCATTTGGATAGATGAAAGATAAGGATTTTCCTTCGTTTGAAGCATTATTAAGGCTTCTAGGTAGGCAAGTTAGCCCAGTATGTACACTCCTTGGTGCAAGAGCCTAGGAGCAGATTGCCTCTCATTCTGATGAAAACAAAACATCTGTGAAGAAAGAGGATACCTTATTACCTTGGGCTTTCACCCTTTCACATACAGAACAAGCAGAACTGTGCATAACTTGCCAATAACCAGATATCTGCTTTTTCTGAGGAAAGCCACTTCTGTCTTTTCTTATTGTTTATAGAGTGTTAAACATTAATCTACAGAAATGTGGAGCTACCTGAGCTAGAAGACACTTTCTTTTGCATTGTTGTTAACCTGGAGAAAACAAAAGGTGCTTTTGGAAGCACACCTTCCAAAACTGTCAAACTTCTCTCCTATAGATTAATTTACACCTATGGATGTTTTTACAACACCTCATATTTTGTAGTCTCAGTCAATCTGTTCTCAGTTCCTAAAACTGTTGTTTGCACAGGTATGGGCCCTATTGTATTTATAGTAAACCTTTTTTTTAATTTTATCCTATTTTTAGTTTATATTTTACCCTCTCTTAGCTTTGAATCCATTTTTTTTTTAAGTTAAGGGAGTTCAACTGGTCTGATATGCTCCTTAGTTTTCTTTTCTTGGGAGGGCTTTTAAATCAATCGCTGCAAAATTAACTATTTGAATTTTTATTATTGTAATAAAAAATGGAGTTTTAAATGCCACATTGTTCCATAATGATCATGAATTTCAGATAGCGATGGCAGAACCAAGCAAGTTTAGGACACTTTCATTTTCTACAGAAATCTAGAATCTGGACACAATTGTCTGGCTGGGTGCTACTGAATGACAACCTGAGAGGCAGAAGTCTTGGTAGGATGTTCAAAAGAGGTTGCAAAATCATCCGCATGTAAAGAAATACTTGTGGAATGTGTTGATGGCAAGATGCTTGGTTTGATTTGGGTGGCTTATGAGCCCATCCAAAAGAAAAATAAAAAAGGTCGGTGGAAAAGAGCAATATATTGATGTGCTGATGGGTCTCTTGTAGGTCCTGTGTCATGTCAGCCAGTCCCATGGAGAAGTTTCAGGTGCTCTAGAACATCTTAATGACAGTTAGAGACAAACCTAGGAAGTTGTATCAAATATAAGCATCATTCACCACAACTGACAAACAATTCACTTGCTTCCTATGGAGAATGAGTTTATGCTGCTTTTCACATAATATTATTTGAATTCAGTCCCAGTGTTCAAGAAAATTCACCTAATACCTGACTCAAACCCCTTGAATATTAACTAATTCTTTAATGTTTTCCTTAAGGAATTGAAGCAGGTCATGGAAGTGGCATGCTTTATTATGAACTGAAATTACATAAAAGTTTTGCAATATTGGAATGAAATGAAATCTTTAATCATGCTATTACAGAGATCACTGTTCCCTCTGAGAAGAAACGACAGGGAGAATGTAATAGTAATGGGAAAATAGTTACTTGGGCTTTCTAAGAAGTCTGAACACAGGGTAAAGTATTAATATTTTGTTCTGCAGTCTGGCTTGGCACAGCAGTGTGAGGGTAAGTAATTCTATTGACTTTAATGAACTACCTATATTGAACATGAGAACACAATTTAGCCCAGTTCATAGAAGTTCATAGAAAAGTGTATTAAATTAGATTTGATCTGCATTTTTCATGGAGTCGAGCATCATGAATCAGGCTATTTTCCAATATTCTTTGTAGAATCTCAACATTTTTCAAAAAGTTAGCATGATTTTCTCTCCCTCTAAACTAATTTTCTGTCTGCTCCATGGCAGACTAAACTGCTTGTCAGAACGTCTCTAAGGTAGGTCCACTAAACAAAAAATACAGAATCACCAAAGAAACCAAAAAAAAAAAAAAAAAAAAAGAATAATTTAAGTTGGAAGGAACTTCTGGAGGTCATCCAGTTCAGTCTCCTGCTCCAAGAAGAGCTAATATCTGACCTTAATATGACCTTAAACAAGAACAGTGGCATAGAGATGCTGATCATAAAAAGAATTTAAACATCACAAAGAACTGATAAAGATGACAGTTGTATTTGGATTTATGACCAGAAGAAACATACATATACATATGTATATTTGCATGTATAAATGTGTATGTATATATGTGCATATATATTTGTGTTTTACATATAAATATCCATATATTATAATTTAATATTTTGATATATTTGACATTATATTAATATATTATATATTTATAAATATAATAGATGTTATCAATTACCAACTTATGTTATACATATTTAAAATACGTTAATTATTTATTTTTACATGTACTATATTCAGTCTATATACATATAGTATACATGTATTACATAATGTATAAAATAATATATATTAGAGATTAAATACATAAATTTTAATTTCCTATTAAAGCCTGATTTTGTGGTAGAGAATTTAAGATAAGCAAAATGTTAAGCAAGGTTTTGGTTTGGTTGTAGTTGCTCATTTGAAACAAAAAAAGCCTTTGTTTTAGAAGCAGTTCTGTAAATGAACAGATAAGGGAGAATATCATTAATCAATCAGGGCTTGGAGGAAGTCCTTTTTTACAGTCTCCTCATGTGTCTTTGCAGCTATAAAAATGCAGAATCTTGTTATGGATGTAAATCTGGCCATGAGGTAGAAAACAAGGTTTAGGAAAAGATATTTTTACCATTTTCAGGCTGGCATAAGAGTAGAATCATCAAAATGTTTAAGAACATTAAACCTCCATATTGATCTACATAAAATATTAAATACTGATTTGGAAAGAGAATATGAACAGTGAATTAGTGCAGTCTGCAGAGGCTATTTATTTTATTTAAAACTTGTTTGTCTGCTAGACTTGAGTTAAAATTCAGTAGAGTCCAATGAAGGAGAAATAGATGGGCTAGTGAGCTAGTCCATACCCAAAAACAAACCAACCAAAAAAAAAAAAAAAAAGGCAAAAAAAACCCCCAAAAAACAACAACAACAAAAAAACAAACAAAACACATAAAAAGAGCACTGGAGAGAAAATAGAAAAGTCTTTGAACTTTTTTTTAGGGTTTTAAATTGATAAAAACTTGGGAATGAGCTCTGGGCATCACTACATCCAACTTAGGATAGAGCTCTGCTTGATGCACAATCCCATTCGAATAAAATGCCAAGATGTCAGATTGAGACATAAACCAGAGAATCGAAAAAAGAATTTTCTTGCTTTTAAGACTGTATTTGTTTGTATCTCCCATAGGTAAGCTGGGCTCTGACCAGATGCACTCAGGAAAAGGAGGACAAGATCCAGGAGCCACATTCTGCAGGGTGGGAAATTCCAGTTGGACATGAGGCAGAGGTTAAGGCCCAGGAAAGCAATTGAGGTTGCCAAGAGACGCAGTGGGATTCCCATATGGGGGATATCCAGGTCTCAGCAGGATGCTGCCCTGAGTAACCTCACTTAGACTTACAGTTGGTCTTTTCTGAAGAAAGGATCCGAACTAGCTAACTCCCACAGGTCTCGTTCCAACCTAGAATCCTTCTCATTCCTGAGACAAGAACCTTACGCTGTCCTCTAAGCCACTGGCATACAGAGTTAGGTGACTGATCCCGCTGGAGAATTTACCTGCACTGATCCCAGCATGTCGGCACTATCTAAAAATGAAAAACAGATGCCAGTTTCAAATCCTGGCTGCTTTTATTGCGCCTCATGAACACAGGACAGAATTGGCAAGGAATAGTACAAGATTATGAGATAGCAATATAATATTATCATACATTCCTTGGGGAAAGCACTGTATTTTCCTGTATCTCTGTACAGCATGTCTAGAATCTGTGGATGCCCTTGTGATAAAACTACTAACCAGATAATGCTGTAACACACATAACATAGTATGAAATCTATGATTCTTTTCCATCAGGTTTAAGCATGTCAACATTCAGGAATTCAGAAAAAAGCATGACATCCTCTGAGACAAACCTGGCTCTACTGCAGGCCATAGTCAGCTCCTGGTAATTTCCACAGGACCACTTTCCACTTATTGAAATAATTGTGTCCCTTTACACTGGGTAAAAAGTTCTTTTTGATTTGGGTAAAAGGCACACTTCTGACTAGCGCTGATAATTTTTTTCTTTGTTGGTGATTTTTTTTTTTTTTTTTTTTTTT
>NW_020455810.1:4067230-4092902 GCF_003342845.1 Nothoprocta perdicaria
CTCTCCTCTCCTCTCCTCTCCTCTCCTCTCCTCTCCTCTCCTCTCCACTTTTTTACAGTCTCCTTATGTGTCTTGCAAGTTTTCCTGCAGTCTGTTGCACATTTCCTTGTGTCCTCTTTGGTGGACTTCTCACCTTAATCTTTTTGCTTCAGTTTAGCCTTTCCACTCCCCAGCCTGATTTGTTCAACCATCTGCCTGCTTGCAGACAGCAAGCAGAGCCCTTTATTTATCCACTGATGCAGGTTCTTTTCCTCAAAGCATTCCTCACTCCCGTTTTGCAAGATGAAGGGGATGTGAGCTAGTGGTTGGCAGGCCCAAAGGAATATTATTTTGAAGAGCAGTTGACCTTTAAGGAGCTGGTGAGAGAAAAGCAGAAATTAGCAGCCCATCTATATTTAGTGTAGCACACAGGGTGTTGTTACTGCAGATAGGCTGAGCCATCGCTGCAGTCGCTGGCCAGAACCGATCGACTCTGCATCTCCTTTTTGGGAAGGGAGTAGATTGGCTTGCAATGGGTGGTCAGGGAAAAGGACTTAATTCTCATAAGAATTTCAGAGGAGACAGGAGTTTCTGGGCTGGAGCAGTAATCTCCAATGTTTTCTAATGTGCACCACGGCTCAAATGCTTTTCCAAGAGAACCAACACTGCAAAGTGTAGGAGAGTCTGGGCTGTGGGCATGAACTGGGGAAGTTGGATATCAGGGATGATGGAGCATAGGGAACATAATCTGAGACCAACAGTTCACAGTCATGGCTTCTGGAATGAGTTGTATACGTGTGTGTGTGTGTGTGTGTGTGTGTGTGTGTAGTATGTGTGTGTATAGTATGTGTGTGCATGTGTATATATATATATATATATATATATATACATGAGATTTTAGAATGATTTCAGATATAGCCGAAAAAAATATATTTTTTTTTATTGGAACCTGCATCTTGCCCTAGGGTGAAGTAACTATTGTCTAGGTTATTTTATCTGTATTAGCAAAATTGCCATGAGTGTCCATTGTCTGTCCCGTGGTTTTGTTCTGGTTATATTATTGCACAGCTTTTAGTTTAAATTCTTTTTGCTTAGCTTTGTGCAAATGTGTGGTTCTAGTAAATACTGCTACTGTTACTGTAGTGCTTTCCTTCCAATACAATCTTCTTCTCACTGTGAGGCTTAATAAAATTCATTTCTCTTTAGGCTTAAAAAAAAATTAATCATTAATCCTGTATCTTGGACTAATCAGGATATTTGCATAAGTAGAGTCATGCTCACTAGAGTGTCTGCAGGACTGAGCCTCGGGCTGTAATTTCTTCCAAACAAGTCTCACATTTATAGCTCTGTTAAGTGGCAGCAGCAACTATGACATCTGAGTGTTTAAAGGGACAGGCATTTGCTAAGAAGGGGACCTGTTCCAGCAACCCACTAAAAGAACAGGAAAAAATATTATTATTAGGAGATAAGCACTTGGCAAACTGCATTTGTAACTATTTTTAACGGGTTATCTTCAGTGATTTATCTGAAGCCTGCTCACAATTAGCTACACCTCAGGGCTGTCACGACTTGGCCTGCAATTATAGTAAAGCCAAGCATTCCCTTTCACAGCTCAACCCCTAGATTTTCTCCATTTTTTTTGGAACTGGAATAAGATGACTGGTGCTTAATTAAAATCCCCCTTGCACATCTGCAGCGCCTCTCGTTATCAAGTGTAGCAGTGCCCCTGCAGGGAACCATGACCTCTAGAAAGCCCCACCGTGAGGGCTTGTGCAGCTCACACATGGGCAAAAGGCTATGCACAAACTTATCACCGGCATTATTTTTAAAAGCACTAAAATTCTACTGCAAATTTGCAGCTCTAACTTCGTATTGAGTCAGAAATTTATGAACAGCAGTGGGATTTAGAGACCTGCGTCCTAAAACTTAACCAGGGCCTTTCAGGCAGTCCCAACCTGTCACACAAGGGACTGTGTAACGGGCTGTGAGCCTCTCTGAGCTGTGTGCCCTGCAGTCTGCATTCTGCTTAAGCTGTAGGAAGGCTTGCAAGTGACTGAGCTAGACTCTGAAGAGATTTTCAAGTGTTCATCGGCTTAGGTCCAAGCCTGGGGTCATACAATTGTAGAGAATTTAGGTTAGAAGGGACCTCCAGAGATCATCCAGTTTGATCTTCTGCTCAAAGTACTGGCAAACTTCATGGCTGGATGGGTTGATTTACCTTTATTTAGATAAATTTTGAAAAATCTCAAAACACAGCTCTTTGGGCCAGCTGTTTCCATGCTTAATTATTGTTGTGGTGAAGAAGGATTTCTTTCTGTCCAATCAAAATGTCCTCAAGTTTCAGCTTGTTGTTATCTCTTTACATTTCACTGTGAATCTCTGAGAATAGTCTGGCATTGAGGGCTTTGGAAAATTCTTCCCTCTCTCCACCTTTTTTTTTTTTTTTTTTTTTTTTAAACACATAGTACTATCTATGTACTAATGGACAAAAGCCATCAAAACCTAAGAAATCTTTTTACTGTGAGGATGGTCAAGCACTGGAATAGCTTACTCGGAACAGTTGTGGAGTTTCCACCCTGAAAGCTGTTCAGCACCTGATAGGACACAGCTGGGGGCAACCTGTTGTAGCCAACCATGCTTTGAGATAGGGAGTTGGACTAGATGATCTCCAGAGTCATCCTCTGGAGCCCTTCATAGCAGCCTGAACAACTCCAGCCAACCCCAGGTCTCTGATGTCATCTGCTTTTCCCAATTCTCTGTCCACACTTTGAGTCTATGACCCCTGAAATACTTTCCTCTGTTCAGCCCTGGTGACCTCTACACAATCCTGGTGAGGCCACATGTGGAGTACTGTGTCCGGTTGTGGGCTCCCCAGTACAAGAGGGATGTGGAGCTGCTGGAGAGAGTCCAGCGCAGGGCTAGGAGGATGATCAGGGGCCTGGAACATCTGCCCTAGGAGCAAAGGCTGAGGGAGCTGGGCCTGTTCAGCCTGGAGAAGAGGAGGCTGAGGGGGGACCTGATCAGTGTCTATATCAGTGTCTATAAATACCTCAAGGGAGGCAGGGAGGAGGAGGGTGACGGCCTCTTTTCAGTGGTGGACAGTGATAGTATTAGAGGAAACAGCCACAAATTCAAGCACCAAAAGATCCACAGGAACTTATGGAAACATTTCTTGCCAGTGAGGGTGACAGAGCCCTGGCACAGGCTGCCCAGGGAGGTTGTGGAGTCTCCTTCTTTGGAGATCTTCAAAAACCCGCTGGGATGCCGCCCTGTGCCACATGCTCTAGGTGACCCTGCATGAGCAGGCGGGTAGGACTGGATGACCTCTAAAGGTCCCTTCCAACCTTAAGGATTCTATGATTCTATGAAATAGCCCACTATCACCCCACAGTAATTACTTCAGAGCTCCAAGTCCCTTCTGAGCTCAGATATAAATGACAACTTTATCTACCTTGCTGTTAGGGGAAGCTGTTCTCAGGACTTGTGAGAATTAATAAACCTGAACGGCCCTGATGAGCCTCATCTGGGTTTTTTTACCTACTCATTTAAGTGCAGTCTCAGGCTTTCAACCCTTGCCTGAATTACCCTGTAGAAGCACCACCTTCTAGTTCTGCCATGTCTGATGAACCTCTTTGAGCCTGACCTGCAGCCTGACTTCCCAGGTTGACCTCAGGCCCGTCTCGTCAGTATAGACCTTCCTCTGTTTGTCCTTGGCCAGCTTTACCAGACCTCCTTCTGACCTGTGGATTGACTTCCTGGCTTGGCTACAGACCAAGGCTGGTGTCTGGTGACCTAAGCCTTGGTTCAACCTGACTCATCTTCAGGTCTGCCCTGCTCAGGTGCTGTGGGACTGGGCCCTTGGCCCTGGCTGGCAAGGCTCCTGCCCTTCCATCCATGTCATCACGCTCAGGTCCTGTCTCCCTGTCCATTGGCAAGCAGCAGGTCCTTGCTGCTCCCTGGCATTGAGTTCAGCAGGCTCCTTTCTCTGATCTGGGTTTTCTCCTGGTCTTGTAAGATAAGGTAGGAGAAAAAGGCAAAAAGATGAATTTCCTGGTAGTCTTTGAAATTTCTACACACACTCTCACATTTCCTCCCTGACAGTTGGGAGTTTTTTTAATATATATTCCAGAATTTTATGATGTTGTCTGTCAGAAGCTTTCAAAAAAGATCTAGAGCATAGCCTGAAGCTTCTTATTCAAGAGGCTACAATAATTATTTTCTTTCCAAAGAAGATTTTTTTTTCCAGTATAGTTACAGTAACTGATGGTCACCATATGTACTGTTCTGGAGGCTGCTTCTGACTCTCCTTTTATCATCTTCATCACACACAGGCCTCTCTAGTTATTTTTACGATTTTTGCTTTTTCATAAAGAATTTGAACTATAATGGGCCATATCCAGCTGCCTTTTTGAGAACTGTTACACAAATTGTAAATTAGACAGCTCCTAGTAAAACCTGATCATGTCATCTGTCAGTGAGGTAGATCTCAAGGAAAATATTGTCCCTTCAGGTCACTTCCACTGAGCAAGTCCTGCCAGTACAGAAATAAAAGCAGATATGGCTAGAGAAAAAGTTGTCTTTTATACTTCAAGTGCTGGGGGGAAAAAAAAGTCTATGTAGTTCTGCTCCAGGTCTGAAAGTCTTGTGGTTGTCACTGTGAAAAAAGTACCATCAACACTAGTCTGGTTCAGCTTTGGTCTCCACTGTTCTCTGTTGAAAGCTACCAGGAACTACTGAGTGATAGAAGAGTTGACCATAAGAGTACACCAAGAGTCATGTTTGCCCTGTTTGGTGGTGGAGGAGACGTAGCAGGTGTCCTAACATAAAAAAACTTGTTCCAAAGGACCACTGACAGGCCTGGTGCTTGCCAAAAGCAGCAAAACTGCCCTTGCCACACTAATGCTGAAACCAAGTGCACGTCCAATGTTATTCCAGTTTGCACAATGTAGACGATGAGGGAGCTGAAACACAACCCTATTCACTGCTGCAGTGGCAGCAGCTGTGCTGCTAGGCCAAGGCCCTCGAACACATCAGCTCTTTGTTCAGGCCCTTTGTTTTTCTGAGTGCTCTGATGGGGCTTGGGAGGGAGGGATACTTGACAAAACAACTTTATCTCAGAATCGATGCTAAATATGTCATCACTGAAGGCTTTCCTATCTAGGAACAGCGATGCAAACACACCAGGGAGCGGGGAGGGAAAATGCAGGCTCTCACACTGGCCGCCTTTGAGTCCAGGAGGTGGATACGGGAATTAGATGTGTTGACCAGAACGGGGTTTGTTTTGCAGCAGAACGTGTGCATGAGACAGTAGCTAGTGTGTGGTATTGTGATGTATCCCACGTGACAATCCTCCCCAGAAATGTTATCGGAATCTCAAGCATTGCTTTGCAGTAAGTTTGGAGGATGCTGGTAAAACTAGGAAGAGGGGCTTTGGCTGCAGGAATCCCAGAGCAGCTCACACTAGGAACCATGAAAGCTCTGCAGTGTGAGATAACAAGTTTGCAAACGTGGCTTTCAAATACAGGCGACTTTCTCGCAGAAAACCTCATGCGTCAACTTTAGCTCTTTTGTTTTACGCGATTTCCTTCCTGTTCTCCCTGCTGCTGGAGCTACTTTTTGGTTTTGCATTGAAAGGAAGGCGTTGCTGTGAAAAGCCTGTTAAGCTTTAAGTTTTTCAGGGACAGCAGAATTCCAAGTCAGCAAACAAGTCAGCTCTCAAAACACCACTTTACTCAGGAAATACTAATAGCAGTGGACCAATAGCTGGCATATGTGTGCAAAATCTTAAGTGCGACTATGCTGCAGCATTCCAGTAGCATCAGGAGGAGCCACATGCTAATTCATGTGTCACCAGCTGTGTTTCCTTTCCATCAGTGCCAGTGTAGTTAATTAATTTTCGAATTCACACGTATGTAACCTTTCAGGTACCTTTCATTCATTCTCAGCTGTGCTTTCAATTATGGTTGACATGATTTAATTCTTAAGTGTTACATGATGGAAAAATACGTCTCTGTATTACAGTAATTTAATTCAATGAGCTTTAAATAATGAATGAAGGCATATTTCTAAAAGTGTGACTGAGGTTGCATACTTAGGAGCTTAGTGAAACAGGCAGAGTTTAACATATTAGGACAGGCACTTTTTTGGCCATAAAATTTGTTTTCCCCGGACTTCTGAAGAGCAAAGCTGTTAATGTATAAATAATGCTGTAGAATCACATAAATATTTAAGTTGGAATGGAGATCTATAGTCCAAACTGCACTTTCAAGCAGGACTCGCTTCAAAGCTGTATCAGGTTGCTCAGGGCACTGTCAGCTCCAGGGCACAGTCTCAAGTCTCCCAGGATAGAGATTCATTACTGCTCTGGGCTACATATTCCCTGCTTCAGTGCTCGCTCTCAGGGTGAAGCGTTTTTTACTCTGTCCACCTGGAGTCTCATGTGCTGCAGCTTGTGTGCATTGCCTCTCGCCCTTGTGCTGGGCAGCTCTGAAAAGGGCATGGCCCTGTCTTCACTGTAACCCACCTTGGGGTTTGGGTGATTGCATTAAGACACCCACGGGGCTCTCCTTCCAGGCTGAACAGAGGCCAGGCCTCTCTCAGCCTCTTCTTGGTGTCCATCCCCTGGGTTCCTTCAAGTTGGCGAATGCCTCTTACACAGGAGAGCTCAAACAAATCTGGAGCTTGGACACAGAGCTCCAGATGTGCTCTCACGAACCACAAATAATTTAAAATATATGGGGTCCCTGAGTAAGAAAACACAAAAATACCTGACAAAAAAAGATAAATGAGTGTTAAGCGTAGTGGCAAAAACTGAGTATAAACCACAAAGGTTTCAAGATGGTGAGGTCTGAGTTCTCATTTGGCAAAACATAACTACAGTGAATATTTACTTGCCACCTGTTTTAGCAGCGTGAACAAAAAGAGCTGTTATAAACAAACAAATAACACCCTGCTGCTTTTGCTGCTGTTATCCTGATGTTCTATTTTTAAATTAATCAAACAAAGCAATTGGGGAAAAGATCAAGTCGAACATGTAAATTGTAGTTTCTTTTTCTGTGCTGCTATTGTCACTGATCTGCCCAAGGCATGAGGTTATTGTTGGTAAAATTGGGCAAGTGTCAGAATGCCATTTGGCTGTTTCTGGAACGAAATGCAGGTTTTAAATGCAAGCTCACATGACCTGTTTCAAGGTTTCCTTAGTGTATCACTAGAGCTTGGAAGGGAGATAAAACTTACGGAGGAGAGCAATGTGAATTTAAGAGGGTGTAATGAAATTGTTGGTAACAGAGCGGTGGCAGGGGCAGGAATCATGGTCTATCCTCACTCCAGAACTTCCTACGCTGCCCTCCTGGCTCTTCTTGCTGCACCAGTGCAGCTCTGCTCTTAGCCATAGGAATGAAACCACCTCTCCAGGGCGGTTGTGTGGATAACAGCGAGTGACTTGCATTCAACCTACCTGCCCTCAGACCTAGTTTGACATCTTTGTCATTCTTCAGTTTAAGCAAGGCTTTAATTGTGTCACTATCATATAGGAAAACTCACCATACATATTTAGGAGCCCATCTGTTCTGCAAAACTGAACCCAGGTCAGACACCTACGGAACAGTTTAACTTCATCCAATGAACACAGAAGGTTGTAAAGTACTTGCAGGAAATGGGTGCAAGATAGGCTGTGCATTGGCCAAGCTGAGAGGCTTGAAGACCCTCAGCTTCCCACTGCTGACAGTGCATGCCCAGCCCTGGGTCACTCTCTTCCACTTAGATCAGGAATCTGCTGGAATTAACTGGAAAAGCTAGGAAAGACATCCAGCAGCTTTTCTTCAGTGTCTCTACAGTCATCTTTCATGATGTGCTGCTGAAATTACTTAATGTAGATTGGTGCTTGCCAGGTGGTGATTCCAGTTAACTGGAAAAGGACGTTGTATTAGCAGGTTCACCTGATTAATTCTATTTGAATAATTCATAGCATACGTGGAAAAAACCTCCATAGCCAGAATGCTAAGCTAACCAAGATGCTGTAGTTCCATGTCTGTGTCTGAAAATCTTGAAAGGGAGTAAAATGTGGCAAAGAAAATCCAAGAGATCTGAATGCCCAGCACCAGTTAGTTTTGCAGTATTTTCTGTGTAGAGTCAGCATATCAAGATTATACTATTACAAATTCCTGTAGAATTAGGAGTACACACATGCCAGTGTATGGTCCAAAATAAAGAGATCACTGCTTGGCACCTGCAACTTAGAATGTACTTTTCTAAATTTTCTAAAACAAATATTTCTTACACAATCATATCACGTGGAACCGCATATACCAGAAAGGCTTTGTAGTTCTGATCCTGCTACCTATGCAACAAACTCTGTTTTAGGACCTTATTTACTGCTTTGGACTAGGAGAATATACTGAATCTTCTTTTTATTTCTTTTTAATGTAATATACCATTCCAACAGTAATAAACAGATCATACCTCTTATTTTTCCTTGGATTTCAGTCTGAAGTTCATACTAGAACGAATGAGACACGTGGTCTTTGGAAATAAGGCAAGTTCAGCACTTCTTTGCAGAGTCTTTGGTTGTTGATTTTTAAGGACCAATTTCTAAAGTCTCAGCAATGTGTTAGCATTTAAATCATGGAGATCTTTCGTTGTGTAAATTTCACAGGCAGTCTTTCTTTCTTTCTTTCTTTCTTTCTTTCTTTCTTTCTTTCTTTCTTTCTTTCTTTCTTTCTTTCTTTCTTTCTTTTCTTTCTTTCTCTCTCTCTCTCTCTCTCTCTCTCTTTCTCTCTTTCTCTCTTTCTCTCTTTCTCTCTCTCTTACTCTCTTTCTCTCTCTCTTTCTCATAGGCTTTCTTTATTCAATGCCCATACTCAGCCAAGTGGCCTTTTTGGACTTAGAGTACTTCAAAAAGATAGAACCTTAAAAAGCCAGGCAGTAGCCTCCTAATATAACTTTATATCTCCTCAGTTGCGATTTTCAAAGTGATTAACTGTTCGGGGACAGCAGATGCAAAATAATATTCTTGATCATATGGATATAATGACAGCTGGAGAAAGTGCTGGTTTACAAGATCTCTTAAGAGTTTGGGGATGGGATAAAGGGGAATGTTGCAATCTCCCGTATGCAAAAGAAATCCCGCTGCATCTTCGATATTCAGGACTTTTGACAAAACCGAAGACTTGCTCAGCTGTCTTCCTTTGAGCCTGGTTTAGTGCCTGGGAATGAGCCTGGGCTCCACTTTCCCGGTGACAAGAGTGAGCTGCTGGCCTGGCTTGAGTTCCCCCATCGCAGCTCCAAGTCTCAACACGCTCCTCACTGCCGGGAGGGCAGAGCAAGGAGGAAGCAGAGACCCCCCCCTTGCCAGGACACAGACCTAAGAAAGGTCTTTTCTTCCCTAGAGCTTCCTCTGCACAACACAGAGGCACCCGGAGCAGCTCTGCGATCAACCCTCTGGTTTAACCAGCCTTGTTGCTTCCCGCTTTTCCTTCAGTAATAGCACAGATGCAATAAACTACTGACGTAGCAAGATGAAAAGCACACACTAATTTTCCTAAAAGAGACGAACCTTCTTTCTGAACCCCTCAACTAACTGCATTCCTAGGGGTCTCGCTGCCTGCCTAGGCTGCGGCACAATCCCTGTGCTCCCTGCTCCCTCCTGCCTCTGCTGCGAGCACGGGCTGCTCTCCCTGCCCTGCACCCTGCTGCTGCCCCTTCAACAGCAGAAGGGTCGCTCCTGTTTTTGGTGCGCTAGGAACTTCATCCTGCCCTACTTTATGTGTTGAATTTTCCCTTCTTTCTGCACCAGTGGTTGCTGTAGCTTATCATAGGCACCCTGCGCTCCTGCTACTTCAAAGCACTCTCGTTTTCTCTATTTGCCTTTCCTCCTCTTCCACAAGGCCGCGCGACGCACCGAACCTCCTACAGGCAGAAGGCGGCTGTGATTTTTAGCAATGGTGTTTGCAAGAGCTATTTAAAGCACCCTTCGGGAGACACATAAGAAGTAGGCTTGAGGGAAGTGGTAGTAATCCACCTGCTCCCTTCCTTCCAGCTAACCCTTTAATTCAGGGATGAAGTTAAAGTTCTCAGGAAGGTTGGAACTAACCCCCTGCCTGAGATGAGCTGAAGAAAAGCCGCCTCTCAGCAGCTTCCTCTGGGACTGAAGACTATGCAATGCCCAAAAAAATCCCCTCATTTCTTGGTGACTCGGCTCTCTCTCTCTGTTCTTGACCAGAAGCTGCTCAGTCGCCTTCCTTTGGTCTTGCGCTATCCATACAAGGGGAAGTGCTTTCAAACACGTACCTATTATGGCCAAAAGCCCTTACAATCAACCTCGCATTGTACTTTCAATTAAAATATTACCACAATGGATATATCTGTAAGGTTTCTAGAACTTCACACTCCCAAATGACTAAAATAATATTTCTGAATACCCAAGTTGGCCAAAATGACTGAACTCTGGAGGCAATGAAAATGATACTGGTGATTTTATTCAGCATGTGTCCGATACGCTTTTCCATTGCAATTCCACATTTTTTTAAATATTTTCCTTATAATGCTCTAAACTTTACTTTCAGATTTTTTGGAGTCCCTTAAAAAGTTTTTTAAATCATTCACCAGAAAACTTAAATTTAATGATTAAATAATAAGAGATTTATATACACCAGGGGGATTTCTCAGATACGGGGCTCTAAGTACATACAATGTCTATTGAGTAGAAAGAAAAACAGAATCCAGTCATGCAAATCATTTTACAAACCATTTCATTTGCTTTAAAAAGTTTTACTCTGTTACTGGCACATCATTTTAGAGATAAGCAGATAATTTTTTGTTTAAGGTCGCTTTGTCCCTTCCCATTTGTTTTGCCATTCTGCAGAACTGACAGGCCACATGCTACTGTAAAAGGTACTGGACGGTTCGATCACGGATCTGCTGCCACTGGACGCTCCAGGCTTTGCAGTGCGTGATCTCCCAAAAAAAAAAAAAATAATAATAACCTCCTAGCTTGCACTGGTGTGCTTCTCACCAGCACCCCACAATACCAGCACAGATGGCGTATTGCAGCCCGTTGGGTGATTCCACGCAGTAAATTTTCAACACCAAAACCTTTCACCATGGTAATTGTGTTCCATTTACGAATTAAAGGTCATATATAGAGCACAAATAAGATGTAAATTTAGTCACAGCAGACCACAGTTCCACATAGAGACAAATCTTCAAGTTATGTTGACCTGCTAGGAGACAAAGATAAACAGCACAGCAAACATGTACCTGCAATGCACTGCTTCCCTATTAAATATTAACGGCTTCATTTACATTTAAATGAACTGAGCAGGAATGGACAGACCTCCCAGTACTGCTGTTTGGTGCTGCTGTCATGGAAAGAAGCTGCAGACAATGTGGATCGTATGGGGGCTAATGACGCCGTCTCAACCGCCGCTCGGGTCACTTCGATGACCATCGGTCTTCAGTCTTGAAATATCATCCTGAACAGCTTTTTTTTTCCCCTTTTTTTTTTTTCCTTTATTTTTTCCCTTCTCTCTCTCTCTCTTCCTCTGTAAACGCATCTGTTCATAAATAACGCGGGTGTCCCCTTGACATTCACGGTACCTAACTGAAGCAGGAACGGAAAAGGATGGGTGGTGTGGAGCGCGCAGGAGATGTCACAGTCCTCGCGGCGGGCGCTGCGGCCGGGCGCCTCAGCCGTCGGACACGGGCGGCGTCACCCACCCGTACTTCTCGTGGGTCTTCACCAAGCTCTTAAACGTGGCCTCGGCCTCCTTGCGGCTGAAGGACTTTTTTGACTTGCCAGCTTTTCTGCAGATACGGCCCTGCACAGAAGGGGAAACCCGCATTAAACACATGGCGCCCGCGGGGCCTACCTGGAGCTCCCAGGGCAGCCCGCCAGGCCCACCGGATTCGCTTGCGGATACCGGCAAAGGGAGTGCCCCAAGCGGGACGAACGTGTTATCGGCGAGGATTAAAAATGATAAGCTGAGGGGAAAAGACATCTGCTGGGCTGTGTTTTCCAGAGAAAAACACGTGTTTTCCACGTGCCGGCCCATGGCTGTGGGGCCATGGCCCTTGTGCTGTAACACAGGGCCTCGCTCGCATGTGTGACGGGATCTTGGCCACCAAATATTTGGAGCGGAGCCCTGTTAATCCTCACGCCTCCATGTGATCACACCGGCAGGCCTGAGCAGAGGTCATGGCTTTTCTTGGAAAGAGAAGCACCGTATAACCAACCTGCTAACCAACCTGCTTAGAAACTGCATGAAAAACCCCTGCTTTGTTTACTCGCAGCACATTGGTTTGATGATAAATAGAAATAAAAACACTCAATCCTGCAACATCTTTATTAGTTGAGAATCAAATATTACCCCTGCATGCAAGGCAGGATATAATTCCGAATCTTTGCTCAGCAGTGTGGACACGCAGTGAGTTATGAACAGCCTGCCTCATTTTGCACTCTGGTCCACGGCAATTACCAAGTAACAGAGACACAAAAAAGAAACAGAGCTGCAGATTTATGCTACCCCACAACCGCAATACCCTTTAAAGCATTTATGCTTATTGGATTTGTCACATAACAGACATTTGTCACAGTCACAAATCTAAAAATGTTTATAAACGGATAGACTGCCCTGAAAGCCTTTGTTTGGACAAGCAGTATTTGAGGAGCAGTTACCACACTCCAGGGCTACACTCACTGAGAACAGGGGTCTCATCTTGTCACTCCTTTGCTGAAAACGCTGAGCCGGGTTGTATTTTTTCCTCCCCATATTTTGTTGCCAGTTTGCAACATAAACTGAAAATTGCCTTTCTTAATCATGTGGAACAAGTAATAATGAAAAAATAATTAGGTATGTGGAGGGAGAAAAGGGGGAAAAGGGAAAAAGAAAAGCAGCAATCAGCTCTGTCCTCAGAGCAGCAAAGTTATTTTTACAGACCGAAATGAATGAGGTTACTCTGCAGCTGGGACAAATCATCTCCTAGAAAGCTGTCACAATATTGCATGGATATGCTTTTGTGTTCAGCACTGCTATTATTGCAATAACATCACAGCCACAAGAGTTAAAAAAGCTGTTTCCTACTCCTCTTTTAATGGGTAATTTTGATATGTGATTTCACTTGCTTTAGAGCCTAGACTCTAAAGATTGGGGCTATCCCAGACTATCTAACTACCAGACTGGATTTATTTGCGGCCAAATTATACCCATGTGGTCCTGGGACAACACAGTTCTGTCTCACAGTTAGCTCTTTCACCACTTGCTGGTTTTCCTCTCCTTTCCCCTGGCCCCTGTTTACAGGCACATCGCTTCTCCAAAACTCTCCTGCTAGGCTAAACAGCAAAGACAACTTCCCCATCCCCACATAAATGCTGCACTTAGCACTTCCCAAATAACAATGATCTAAACAGCACCTGATTTAACCAACGCAAAAAAAAAAATCTCAGCAAATGTTCCTTTTTTCTTATGGATATATTTTTTCAAAATCTCATGAGTGCTAGTTCTAATGTTGCTTTTCTCTCAAGAATTCTCTATTCAAGTTGGGTGCTGCAAACATATTCCCATTCTCATTGGCTAATTGTCTTATACATCCTGCAGGAGTGCTTTTGTTATTACAAAGCCTATTTTCTGTTTTCTTCTTAATCCTCGATGCTATATCAAATATAGCAAATATAAGTTCATGAATCTACTCTACTATTCACTTATGGATGAGGTCCATTTGCCATTTTATACACAGGATTTTTTTTCTTTTTTGGTCATTTCAGGCTTTGATGCCTTTTTGAATTGTTTGCATAGCACCTAGTACAGTATGATCTGTGTCTTATTATTAGTACCATGACAAAGCTATGTCGTTCTTTACCTAGAAATAGGATCTTTGCAGTGAGAATAATCATCACTCATACTCAACGTCAACTGCCTACTGCTCTGAAACAAGGAGCAGACGAATTCCTCTGCCTTCCCATCCTGCAGTGACTATCACGCTGTCTAAAATGTTACCGCTGCTACAGCAGATGAAGTGTCTTGAAAATAAGTGTATTTTCATACTTGTTATTCATGTAACAGACCATTACAGCCTCTTCTGAGGTGTGCTCAGGCACCATGTGCAGGCTGTATGTAAATTGCATCATCACAGACTAGCTAATTCAACCAGCCTCCATGGATGTATCTCTATACACTTACAAAGCAGCTATAGGAGACACGGTTATCACTGTCTCTTATTAACCAATAACCTGCCAACTGTTTATAATTTGGATAAAGCTTAACCTTGTGGGCTGGAGGTTTCCCTGTTTGGTGCCTAATGTAAAACTGGGGTTGAGCAAAAGAGTGGAATTTCAGTGAGAACAACTCAGGTGCTTTTGAGATTACACTGGAGTGATACTGTGTTAATGATTTTTAGCAACTCGCCATCCCCACAATACTTTTCCCAAGGTTAACTAAAAATTTGAGCCCAATGACAAAAGAAAATGTCAGAGAGCCATTTTAACAGGCACTGTTACTGGTTCTGACCACCAGATGTTTTCAGGTTGCTGCTTAAATCTGCGGCAACTGAAACTTTGGCTCTGGCCAGGAGACTCTGAGCTGCCACAGGTTGTAAAATATGATAAATGCAGTAAATATGGCATGCAAATATCGTAGTGTTCACAGCACAGATGGATTTTGCCTAATCTCTAAACCACACGAGTTGTCACTACCACCCTAGTAAAGAGCTAAGATCACTTGCATGGCCAGTGTTTCAATGCACCCAATCTCCAAGACAAGACATCAAACTGATTGCTGAACAACATGAGAAGATCCCGTGGAAGATTAAAAGCAACAAAGAAAACCCTAGAGAGCTTTTCCTAAAGAGATTAATGACATCTTTAACATGAAGGAAGTCGTACTGGAGCTCATTCAAGTACTTGCAATACTTGTGCTTTTCCCAACCAGCACTTGGTTATTTCAGGTTTTATTGTCGGGTGCAACGTCATGCACGTAGGACACGATTTCCACAGCCCAGGAACATGTGGAAGGTGCCGGCAACGGCACTGCACGCAGCTGCTCTCAATGCAGGAGGGCACGGGCTGCGCGGGGCCCTTCTCCCTCCGCGCTCCCACTGCACCTTGTTTCCACGGCCCAGGGACCGGGCGCCCGGCGCTCGACCACCCACTGCTTGTCTGAACTAGCGGCTCCGAGCAGCCGGCATCCATGGAGCTGTGTGGGGAGAGCAGCTCCTGGGGGACCCTCTGCTACGTGGGGCCTTTTCAGGATGCTGCTGATATGGAGGGATGACTCCCGCCTTCCATACGCAGCAAAAGACCTATGTAAATCCCACATAGGATTTGTCCAACTCATTTGGCAGCAGTGTGCCCTGGTGGCGAAGAAGGCCAACGGGATCCTGGGGTGCATTAAGAAGAGCGTCTCCAGCAGGTCGAGGGAGGTGACCGTCCCCCTCTACACAGCCCTGGTGATCGTCCCCCTCTACACAGCCCTGGTGAGGCCACATCTGGAGCACTGTGTCCAGTTCTGCGCTCCCCAGGACAAGAGGGATGTGGAGCTGCTGGAGAGAGTCCAGCGCAGGGCTACCAGGATGATCAGGGGCCTGGAACATCTGCCCTGTGAGGAAAGGCTGAGGGAGCTGGGCCTGTTCAGCCTGGAGAAGAGGAGGCTGAGGGGGGACCTGATCAGCGTGTATAAATACCTCAAGGGAGGCAGTGAGGAGGAGGGGGCGGCCTCTTTTCAGTGGTGGCCAGCAACAGGACTAGAAGAAATGGCCACAAGCTGAGGCACCAAAAGTTCCACAGGAACTTAAGGAAACATTTCTTGCCAGTGAGGGTGACAGAGCCCTGGCACAGGCTGCCCAGAGAGGTTGTGGAGTCTCCTTACAAGACTCCTCCTCTAAGACAGTCTTAAGTCCTGTGCAGACACCAAATATGAGGCCCTTCCTGCTTTGGGATACCACTCCAAACATGCTTCCCCTCACGTCAGGCCTTTGTACCATGAAAAACACTTCTCTTCTGGTATTTCCAGAATCAGGATGGTCCTGAGGGGGGTTCTGAGGCAGCAAGGAAGGGCTCTCTCCCTCTCATCAAACCATTTCTATCTGGCAGCTCTCGGACACAAAACCAGCGTGTGTGGCAGGGGGTCAGGAGTTCTTCCACGCTGTCGGAGTTCTGGCACTACCTGAAGGTACCAACAGTGACCAGGCACTGCCCAACCACAGGACCATGCAAGTGCTGGCCGGAAGGGTTTTCAGATGTCAAAAGGAAGCGTAAGCAAAGTTTATTTTCCCTCTTGCAGCTCTCAAACAGCTGTGCCCCACTCCAGCTTGCTGTGCCCACAAAGCAACGGGCTCTAGGACCCACCAGCAAGAAAATGGCAAGAGAGAGAAAATGAGCAGAGGTTTAGGCAGGTACACAAAACACAGGGGGAAAGCGCAGTGATGATCCCTGCACAGGCAGGAAGGCCACCCGCATGTGTGTGTGTCCCCCCTTCCGAGCAGCTCTGCTGGCCACGGGCGATGCAAAACTCAGACCCCTTTAGGAGCTGCAGCACAATGTATCACACGGTGCATTGAAAGCTGCAGACTACACAAATATGGCCTGGTATTCCCAGATGAGTAAAAGAGGTATACCCTGCTAAAGACTAGCCCACTCTTTTTTAGAATACTTAAGCAAGTTTTCCAGAAAAAAAAAATCTATTGGCATTAGAAAAACTATACTGTCATTAAAATTTGTACACTGCTTAAATGGGCTAGTATCATGCTTTCAGTGCAGTAACTAACTGCAATGTGCTATAACATCATTTTTAGAGTTAATGTGCACACTCTCCCCCCTCCCAATTACATGGGTTATAATTTTTTTCCTTAATGGACTGATAGACACAGTTAAGCATATTTCCAAAATGATATACAATTTGTATTGCACTATATATAATTATTAGCTATAGCTGAAATTAAGTGGTATAGAAAATGACACAGACAAATGCTGTTAATGCATGGCACAAGTGAATTAAAGATTAAATGCTTTTCTGCAAATGTATAATTTCTGAAGCAATATTTCTATGCCTTTTTAAACTCCTTTGTCAGAATAATCCCTAGAAAGAAGCGGCAACTCAGCAAGTTCCAGCTTTGGTGCATACTACGAGTTGCTCCTTTTGGGAATGTGACTATTCAGTGCCTAGGAAAAGAAATCCAAGTTCCAGCTGAGCAATTATTAGCACTCACGAGCCTGTGTGCAGTCCTCATGCAATTAGCTCTTAATCAACAGGAACACCTCCAGGCCTAATCCCTGTTTGACAGCTGCGGAACCCTGTGCTGCTCCTCCTGGCTTTTCCTTGGAGTCAACGTGGAGCCAGCAAGGTGACTTCTGTATAGCTCAGGGTTAAGAAATGTCCTCCCTGCATTTTAAGGGTAGGGCGAATTCTGTTGAGGCAAGAGGACGGGAGAATTTGGACAGCCAGTGACATCCTTGGAATATGCCTCTAAGTCCCCTGGTGCTAATGATGTGCTCTTGCAATATGGCTTAAATTAGCCTAACGAGGGGCCTTGGTCAGAAGAGAGGTGCTCACCTCTGGCATCAAAAAGTCACCTGCTCCACTAGCTGACAAGGACTCACTGTCTGTGTCAGTTCTCTGCCGAGCACCCTGGGCTGCCTCTCCATGCCTTCCGATGGCAGCCAGTATCAGGAGCAGGTTTTAGTCCAGGTGAAAGGCTGGGAACATCCCTGGTACACTCCTAGTGCTGGAGTCCAAAGCTGGAGAAGTTACAGCCCAAGGAAGAATGGGAGAGTGCAGCAGGGAGGGGAACACCACTTCATTCCACGCTTCCCAAACTTTCACCATGACAATAAAAACAAACTAAACTCGGCCTACCTTTAGGACCACTGAACTGAGTTAGGACTAAATTTAGCAGCATTAGGGTTGCAAATTGATGTGCTTTTCTCCTTTGCTGTTTGTACTAATGCATCAGTCTCCTGACTATGTTTGTTTCATATTGATCCGCGCGGACACTATTCCCACAGTCTCCCTTCTTAAGTGCTTTAAGGATGTATCTTCAGATGGCCCTTGGAAAAGAAGGATTATCTACACTTCACAGCTGGAAAAGCGAATACACTGCAATTCAGTGACTTCATAGCATTTGTACTTGGAAGTCAGTGGCAAAACCTGAAGCCTCTTACTGGATCTGGGTTTTGTAACCATTTATAACGCAAACCAAAGATCAGAGCAAATATCTGGTCATGTAACCATCTCATCTCATAAAACCTGACTATGAAAAGCATTTGAGCTCCAGGCCATTTCATAAAGGCAGCTTATTCTTCCTTTCTCAGGTTCTTGTTTTCTCATCTTTGGACTTAGATTTGGGATTGTTACCGCTTTGTGACTGCATCAAGAGGTCACTGCAGAAGTTCAATGTGTTTTGAAGCGCCTGCGCAGAAGCAGACCAAATCACTGAGGGTGTTTGATTTGCCAACACACACAAAGTCACAAGGTAGACAGAAAAGGTGTTTTTCATTGACTGAACCAGTACCTGTCACACACAGCTGAGTACAAGTACATTGCTATTTTTTTTTTTTTTTTTGCATGGTTGTAGATGAAGAAAATTGTCAAATGGAAATGGAATACAATAAAGTCAAAACTGCAAAACTGCATACATCAAGGCAGGAGGAGGTCTGCACCATCTCTCAGCAGCCCAAAGAGGTTCAGCTGGGAAAAGAAACTAATGTTCCAATTTGTAGTAGAAGAGATCCATTCAGGGGAACGTCCTTGGATCAAGGCTGGCAAAAAGACACCAAATAAATAATAATTGTGCAGTTACAGATGTTCTACCTAGAAGCCTCTGTCTATGCATGGGAATATCTGGGCATTGTGCAGATCCTGGGAAATCTGGGTATCCTTGAGGCTAAACAATTGAAGGAAGAGTAAATCTCCTTCAAATGAGAAAACTAGTTCTATTTGAATATACCTTCGATGAAGAAAATGAGGGCTTCTTTTACAATTCAGGAAAGAGGAATTTTGCTCTTTTTGAGCATATTCAATTTTGTTGTGATTCACAGCAGGCAATTCTTTTAAATTATTACTAGGGGATCACCCAAGTATTACAAGGAAGAATTAGTTCTACATGCCAGAAAAGCATGTTTCAAAAGAAGCAGTTTGTTTCAATTTAGTGATTTAACTTAATTGATGACTACCCTAACAATAAGAATGAAAACTGAATGTACTTTAAAATCTCCACAAAAAAAATCTTTTTTTTTTTTTTTTTTTTTTTTTTTTTATGTTCTGAAGCATATGAAGAATGGAGATTATGTTCCCTCTGCTGTTTAAAAGCATTAGAGCAGCCTCCTACTTCAATGAGCTGGAATCCCTGTGTCTTCATTCCTCTTAGTAGAATATATTTGCATAATAATACAGCCTATAGTCAGCACAATAATATATCAGCGTACACACGAACACTGTTTCTTGCAGCCCATTCATCACTCCTGGCATCTCAGCACAGCAAATACAGCCTCCCTCTTAAGCTTCAGCTTGAAAACCTGGGATTTCTCAATGGCAGTGGAAGAAAAAGCTTGTAAGCCCAAAACATCTTATTTTCCTCTCTAACTAAGTAACATTACGTGCTACCTCTTTGGCTTGGAGTTTGGGTTTTTTCATGGGGTACAAACTCCAAAGCCACTTCCTTTGTCTCCCTCTAATCTGTGTACAGGAGTTACTGTGTTTCTCAGCCACGGACCTACAGCAACATTCCCTCCTCTGATGAAAACGGGCAAAATTTCCTCAACAAAAAATTAAACACAAGCCACTTTTTTTTTTTTTTTCTTAAGTTACATGGCAGCATGGCTTCAAATAATCTAGGGACCACTGTGCTCTCTGCATTTATATAATATCTATATCTGTAGCATTTGAGATTATCTGCTTTATTCATGCTACAGCCCCCAAATGGAGTATCTGGAGCATGGTGAAAGCCCATGGATTTGCAATTAATTTCTGCTATATAAATGTGAAAGACCTGCAGTCTGCTGACCTTCTGGACACTCTGCAAGTCCCATCTGCTATCGGTTCACTCATACTTTTGTTTGAAGGGATGAAGAGGAAGCCATTTACACTATGATTGGCAGCTACATTCTGTATTTGCTTTTCATAAATAGCCCCGGTGATTATATCACTCTGTTGTTTCAATCCTGTAGAAGCCAGCTGTGACACTAGTGTTTTAAAAATTGAAAGACAGAGTAGTCCAATATTTGTCTAAGCCATGTAACTCTCGAAACAACCTAGATTGCACTGAGGTATTTCTAACATTACAGTGTGAGTGATGGAAGTACGATATAATGGCATTTTTATGAGAATTCAGGAAGTAGAATCTTAATTAGAAGTTGTGTCTTGATTTTAACTGAAATCCATATACAGAATCCTATGAGAGTGAGAGCTCTCATAGCTAGGAGTTTCCCTTTCCTATTTCAGGCCTGTATGTCCTGACAAAATGTTTATACTCATCCTATTTACTGAGAGAAAGGGGACGTATTTTCTTGAAAACAAAGCACATTTTACCCTAGGCAATCTGCAGAATGACCTCGCAGTGACAGTCACCTGTGGCTGGCAGGCCTGTCCCCAGCACCCACTAAGAGAACATAAAAAGGAGGGCAAAATGGTTATGGATCATTTTTAAGGCCCAAGGTCCTTGCCAGGTAGAGCTCTATTCTTTAAAAAGGTGAGCAGTTCATGACGTGTTTGTTATTCCTACATCACCACAAATAATTTTGTCTTCTCTTAAACGCCGACTAAAGCACAGCCAGATCATTCCTGATATCAAATCCTCTTCCACTTCTGGATCAAGGCTCTTTCTTCTCAGGTGGGCCCATATTATCTGCCACACTTTTAAGTGAGAGAATATTCCTGCTGCTGCCCTCAATCATGTACATTATTCAACGATAATCACAAGGGCCCTCCCACTTTTTCATTATTATCATATGACTGGCATTATTCCCGCTTCCTTTATTCAGTGATTAAAAGTTATTAATGTTATCATGACAATGATACCGCTATCAGGAAACCGATAACAATAGATTAATTATAAAATCTCTGTTGTCAAGTTCATATTGTTAATAAACATTTTAAAAGTGTGCCGCTAACAAGGAATAACACTACCCATGTAATTCCCGGAGCCTAGATAAACATGGGAGTTCTGCCTAGACAAGAATGTTAAACAGCTGCCTCCAGGTCAACAAACAACTGATATTTAAATTACGTTGTTAGTATCATCCTACTTCTTTGGGGAAAATCCCAGCCCAAGAGCAGCTAAGAGCTATTTTTATTACCAGATCAATGGGGCCAAGTCTTTGCCCAATATGAGGGAAGCCGGCGAGCAATAAGCTGAAGCGCAATGTCACCCTTTCAACAACCAAGGCTATGGTTGAGCTAAGGACAACACCAAGCTTTGAAAATAAGATTCTAGATTTCAGACAGATAAACAGTTTTAGGCCTTTGATGTACTGAGAATTCCCCCCAAGATAACTGGCTAGAACTGTGTGAATAATTGATTTTTCAGCTGAGCGCCTGAACCAACCAAGCAAACAAATCCCAACTTGTTTGTTAATTAACATGTTTTTCTCCCCTAAAACTTTGGGGGGAGGGTAGGAAATAAAAGCATGGTTTGGGATTGCCATATTGTTTCATTCAACCTGAAACTCTCTTCCATTTTAAACATTTTTGCAGATTTTAAGAGCACAAAGGTGCAGGGGTCCGCATGGAAAGTGGAAGTAATTCCCGGCGTCACATGTGTGCCGCTGCCCATGGAGGGCATCCCTCAAGCCAGCTCTCCTCCTCCACGGGCTTCTCGCCCCCTGAATTCCGAGAAACACCCTCCCTACCTGCAGGATCCCCAGGATCCCCCAGGAAAGGGGCTCCAGGGCACATTCCTGCGAATCCCAACTTGGGATTTCCCACATGCGAGGGCAGTGCCTTAAGCACAGTGCTGAGCAGCAGTGCAAAGGTGCTATTTCTTCTTTTCTTCAGTTTTCTTATGAGCCTAGCTCTGGGATCAAATGTGTCACTTGCAAAACGTCAAAATGAACTATGTGAATTCTTATTTTACTCTTAAAAATCTGTTAAATGCGTTAAAAGAAAAAAAAAACACAATTTCAAGATTATCAGTCAAAAGTATTGGTCAAGGTCAAGAGTACCAGCTCCCCCAAAACATGTTTCAGTGTTATTTTCATTTACTTTGTGACCACTTTGTCAAAAAGAAGTGCTGTATAGATTCATATGTTATTCTGAGGCTCAACAAAAACTAAGTGGTACCATAATTTTCTTCAAAAAATTAAAAACTACCATTAAACAGCAATATTATAGTTAGTATTTGGAAACAGAATTGCTAATGAACAGTGGACAAATCAACTGCCTTAGTTTTATCATTCAAATCAGTATAACGAAACTCTAGGTTGGCGAAAAGTTCAGGCCTGCCTACTCACATCTGTTGTCATATTAAAGATGCAGAGTTTCATATGTGTCACAGGCTCAACAATTTGCAACGATTTCGCATTAAATCATCAAACTACTAATTGGTGACATTTATTTAATCTTAAAGGTTTTAATTAATTCTTGCAAATGCTGCTAAGGGCCCGGTTCCCCGTATACCCTGCAAGGCAAATCCCATTAAAGGCTCCCGTTGGCTGTAATGGGAGCCAGGCTGGATCCATACGAAGACAGCTCCTGCCACGGGATACGGTAAGGTCTGCAGTGGGGATTTACAAGAGCATTATATTATATTTACAGGGCATTATAAGGCCCTATGAGCACAGCACTGGTTACAGCAGCTTCACAGCCTCTCACCACATTGGGGACTAACAGCATCATTTGTTCATGTACCATCATTTTTAGAAAGTGGCAACGGGACGCCGCTCTTTCCACCTTTCTGAGAGCTAAGAAGCCTACTTATTTTTCACACTATATATGGTACAGAATACTTACAGAAATTACATGAATTAGCCTCACATAAGCCATCACTGCCCATGAAGACTCACTGTGCCCGATGAGACTGTCTACAGCATGAGAGGAGTTACAAAAACCAGCCCTGTAGCTCAGGGAAATGCAGCACCTCCATTTGCAACGTTTTGGGTTATTTTTTTTGTAGCCCTGTTTTCTGTCAGAATTTACAGTCAAAATAAAGGTAATCTTTAAAATAAAAAATGAAAAGGGGATACAGGAGTGTCTGTTGCACTTTGAGCGGCATTATGCAATTGAATCAAGATTACATAACCCGAGTGTGATTACAGAAACGTGGCTCCCATTACACAGAGCCCGGCTATGATTACAGGGTGGCAATCCATCACGGATTACAAGTCTGTAACCAAGAAATTAAATTTCTTATTATTATCTATTAACATATTAAAACAGAATGCACATCATGAGGCTTTGAAATGTGCATTTTATAACTATTTAACTACTCAGTTACTGGCAGTAATTTTTTTTCATCATTTTTAATTTTACTCCACAAGCACACGTCCATTCTCATTTCATAATTAATACCTTAAAACTTCTGGAAGGATGTTATTGAAATGCTTTTATCTAAAATCTGTTTATTGATGATGCACACATATCAGAAATTATTATTACTTTCTAGAAATCTCTTCAGTGGTTTAGGAAAGAAAAGTATCAGGTTATATAATGTGTAACTTTGTATTTATTATTAATCAAGTAATTTAATGTGTTTCTTTACTGAGCCCTTCTCATTTAATCTTTTGGCATTCAGCATCAGCACTGCAGAAAGAGATTGAGTTGTTAAAAACGGTGAGAATCTATCATTGTCCTTCTAAATCCTGTTTGAAACAACAAGAAATATTGTTCATTATAAAAAGAGATGGATTAAGAAATACTGAGACTAGAAGCTACAGAACTTTAATATAACTTGGGTTCAAGGTAAATTAAGGCTTTTTTTTTCTCTGGTAGATTTTTTTTATATCCCAAGGTGACCTAGGGAACCTGACCTCTTCAAAAGAAGTACAGAAAAAAATATTATCTGATAAAAAAGGGGGCAGTCAGCCTGAATCAAACAGGGAAAAAAAAGAAAGGAGGAAAAGCCATTTACAAAAAGGTCAAATAACCAATATTTTGTGTCAGAAAAACGGAATCTTTACTTCTGCTCAGGCAAGCAGTTCCACAGAGGCCACGAGGAGTAACCTCATTTTTCAGTCAAATAAGAAAATCCAACATTATTCTACTCAGAGAAAAGCTGAGGAAGTTATTTTGGATCGTTTGTTAACGGACCCGGGGCCGTGTGTGTGCTGTGCCCGTGGGGTTCAAGGGCATCCCCGAAGCGAGGCGGGAGCAGCAGCCACGGCCATGTGCACACTGCTGCCATAATGCCCGGAAAAAAGGGCAGGCTGCAGCCTCCGGCTGAAATATTTACCCAGTTACTTACAGCACTCTACGAAACACTTCTGTTCTAAGCATATGCTGCAGAAGGGAAAGAAAAAAAAACAAAAAGGTAATTTGCAGGAGAGGATAAAAATGCATGAAATAGCGGTGTGTTTACTGGGGAGAAAACGGGCCTGCCGTTTGACGTTCCCTGCTGCAGGAATGGGGAGCCGGCTCCAGGCAGGCGGCCTGGCAGCAATCCCGACTGCTGCAAGGGCAGCAGCTATCGCCCCAACTCACTCGCTCCGGGCGGGCGCGAGGCTTTTCCGGGGGCTCCACTCTGGGAGCGGCTGCAGGGAGCGGCGCCCCGGGCCGGTGCTCCGTGCGGCGCCGCACGCGGGGGCCGCGGTGCCCCCGTCGCCGCCGGCTGGACGCGCAGGAGCGCGGGGCTCCCAACAAAGAGCTGGGGCCGGCCTCGGTGCCGCATCCCGGGCCGTTCTGCCAGGGACACCGGCCAGCCCGGCTCAGCGGCGGCGGGTGACGGGCAGGGGGCTGAAGGCCCAAAGGCAGCGGCACCCGCAGGGACAAAGGGAGGATGCGGTGGAGGCGCCTGCTCCTCACCCCTCTGAGCTGCCTCTCGGCCACACCACCGGAGAGGGATCCCCACGGAGCACCACACGCATCCCTGCATCCATGTCCCTATCTCCTTCCCACCGGCGATACCCAGAGCTCGGGGAGAGATGTCACCCGGGCCCGAGCAAGGGTGGCCACTGAGGCCACCCTTCCTCGTGCTCCTCCAAGACACACACACGCAGACATGGATGGCTCCATCCCACACACACGTACATGGATGGCTCCGTCCCACACACACATGGATGGCTCCGTCCCACACGCACACACATGCATGGCACCATCCCACACGCAGCCATGGATGGCTCCATCCCACAGCCCCCTACCTGCCCCTTGACGAGGCTGGCCGCGAACTGCCTCATGACGGCCTCCACGGTGTAGGCGCTGGACCAGCCGCGCGGGGTGAGCAGCTCCATGCAGATGGCCCCGCCGTCCAGCACGTAGCCGTTCTCGAGGCGCGGGCTGAGCACCCGCATGAAGGGCGGCGAGAAGGGGAAGTTGTCGGGGAAGGTGAGGTTGAGCAGGATGTACTCCGTGTTGGTCTCCTTCATGTCCTGCCACAGCACCGAGTCCTTGTCCACCTGGTGCAGCTTCACGTTCCAGTCGAAGAGGCTCTCGTCCACCAGCTCCACGGAGATGAAGCGGTCGCTGAGGCGGGCGATGTCCTGCAGCTCCTTCATGAGCCGCCGCGTCCTCACCTGCGCGCAGTGCTGCTGCCGGCCGGCGGGCGCGGGCGCCGCGGGCCC
>NW_020455810.1:4093920-4199493 GCF_003342845.1 Nothoprocta perdicaria
CCCCTCCCCCGGGGGGCGCCCGGTTCTCCCCGGGGATTCAGGCCCCCCCCCGCCGCTCCCGGTTCTCCCCAGGGGGTCCCGGTTCTCTCCGGGGATTTCAGGGTCTCCCCGCAGCTCCCAGTTCCCCTTACGGGCTCCCAGTTCTCCCTGGGGGTTCAGGGCCTTCCAGCTGGCTTCGAGGTCTCCCTGTGGACTCCCGGTTCTCCCCAGGGACTTCAGGGCCTCCCCGCGGCTCCCGGTTCTCCCCAGGGGTTTTGGGGCCTCCCATGGCTCCCGGTTCTCCCTGGGCTCTCCCCAGGCTGGCGGCAGGCGCCAAGGGGTGCCCCCATGGGCACCGCGCTCACCCACCTACATGGGATGCACGGAGGCATCACAGCGCTAGGGAGCTGCGCGCTGCTGTGGCCAGAGCCTAATGCATGTGGATAGGTGAAAATACGTATGGAATGCGGGCATATGAAAGCTAGAGAGTCTTACATAAAGATAGGACTGCATACGAATGCATTTGTGTGTTTTTCGCACACATATACCCATCCCAACACCTATAATTAAACATACAAAATGATATGCAGCCCTGGCAGCAGAAGTAGGTAAAATACCATGTATCATGTGTGCGTGTGTACATGTTTCTGCATTTTTGCTTGTGTCCAGGTAATGAGGAGAGGAGCTTTGTCTCCTCGGCACAGCAGTCAGCCCCTGTTCCCGTCCTTCCCGTAGCTGCATGTCCTCCAGATTGGGTCCTGCATCCTCCTGGGACTGCAATGCATAGTGGGGAAAAGCTGATTCCCAGAATTTTTGTCCCCTCTCTTTCCCTTTCAGAGACTGGAAAAAAAAAATACAATACATGCTTTGAACTGGAGGGTAGGGAAGAGCTAAAGTGTAGTTGTATCTGTTGTGCAGAAGATGTGAAGCAATGGGCAGTTTATGCATGCAGCAGCACTATATTCCATAAGATCTTTTACTCACCTTTCCCCAGGAGTGGCCTAAACGAGTCTTCTGTGCTTTGAAGGGTAACCTGTGCCAGGAAACACCTGCTATAATTCTGTGAGAACTGCCCTTGGATGCATTCTCGCTACAGAATGCCCGCCAACTCTTCTTCTATACCACCCCATACAGTAGAAACATGTCCACTAGGCCTATGTGAGATCCCAAGAGAACTGCTTACCAAAATCAGTGTGGTAGGCACCACTCCTGGTTGGGATGGGACAGTCTCCTCCCTAGATTCACCTGGAGTTTTTTACAAATCTTCTGCAAGCACACGCTCTTCCAACAAGCTACGTGTTGGTCTCTCGCTGCTTTGTCAGATTGGTTTCTCCCAATACCTACTGGTATCTTCCTGGCCATGTTACATCCTTCATTATTTGTCAGCCTCCTTTCATCCTCCAAAGCAGCGACATCTCTTTTAAGGAGTTTATTCAGAGGTTGACTGCTTTGTGAGTCTGCATAGCATTAAGCATTGAGGAGAGGCTTCTACTATTCACGATTTTCACCTTGGAGTATTGCTGCTTACCAATTAAAGGAGATTTTCATTCATGAATTCTGAATCATGGAACATCCTTAACTTTGTGTTGGAGATCACCCTCTCATTTACACACAAGTATGTTTGAAGTCTTGCACTTGTGCACATCAGCAAGATATGATTAGCAATCCTGAGAGAACTCCTACTGCAAAGCATGCGAACACTCATAAATTTCTCCTAAAATAAAAGTACAATGTTTCCTTCACCTTGTTTCACCTTCAACATCGGCATCTTCTGGCCACATGTTCATGTTACAAGCTCTGCTTTGCAATCGCGCTTCAGCTACTCATCTGTTATGCTTCAACATCTCTTTTTTTTCCTCTTGAGGAATTTGGTAAACGTTCCTGCAGATCATGGAAACAGCGAGAAAGGGGTATCTCATGCAATGTTTGGAGGAATGGCAACAATATGGCAATTCTACCTACCAATTTTACTTACCAATTGCAATGGCAATTCTACCTAGGGGCAGAATGTCTGTCCTTGTCCATGGTGGCTTTCTAGACTTCCTGGCTGGAACTTCTAAAGAACATGAACTTTCCTGGACTGCTGCAGAACCGTGGCCATCAGGGAGGCCTCATAGCCCTCCTGTGTTTGCGTGGGGGCAAACTGTTCATATCTGAGCCCTACCCAGCACCTTTTCTGCAAACCCCAGTTAGGGACAGGTGCTTCTGTACTCCAAGAAGAGTCTGAGAGCTACCCTGCATAAGCATCAAGTCTGCTCCATACGAAGTCAAGAAGAACTAGAACTGCTCAGTATGGCAGTTTAACCCCTAGTTAGAAGAAGGTATGAAGAAGAAGGTACTAAAACCTTTTGGGTATCAATGTGAAAACCAAGCAAACACAGTTCATGTAAGGGAACAGTCAAAGCCGTGGAGCCCAACTTTAATGGCAGAATAATGGAATTTCAGCAGTTTCTTCTCAGATACTTTATGATGCAAGTGAATCATTTTTGCCTCCTGAAGTTTTAAAACTGAATCCCAGAGCTCTTCCTCATCTGAAGTAACAAAACAAAACAAACAAGCAAAAGGATACAGTTTATTAGTTCAATGTAAAAAGGTCCTATGCTGAAGGGGAAATGATAAGGAATTTTACATAAAACTGGAGGAGCAGATGAAGAAAGAAGAGAAAGAAAGAACAAAGAAGAGTGTGAAGAGTGTGTGGTAGATTGAATTCTGACGGAGTGATATATCTAAAAAAAAAAAAAGAAAAAAGGAAAAAAGGTAACGTGGCTGAAGATGGCACTCCATGAAGTGCTTTTAGTAAAGATAAGGAAGTATTACCACTGCAATATAAAGTGTTCTTAAGGTCACACTTGAATTACAGGACAACACACTCATCTTTGATGCCTGCATACCCTTTTGCTTTGGCTCTGGCCAAACCTTTGCTTTTGTGCTCTCTTCAGATCTAAGTACATCCTCTCATATTCCTCTTTACAGCACACAGCCATAAGAAAGTTCAATTGGAAGACATTAAGGGCTGAAGAACTCCTTCTTCTTTCTCCTAAGATCTTCGAGTATTAAGACATCACCTTTGTTATCATCACAGTAAAAGAGAAGCATTAGCCTGGGTGATCCTCAAGCTCCCAAGCTACCTTGAAAAGGTTCAAAGAGGGTAACAACAGATCAGCAAGAACTGTTTTTTTTTTTTTTAATAGATTAATTAGAAAATCACTAAGAAGTGGTTCTATTTGTCAAAAATGGGGAATATGTGTTTACACACATTGTCACTGGGAACTACAACCAAATCCTCTCCCGCTTGGAGAAAGAAGCTGAACTGATGCTGCCACCAGCTGGTTGTTCACTGGTCTTTGGCCAGAAAGGGTCCTAGAAGAAGTCCCAGGAAGACTGGGGAGACTTCTTTTGGGGCCAGTGAAGCCCCAAAATAGCCTGAAAAACATGGCTACATCCCAAAATACATTGTGAGACTTGACAAAAGACAAGACCTGTATTGTGTTAAAAGGGCAAACTAATAACTGCATTCACAATCAGCAAGAGTTATCCAAGGCTATGGCTGGACCAGTTAGAACAATAAATTCAGAGCATCACAGATGTGATGCTGCTTTGTACTATGGAGGCAAAAGTGGCAGTTCCTTGCGTGCTTCACGGTCACATCTGCAAAGTCAATGTAAGCAGGAATTTGGTAAACACCATGTCAGATACCATGCAAAGGGTGAGCAGCTCGGCAGCCTGATCAATATTCTGCTTTCACTCTGCGCTGCTGCTTTACAAGCCCAGCAGCAATGGAAATAAATGAACCCTCCGTGGCCACCGAGCCTGATGCTCTGCTAGTCTCTTTGCAGGATGATTTGCTGCTGGTAAAAATGAGACCATAAAAGCAGACCGGTCATAGTATTTCTGTGCTTCTCGGTTTGTCGCTTATGTTCATTACAGATTCCTAAGTTCATGCTGAACTCACCCCAGTTGACCCCTGTTGATCAGCTAACATTCAAACGTCACTGCCAGAGAGAAGGAGACGCCAGTTATTTACAGAGCATATCAGGAGCGGCCAGTGGGATATAGTAGCGCCCACAATGAGCAGGTGGAGAGCTGGAGCGGCTACTTTTAAGAAAAACACTTACTTGGGCAGAGAGGGTTTGGGACCATTCTACCCGTGGGCTGTGCATGTTGAGCAGTTTGCTGGTCTTGTGTGCATCAACAGGAAGGGTTTTTATCTGCTGTCTTAGATGAGGCCACAAGACACAGCAGCTATCAGCAGTACTCAGTGTGGCAGTGTGTGAAGAACACTGTTTTATTTGGGTGCCTGAGACTGAATGCATGACCCTAGATATTTTTATTCCCAGAGTCAAACATAGCAAACAGAAACAGCAAATCCTGTTAGGTTTTAGCCATGAGTTCATAGCAGCTCAATTTAGGTCTGTAGTCCTCAACTACAAACGCGACAGTGGTGATGAATAGTGCTTGTTGTAAACAAAAGCACCGAGTCCTAGCTGACTATAAAGGAAAGACTAGAGATGGAACGACTGCCTTCACAGACTGACTGATGGATGACTCAGCTAGCGAGGCCGAGCTCTCTTTCTTACCCACTGGTTTCAGTCTGAGTGTTCATCTATGCTGTGCCAGATGTTGCTTAGCTGCTCCAGTCATTTTGAGACAAACACATGGACTAAACTCTGAATGTCCACAGAGTCTATGTGGTAAATTGTTTTGCCCAGGTAACTGTAAGGAGATGAACCTCAGGTGGCCTTCACTCTTCAAGCCTAGACCATTCTACCAACTTTTCATGTTGGTCTCCCCTCTCCTCCTACCGTAAATAGAAGAGCATTTTCAGGTGGGGAAGAGAGCTGCCAAACACGGGGTGCATATTTCACCTTTGGGGCATAGAGTCACCAGGACAGACTATTCCTCACCTTCCTTCTGTGTGGCTAGCCCTGTCTGCCATGGCCCCTAGGACATGTCCCCATCCTCTGGCAAACACCGTGTGCCTTCTGAGATGGGATCAGCCAGCACTTGCAATTCCCTTTCAGAAGTGCCTATGAAGACAGGTAGCCCATGTCTTCAGGTGCCAACACATTACAGACCTCTCCTGCCCGTAATGATTTTCTCTGCAGACAGCTCCATCGCTAAATGACTTTGGCTTTCAGAGAGGCTTTGGCTGGACTTACTCTATCACAAACCAAAGAACGACAGGAGGGCTGCTAGGCATTCACTGGAAAGGTGGGCATGTCGGTGCTCTAAAGCTTTGTCTAAAGATCAGTGATGAGGAGTGAAACGCAAGAAGCAGGCACAGAGGAGAGCCAAGCTATGTTTGGGAAATGTTGTCATTAGAGAGGACTTTCTTCCGCTCTCTCTTTTCAGCCTGCATAGCACAGGGAGCTGTTGGGGTAGCTGTGATACTACAGTTGTTTTACAAAGTGACAGAATGCTCCTGAAAATGGTGTTTTTATAAGATGCTAAGGGTGTGGGTGGCATGGTCTGAGGCAGGGCTTACAAGGACGTATGAGGACATAAGGGCTTCTGGTGTTGGAAAGATCTTACTTGCCAGAGCAAGCCAAATTTGTGACAATACAGCATGTAAAATCAGGATCCAGAGCAATTCCAGGCTTGTTTTGCAATTCTACTCAGATCAAGCTAGTCAAACCACTCTGAAATCTCAGGGAGCAATTGGATATATTTGTTTCTGGGATCTCTTCCCAGCAGAATTTTATTTGGCAATGGTCTGCCTTGGGAGCAATCTGGGGATCTAGTACGGGAATATGTTAGCTTTATTGACGATGTGAAGGTAAATATAAAAGTGTAAATAACAAAGAGCAGACAGAAAGGTCAAGAAAGTGATAAATAGTGAGAAAACAGTAGGGGAAAAAAAGCTGACAATGATTCAGGAAAGTGATGTAGAGAATTCCATTCATTTAATTTATCATATAAAAGACTGAGAGATGATTCAATTATTTAATTAAAGCACAGAATAAATTCATCACAACAGAAGGAAGTGGGTAAGAGAGCATTCCTTCATCAGGCACAAAGAGAGGTGCAAAGAATCAATAGCTGTAAATTAGAATCTTATTCTGGCTACTTTTGCAAGTAAAACCTATTTACAGATTGGATGCTGAGCCCGAGCAGGAAAGCAAGTACCTTTCCCAGAGATGCAGGTAGACACTAAAGAGGGCAGAATATGAGTGCAGAAATGTACAAAGAATGATTTAAAAATTAAAGAGTTTCTTCAACCTCCCCCCCCCCCCAAAAAAAAAAAAAGAGTAGAAAAAAAGAGAGTCTTTAGCCCAAATACCTACCTGTTTCACAGCGTCTTTCAGGAAGGAGCCTTATCACCTTTCATTTTTATCATATGTAGTTGGCTGTTTGTGTGAAGACAGAGTAGGCTAAACCCTGTAGAGCCTAACAAATTCCAGCTCTCTTGTATGAAGTGCCTGCAAGTTTCCAAACTACTCCCAGGGTCATGGTGACAGTGCCAGCAGTTCCAGTGTGGAATAATGGCTCTATGAACCTTGGTGGACATACAGACATAGAGCTTAAACACTTTCACAACAGGTTATAATTGCAAAAATTGGGTTTGTTTATTTTGTGATTTGTTTTGTTATAAACCCATAGAGGTATTCCTCTTGCTTGTACATCATGCATAACTCTATCTTAGAAAAACTAAAAGTGCTGGGGAACAGCACAAATGAACACAAGCATCCATGATGCTCACCTGTTACAGAGTACCCAGGCATCTTTTTGGCCTGGACCAACTGACTTTCTGCCTGGAGTGTTTTAGAGCAAATTTCAGGGGTTAAAATACAGACAAGAGATTTTGTACCAAGTTGACTCAGTGCTGGAGAAAAGTACCAGGTCTGTTTAATTTGCTAGCTCAGATGTGGTCTGGGAATCTTGGTATATTCTTCTGCCTGGGGTATTCCTAGACCTTCTTTACTGTCTCTCTGGTAATGAAAAAGAAAGTATCTGTTTTAAATATAGCACCAAATAAGGCAAAAACAGATTAAACAATCTTACTTATTGGTATTACATCATAAAAATATAACATTTTTCTAAGATATAAATAAATATACATATATTATATACATATATACTAAATATATACATTCCTCAAAACTGTAGGAAAAATCATGCAAAGGTATGTGGTAAATACCAAAAATGCCTCAGCATTTCAGAAGAACAGTTTTTTTTTTTAGTGACATGTGGTGGCAATATGGATGCTATATAAACCCAAGCTACTAAATAAAATTGATATTATATATGAAAAAAATCAAATAATCCCATTGCTTTCTCATCATAATTTTCTTTAAATCAAATTATCATTTAGTTCTTCATGCAATATTTGGGAAAAGTACGACACAAAGGTTTTCAGTATTACAGTTCTAGATGCATTGTCATTATGCTATGGAAAGCAGGTTCCTGGCTTGAAACGTATGTGTAGGCTCCTTATTGTATCTTGCTGGCATCCTTGGATCAAGAACTGCAGAATTAAGCTCTCTCATCCAAAGGCCATTACCATCAATGGGAAGAGTCCTATGGGGTTCACTTATCTTTGGATCGGGTCCCAGGACATCTGAGGATCTACTGGAGCTGGAAAAGCAAAAACTACATGAAAAAAAAAAAGTGATCCTGAGGCTGCGTAGATTAATATATTAGATGATTTCAGTGAGGCTGAGATCCAGCCATGTTGCATAACTGCACCACCCACAATCTGTGGCAAGAAGTAGGTTATTTCAAATCATTAATGAGCAAGCTGTTAAATACACAATCTGCATGAGAAGTATATTTACATCACTTATTCAGCTGAATAATGGAATGTGTATCTTTGAAATGTATTTTATCACCTCATTTTTATTTAACTTAATATAAAACTTAATATAAAAAAATATGCAGCATGCTTCTGAGTAAGTCTAAAAACACCTAAAAAGTCCTATTACCTGATTTAACAAAAATAGACAGTTATTCACCATGCTGCTCACACTTATCTTCTCTGCTTCTCTTTCATTTAGCACTTGTTTTACTTAAAACGATGAAGAATAGCTGGCTTATAAAATAGAATTCTTAGGTAGGTGACATTCTCTGTTAACATTCTGAAATTTTAACTACATTTCTGGGTCTTTGAAAGGACAGAATGAGGTGAAATGGTCCCTACTTTAAAAACAGTCATGCAGGGAAAAACAAAGAAAAAAAAGTGAATGAAAGAAGCTGAGCAAGAAACAAGGAGAGAACATGTACATCATTGGAGCTCATCAGATTTTATTTTCCTCTTCTGTTTTTCCCATGTTATTGGCCAGTGGTGGAAAATAGAAGCTGTGAGGAGAATGACAATGCAGGGGATGGACAAAAAGATGAATAATCTGTGGTTATTTATAACTCTGAGAAGAAAAAAAAAACGACCATGACAGTGCTTTCCCTAATTAAATGCTGCATTGTGACATGTAACACTGGAAAGCTGGTTTATCTGAGTGTATTGCCAATTAAGAAGATGATGAAACGAGCTTTGTTCGGGCCTTTGTTAAGGCCCATATAAACCGTCTCAAATCAACCTTTTTTTTTTTTTTTATGCTCTGTGTGGTAAAAAACCACCCTGCAATGTGTGTACGGCCTACCCAGAGCAGGTTCTTCTCTGACAGCCCAAAACTCTCTCGAAACTGTTCAAACTGAGGAGTTTTAATGCAAGGCTCCACCTGGCCTCGCATCTTGTGTGAAGCAGCAGACACTTCAGAGCAAGAACATGGATTACACGCACCCTGAACATCGACTACTTTATGTTCAGGGGATTTCCAAATCCTTTCCCAGCTATTCCTAACTTCCTAATGATATATTTATATATTTTTAACCACTGCTGAGCACTGTGCAGACAGCTTGATAGATCATTTTGATGTTTCTCACTGTGAAACAGAAATGGTTGCAAGTTGTGGCTGTGAGCACATAAATAACTTTTTTTCTTTTTGATCAAATAAAGTATCTGTGGTAGTTTAATTCTTACCTCAAATATTCAAAAAAACATTGTGGATCAAAGGGTCAGATTCTTATCTGCTCTGAACTGACAGCTAATTCCTTTTTAATCAGTGGTACTTTGAGCCACGAAAAGCTGACCTTTAGTTTTGATTGAAATTACTGGACTAATCTTCTCAGATTCAACTGAAAACAGACATACCGGAGAGAAGCTGTTAATAAAACATACATTTATTGTGCAGTGCCAAAGGAACTTAAACATCCCAGATACTCTTCCCGTAAGTAAAACTATATTTGGATTATTTAATGTGGACTAATATTTGTCACCCCCCACCCAATACTACCCATTGAGGTTTTTTGTTATCAAGTAAAGTTTGTCTATGTGTATTAACTCTTCTATTTTTACACAGTTTAGCAAAGCACTCATCATCACCAGATATAAGAGAGGTTGAGAATAATGAGTCCTGACCAGATAATCAGTCCCTAGTCCTTCCAGTGCTTTGTGTGGGGAATGCCAATCTTTTATTGCCCAAGGAATACTGCATTTCTACACAAACTGGAACAGCCACAATGAGAAGGAGGAATTAAAAAGGACCCTACTGCAAAATACATTCTAGCCTCTGAGATCAAGGCTTTCTGTAGCTCTGATTCTTGTAGGTAAAAGAGATATTTAAATCGTGCATTTTAGGTCAGCGTTTTCACTGTCAGATAAAAGGAAACTCTCAGGGTTTCCGTTATGTGTAGAATCAAGCATTGTTGGAGCATGTCTACTAATCAGACACTGCGAGTGATGGAGGCAGGGAAGTGTCTGCTTTTTAAATCTGTACAGTTCCTTCTATCACAATAGCATGTATGGATTTTACACATGTGTCACGTCCTACGGCGCTAAGAACTTTACAAAGAGGAGCCCTAACAGGGAGACTGTACCAGGAGGCAGCAGCTCGCAGCTGCGAGGTTTGCTGTGAGTACTGAGGGAAGTCACTTTAACGAGCAAACTGATGGAATACATTGAAGCACATAAGATTAATAATAGTAATAGTAATAGTAATAAAAATAGACAATCCCACTTGTACATTTATGGTTGTTAATGGCTGTATGAAAAACAAAATGAAGCCACCTCTTTCTAAATATTTCAGGAAGGCAGCAGGCTCTAAATGGCAAATGGATCAGGACTGGAATTTAACCTGGATAGAGCAGCCCATATCTGGTGAGCCGCAGCATAAGCAGTGACTTTTAAATCCCACCATTTTAAAAGAAGTGCTGGAAATGTTTTCAGGGATGCTATTAGTCACTTGGAATGTTTCCTGCTGGAGAATTCCTAGAGATGCTATATTGTAAAAATAAACAAAAAAGCGAATAAATAAATAATAATAATTTTAAAAATAGGGAAGGTAAGGAGAGGGGAGCAGTGCCGAGGGCCATTGAATGATCCATATTGTCAAACTCCAATTATCTGGTGTTTGTGAAACATGCTAATTATAATTTAGTATTGATTTGCCTTCAGGGTAAAAAATATTTCTCATTATTTGCATTCACGTATTTGATAAATCTATAGAGTCCAAAAGCCAATTCCAACCTGTGTGAGTTAGGGCTTATAGATTTAACTTTGGTCCACAATTCATTTCCCGTCAGTTGTGAGGCTGGTGAACTGTGCATGCTCCAGCAGCATGAAGTGAGACGCACAACTAAAACAAGGGACATATAAAATAAGTGACAAATCATGTTTAAATACTGGTCTCGGGGGCACTTTGAGGCTCGTTCGAGGCTCACTTTGAGGAAAGGACACAAGCAACTGCTGAGGAAACTGCGAGCAAAAGTAATAGATTAGGAAAGGCCACATTGAAGTATTCGATCTAAGAGCATCGTGCTAAATCAAGAATTAAACCCTCTCAGGCCTTGGTTCAGGGCCACTACCCTTGACACCCGCCTGGATGGCGCGAGCGGCGCCTTGCGGGAGCCGCCCCCGCCCCAACGGCTCCAACGGCCCCAACCGCCGCTGGAGACGGAAGTGACGGGGCGCGGGCCGGAAGCGGGCGGCATGGCGATGGCGGAGAAGTTCGACTCGCTGGAGGAGCACCTGGAGAAGTTCGTGGAGAACATCCGCCAGCTCGGCATCATCGTCAGCGACTTCCAGCCCAGCAGCCAGGCGGGCCTCAACCAGAAGCTGTGAGGCGCCCCCCCCGCTCCCGGGTCCGCCCTCGGGCCGGCCGGGCTCCTCGCGCCCCTTCCCCGCGCAGGCCCTGCCTGCGGCCCGGCCGGGGCTCCCGGGCGGGCGCCGCCTCGCTGGGCGTGCGGGGGGTCGGGGGGTGGCGCTTCGTGTGGACACGGGGTCAGTTAGTGACACCCCATCCCCCTTTCCTTTCCTTCTTTTCAGCAATTTTATGGTGACGGGCTTGCAGGACATCGACAAGTGCCGGCAGCAGCTGCATGACATCAGCGTGCCCTTGGAGGTGTTCGAGTGAGTAGAGAGGAGCCGCGCTGGCTGTGGCCTGCTCTGTGGCATTGGGGCCCCCACTGAGCTCTGGGTGCTTCTTAAAACCCTCCCTTTGTAATATCTGCCAAGACAGTGGGGGAAGAAGGGCTAGGGAAACTGCGAAATGTGTATATCCTTTCTTCAGGTCTCTCCCTGCTCCCCCCCCCCCCTTTTTTTTTAATCTTTTTTCCCCTTCTATGTTGCGTGAATTGGCACAGCCTGTTTTGCATCCATTAGTTTGCTAAGCTAGATGATTTCATTTTAGAAAGTTTCTTTTACAGCACATTCAAATCAAGATATAAACTTGGAAGAGAGAGTAAATTATGGCAATGTTCAGGTGTCTGATTTCATGAGCAGCCCTCTGCTTGTTGGCACAGAATTAGGCTAGTAAAAATTGTCATCACGGGGAGGAAGAGCCACACGCAATAGGCTCACAGCGTAGCTCTCGAGTTAACGTGCTCGTCCTTCACCTGTCACTCAGATGCTCTTGGTTTGCTGTGTTCTGGTGTGTTTCTGACTGTGGGGCTGCATTAGGGAGATTTTGCACTCGTTAGTAGTTTAGCAATCAGCAGTTTTATGTCTTCCATTTTATTTGAGAACAAAATGACTTTTTGCCAGTTTGATTTTATTTGTATGGCAAAGCAAAAAAATGTACTTGCTGATTCAAGGGCGTTTATTTCCATTAACACTTGTATGGACAATGTCTCCTCCCCTCAAATTGCTAGGTGCCTTATTGCTGGGTGCTCAGAATTATTAGCACATGATGAGCAACTTTGGGCTGGTTTTCTTCACTTCGAAGGGAAGCAGGCTTTTGCTTCATGTGGGAGGGCTCCTCTTGTTGACTGGGAGAAATTAGGTAACTAGTTGCTTTAAGGAAGGTATAAAGTCTGAGCCTGTTTGCAGCCCCAGCCTTGTTGTCTTGAGTTGTCTTTTGAAAATGGTGACACAAATTATGTTTTAAAGGGCACTTTTGAGTACAGAAAGGCAGCACCGTGAATGATTCTGTTTCTTGGTGGAAGTCACATCTGGAACGTGATCATTTAGATGGTGTCTCTTTTATTTTCAGATATATAGATCAAGGTCGTAATCCTCAGCTTTATACTAAGGAGTGTCTGGAGCGAGCTTTGGCTAAGAATGAGCAAGTAAAAGGAAAAATTGACACAATGAAGGTAAACTAGAAATAAGGAAAGTGCAAATGCATACAGAGCCTCTTTTTGAAAAGTCCCCACTTTTCTGTAAACTTGTCTATTTGCAACTATTTGCGCAACTATTAATTTTTCCTTGTTAGGTGACTTGCATTAGGGATTGCTCTGCATATCTGTGTTTTAACCGATGCTGATACGGCCTGTTGTAAAAAGAAAATTTCCAGTTTACCCTGTAGTTGGAGAAGTGGTAATCTTCGTGGCCTGTTTTGGGGTTTTTTTTTGTTTTGTTTTTGACAAAATGTGTGTATTTGTGTTAGTGAACAGAGTGGGTCTACTCCATTTTGTAGTACTAGTGCGACAAAAGATTTGTCAGCACAGTCTAATCCTCATGCAGCGACTCACAACCTATGCCAGCAGGTAGGCTGCATTTTGATCTGAGAATAACCTGAACCTTCTCTTACCCTGTTTAACCACTGGAATTTACTGCCAAAATGTGAACTGAAAAACAGTTCAGTAAAACTCAAGAAAGGGTTGTTAGTGCTTCAGAACAATTTTTGGCTAAATTTGAAGTTCATATAGAGTAGGGCAATTTGTGCTGCAGAATGCATGTCACAAGCTACTACACCTTCTTTTGGTACAATGCTCCGTGCTTGTAAAAGGTGTAGGAAGAATTATATGCCCTATTGTGGGATGGAGGGAATTTCATATCAAATTAAGTGCCCCTTTTCTTTGCATTAATAAGGTCGTCTAAAAATAGTTTTATTTATTATTAAGAAGGTATAATTGGAGCACAGCATATTTTAACAGTGAAATAATGTGACTAGTCACTGGAAACCTTAGTCAAAACACGATGAGTGGATCTCATTCTGGTCTGATTCCAAGTTCATCCTGACAGATCTTCATCTGGTAATGGGAGGTGGGGAGTTGTGAAGTGTTTAGAGCCTTTAAGAATCAGACGGATTCTTACCCGATTTCTATTTTTTGTGTAAGTCCAAATGCTAGGTAGTTTATTGGAGATTAAAAATACAAAATATTTTCTTGTGCCTGATGCTTTCCTAGCAGATTTTACCTGGTCGCTTTCTGTTAATTTTGTAATATCATTTTCTTTGCTGTGTGTGAGTCATTTTTGTTTTGTTTTTAAATAGTTCTTTCTAGTCATTGCAATGTTTAACTAGGCTTTTTTGTATAGAAACATTTGTATTCAGCAGATAATACTATTTGATGGACTGAAAGTAAATGGTGCAGGTGATCTTTGTGCATTTTCTTCTCTTTCCAGAAATTTAAAAGTCTGTTAATTCAGGAGCTAACCAAGGTGTTCCCTGAAGATATGGCCAAGTACAAAGCTATTCGAGGTGAAGATCCTCCTCCTTAGGTTGGCCTTCAGTAGCTCTAAAAATGTGAATTCTATGAATTGATGCTTACCTCTCTTTTTATAAAAAACTTTGTTTGGAGGGAGGGTGAAAACAAGCATTCAAAACAACTGTACTAAAAGATACGGCAGTGGTAGACTGGAAAGGAACTTGATGATTGCTGATGGTTCTGCTTTGAAGCTACTGAATCTTTGTGCAAGCTTGTGTTCAAAGGTTGCAGTTGAACCTCCCTGTGACACCTGCAGTCAATTATATTCCACAAAGTGCATTTCCAGAGCAGAAAAATACATTATTTTGGTTTCTGATAAATGTGCTCCAGGACTACGAATTTTCATTTGTAAACTGCTTTTTGTATTGGTTTGTTTTTTTTTTTAAAAAGGACTGCTTCCATTTTGTAAAATTTCACTGAAATGGAATCCATCAAGGCAGCTGCCGTTTTCATAGTTCTTAAGAAACTGTAGCCAAGAAGACATTTTTGTTCTGTTTGCTGCTACTGAGGATCTAGAAACTGAGCACATTCAGGGACTGGCTCCTCAACAATGTTTATTTTGTGTAATAATATTTAATGTAGACACTTTTAATTCTATTAATTTTCTGTAAGCACGTTGTACAATAAAAAAAATTGAAGAAATTCTAGGATGTTTCAGTTCAGTGCTGCTCTTAATGAAATGAGCTGTGACAAGTAGTACATTAGTACATTCCTAACTCCCAGAGGGGTAAAATTGTATCAAAGCTCGTGTGCTAAAAGTTTATATTTGAAGCTAATATAAAGCCACTGTTTTGTTTCTTGCAAAGCAAGTGATAATAGCTGAAGCAGGAGATTTTGGCAGATCAGTTATTGTGTTTCTGATAGCTGCAAATCCTCTATAAAATTCTTTTTTTTTATATATATATATATATATATTTTGGCAGGGGATGTTTAGTGGGTATAATATGGAGCTGATATGAAACATTTTTGCTTGGAACCACTCTTTTAAAAAGGTGGAGTCAACATTTGAAATACTAAGGTTATCAACCATCACTATTTTTATTGATTTATTGATATATATAAATATAATTAATGAGCATACCAAGTTGAGTGTAACCCAAACCCACAAAACCTGGGTAGGAAGTGCAGATGAAGTGAGGTGAAACAACATATTAAAGTTGTGTCCTCACTTGGGGAACCAGAAGCAGAATCCAGTTCCCAACCATGAGTGCTGGATGCATTTCAAAAGGGTAAGCATAGAAATTAAGCTTTTGTTTTGTTTTAAAAAGGGAATTTTTCATTTATAGAATCACAGAATAGTAGAGGGAAAGTGGAGTGGAGTAAAAAGGGAGCTCTGGAACCCAGTAACTCCCCTCAGAGCAGGGGCAACTGGAGCAGGGGCAGCTTGTCCAGTCACATTTTTGTTATCTCCAAGGATGTAGAATCCACGACCCTTCCGGACACTTTGATCAATGTTTGATTATTTATACAGTGGGAAAAAAAAAAAAGCTTTTTAAGAAATAATTGGATGGCCTGTACTGTGTTTGTGCCCCATTCCATCATGTATTTACACATTGATAACACCTGCCCTGAACCTTTTCACATCTAAACAATTTCAGAGTTCTGATTCCAGTTCTCAGCCTCTCCCTTAGTCATTTTAGGGACCCTTTGTAGGATATGCTCTAATATGTCCATTTCTTTCCTCTACTGAGGAAAACTGGGTACAGCGCTCAAGATGTGATCTTGTCAATGCTGAGAAGATGATCAGCTCTGACCATCTGCTCACAAAACTCTTCCTCATGCAGCCCATGCTGCTCTTGACCTTTTTTTTTTTTTTTTTTTTTTTTTTTTTTTTTTTTTTTTTAATAACCATAAGGGCACCTTCCTGGCTCATAGTCAACTTGTCCATCTGGACCCCTACGTGCTTTTCTGCGAAGTTACTCTTGAAGTGGTTTTCCCCCAGCACGTACAGATACACGAGGTTATTCCTTCTCAGGCATCACCTCCTCTGCAGGGCTTAGTATTTGCCTTTTCTGATAATTTTTCCAGCCATTGTCCCTCTAAAAAGCCGTGCAACCCTCTACTGTACTAGCCACTCCTACCAGTTTGGTTTTCATCAGCAAACATTCTGCAGGTGGGTTTGGTCCTGTCATTAATGAAGCTAATAAACATTGGTGGCCGCAATACCAGCACCTGAGGTGCACCAGTAGTGGCTGGCCACCACCTGGACTGCGTGAGGTGATTATAACCTGCAGCTAGTTTTCAGTCCACCTTGCTGTTCATTGATCTAACTCATATTTCATTAGCTTGTCTAGTAGGATGTTTTGGGAGATGGTCTCAAAAGTGTTGCTAAGGTCAAGATATACAACATGCACGTGCTCTGCTCTCCCCTCATCCATCAAATCGGACATCTCATCATAGAAGGCTATCAGGTTGAGCAGACATCACCACCTCACCCTTTGGAAATCCATGGTAACTACACCCAATATGCTTGGAAGTGGTTTCCAGGATTAGTTGTTCGAACACTTTCCATGGACTGAAGTGAGATTAACCAACCTGTAGCTCTCCAGATGACACTGTCTTTCTTCTAGTCCTCAAGTACCTCCCCTAATCATGATGATCTTTCAGAAATAATCAAGAATGGCTTCACAATGACACTGACCAGCTCCCCCAACACTTGTGGGTGCATCGCACTGGATCACCTAGACCTGTGGATGTTCAGGTGTTTCCTGACCTCTTCTAGTTCCACAAAGGGTAACTTCATTTCTGCATTTTTTTCCCCTGGTCCCTTCAGCCTGGGATGTCTGAAGATGAGTTTTACCAGAAAAGAACTAAGTCAAAAAAAGCATTCAGTATCTCTGCTGTGTCCTTTGTCACTAAGGCCCACAACAAGCCCACATTTTCCCGTCATCTTCCTTTTGTATGTACTTGTAGAAGCCTTTTTGTTGTTGCTCTTCACATCTCTCGACAGGTTGCAAACAGGTTTTCACTTTCCTAACCCCATCCTTACATATTTTTTTTGCCTTTGGTATGTTATAAAATTGAATGCTAAAATTGAATTCTAAAATGAAGATGAACATTGTTTGAAAATGCTAATGTATTAATGGAACTACGGAGACCTAAATTCAGTCTGCCTTTTGGCATGCAAATGTATATATGTAATTTATGCTGACGTTCAGCAGATGTCGTTTATGACTTACATGAGACTGATATTTATTATGCTGATAGAATACCTCTGGTGGATGTACTCTTTGTTGAAGAGATGCATGTGTTAAAAACTCCTGAGAGAGATGAAATACCCAGAATTAGCATGATATAAGTGACAATAATGAAAAGAATGCTAGTGGAAAATGAATAGATAGTAAAATACCACCAGATTGGTAAGCAGTGATAGAAAGAGCTTGACTAATTATAATGTAATTTAGCTTGTTTTTTCCTTCTCTAACCCTTCAGATATGTGCTAATAATGGCAAATCTTCACAACAGGGTTGCAAAGTAGATATAAATATGAAAATCACCTTTTAAAGCTTGGTCAGCATATGTAGGTAGACCGGGTTAGATTTAAAACCTGACAGCATGTTGAATATTGTAACTCATAATGCAAAATAGTTCTTACTGTAGCACCAAAAAATGGAGAATAAGAATAGATTAAGAATAGATTCTTAATGACAGGTTCTTTTCCTTGCCACCTTGACAAACTGTGAACCCCTTAAAGATTAAATCACTGTCTAATGAACACCAGTCTGGAAGAGTAAGACCCCATTTACAGAAGGCTGTGGTATTAACTTAAGGTACTTTAAACTGGATTAAAAATGCTTTACTAATTCAATTTAAAGTAAAACTTTGATTTAAAAACTTTTCCCCATAGACATGCCTTAAGAGAGTTTTAAGTTAGCCCTTTATAGGAGACAAATGAAAAGCATGCAGACCTAGCTGTTAGCACAATTGGTGCCCTTCTTGGTACTGAACAAGGAGATACAAATTTAGAGCATGGCATACTGAAAAGCTATTTCGTGAGGTTAGCATCCTTTTCTACTACACTGATTTCCTTTTTGCTCCCTTAGGACAAGAATATGTATAGAAATGTCATTACAAATGGGAGAAAGAAAGAACCAAAAGAACTGATTGAACCTGGAATTGAAAAAGACCAATTCTGAGCCACTGAATGCAATCTTCCATAGGAGACAGAAGCATTTAAACAATCACGTACAAGGGTGCACCAAAGAGCTACTTCATGCACCACCAAAACCTGCTCTTTACATTATGTCCCAAGAAGGATTTAGGATAGATCAAGGACATGCATAATTGCTCAAAGCTGTGCAATAAGCACAGACTTTGTTAAGTAAAAATACTCAGCTGATTCTGCGAAGTGAGTTGTGCCCCATTCAAGGTCTGGTAGGTCCTGAGAGTGTGAAATCAGGTAAAATACTTCCTTAACCTATTGCAATCAGTTAAATATTTAGGACGCGAGCTAGATGTGTTATATAGCTTCCCAAGGCATTGTTATTACTGCTTGGAGCACTGGCACATGCTACCCAATATTTTGTCTCTGTAGCCAGTGTGATTATTTCAGAGGAAGGCAAAAAAATCCTGGGAGAAATAAAATCATCCCATAAGAGAGGAAAAAAGAATCTTTAATAACTGCACCATGGAGACATGGGAATAACTAAAGCATGAGATTAATTCAATATAGACATAGTATGAATGTGAAGGATCAGTGAAGAATGAGCATTTTTTCTTTCGCCTTTCCACATTTCCTCTTCCTTCTAGTCATATGATGATAAATATCTATCTGATAAAAAAATCAACATGCAAGAACTCATATTGTCTGTTTTAATTTTACACTCCCTAATCACCTCTATATCTTAAGACAATGCGTTCTCTGAACTCAAGTGACAACTGAAATAGCTTCTTGTTCCCTGTCTTCTATCTAATACCCAGTCCACATTTGTTATCAATGTCATCTTATGCTAGAATTATCATTTTAACTTCAGTAGTACTTTGAATTCCTTGATTACTGACTACCTTAATAAAAACTTTTTTGTGTGTGTCACCTCCAAAATCACATTTTGCTGGTCTGGACAGGCTGATCTATGGCTTTCTCTCCTCATATGACAGACACTCCATCTTCCATCACTCTTCCTGGTATCTAATCCTTAGGTTTTCACTGGCAGTTTTCACAGACTCTAGATGAATTGTTGAGGATTCTGCTTGTCAGGAGCATGACCTCTTTGTGCAAGGCAAAAATAGAAGCCTAAACAAGAACTAATACAATTTCAGCATTATTCTAGAAGAATCACTTAAGCACTTATATGCTTAAATGCAGATTGAAAATCCATCAACTCCTATTTCTAAAAGCTTGACAAATGTTCCCGTTAATGGTACAGAGGTGCCAAGAAAACATATTGTGTAGTAATATAACCACAGAAAAATGTTAAGAGTCTGTCTAGTACAACCTCTTGCTCAAAGCAGGCACTAGATCAGGTCTAAAAGAGCATGAGAGAGATAGAAAAAAAGAGAGAGAGAGAGAAAGAAAACAAACAAGCAAAAAAGAGATGATTCTTATCTACATTTTTTGAGTTTCAAAAATCCAACACATTGTAACCGTTTCAGTACCAGTGTAGTGGCCAGGTCCCTGAATGCACTGACGGAGCAGCCATACGGGCTCTGACAGGCCTCACCTGGGGCCTCCAGAACAACCTTCTGACCAGGGCCTCCACCTAAGCTTAGGCCTGGGTGTCAGTCTCTGCCTGAGCTGTTTTACAGGTAATTGTGTTTCCAGTTGTAGCTGTCTATGGACCTCCTTGACCTGGGCTTTGACCAGTGAAGTGGCTTTCCTGCTTGACCTCAGAGCACTCATCACTTTGCTGCATGGTGATTGCTGGACCACATCTGACTCGGGTTACTATCAGTAGACCTGACCTGTGGATTGACTTTCTGACTTGACCTCGGATGTGACTCATTACAAGTCTCTCTGGTGACCTGGAGTCTGCTTAACCCTGGCCACCATCCCTGGACCTGGCCATAGGACCTTGCTTGGAGCAAGTGCTGCCTGGGTAGGCCCTTGTCCTGCTGACCTTAGGAGGTTCAGCTCTCTGTCCCTTAGGGAATCTGGCCCTTGTGGCTCCTGGACATCTAGTGTTGGCCAAAAATGTTTCGTATGTGCATGTCCATATTACAGCAGTCTTACACACATAATGCCACTGGGATTTTGTTTATTTTATGCTTCTACTCCATAATGTAATGTCTATTAAAGAATATAACCCCATTGACTTATTTTTCTGCACTTCTATTTTTCATATAAAAAAAACCCAATGCTTTGATTGCTACTGTTTTATGCTTTTAGGCAACACACATACTAATCTCAACTATGCTTCAATAATATAGCTGGTATATTCCTTTGATAGTTCCCAGCAATTGGGTTGCTTTCAGTGACATCATCTAAATCCCTAGGCATTCCTTAAGATATTCTAATACTTAAACAAAAACTCCATTCAAACACTTTCTTTTGTTTTAACAAAAACTCGACCCACTCCCTGCCTCCAAACATGTTATCTAACTGCTAATTATGTTTGTTTAACCTGCAAATTGTCTCAAGGTTTGTTGCAGCGAGATGAAATAAGCATCCTTTAATGTGTTTTATTCTTTTACAGCATTGTTTATTCTTTCACATATGAGTCTTAGGAACTAAGTTATGTAGACAGTATTTCAATAATTATTTACAATGTCAAAGGAAACTGACAAGTACTACTTCAGCAGGATTTCCAAGTGATAAATGCATTATTTTGCTGTAACCCCATTTAGCTTGTTACTTTATCTCCAGTCAGTATTTTTCAGATGACATTACAGATGATGATCATCCTTAAAAAGATCTAAATTTGAAAAGATACATTGTGAGAAGCTATCATTCAAATAGCAAATCTGATCTTGAAAACTCTTTGAGATAATACTGTGTCATCAAATAGGTCTACCTATCTTTTTTGGCATGTTTATTTTTACTTATGTTATCCGTGCTAATGCATCTTTTTAAAGTTATCCTAAATACAACTGCCTAAAAATCTTAAACACCTGATTTCATTTACATTTTATCAATATAAAATCTCTAAGTATATAAATACAAACACATATGTATAAATGCAAATCTGTTTTATCTTTTTTTTTGTAAATCTAATCTTTTATCCTAATGGTTTCTGACGCTCACATAAAACTAGTCTTTTGTTTCAACATATCTAATTCCTCAGTATAAACAAATCATTCCAGAAGCACTAGACCCTCTTCCCTAGATATTGTGTGTCTTGTCTCCATTGCAGCATGTCATAGATAGGCCTATTGTTGTTTCTGTTAAAATAGAAAAAATAATATAAAATAAAACAAAGAAAAAAAAACACAAAAAACAATAACCCCTCTATACACACACACACACACACACACACACACACACACACACACACACACAATGAAGAACTGTAGGAAATATCTATTCTATCCCTTCTGCAAGGAAAGATCTAATAAACCCTGAAATAATAGAAAGATTCAGGTTGGAAAGAACCCCTGGAGGTTGTCTAGTCTGACCCAAAATAGTTGGCTCAAAATAATTCTCTGTAGCTTCAGTGAGATCCCATGGTTCAGGACCTGACAGAAACCTTCTGTCATCCCAATATGAAGTCTCTCTTTTTCACAGCATCTTTCTGTGTTATGCTACAACCCGACTGTTTTGTTTGTTTGTTTTTCAAAACTGCTGCATGACTTGTGCCTCACGCTGTGTTTGTGTAGGTAAGGACTTGCATCTGTGTGAAGAATATGGAGATGATGACTCTTACAATATTTTTATTTATTTTTATTTTTATTTTTATTTTTATTTTTATTTTTATTTTTATTTTTATTTTTATTTTATTTATTTATTTATTTATTTTTTTACTACTGATTCAGAGCACAAACGAATAATCCTTCTTAGGTTTTTGTAGTCAGCAAATGTAACAAAGATGCTCCCAAGCCACTAATGAAAATGCTGTGTAGCATGAATGCTGCAATCAAATTTGATTCACTACTGTCATCCATAATACAGGAATACACTAATAAACACCTTTTGAGGGTTGTTTTCAACGTGTGCTTGTTTTGCACTTGTCTGCAGTATTTTTATCCTGGTTATTGGTGTAGATTCCACTTAGAGTACACAAGTCTATCACCTTATTTGCTTGTCCGTATTCACAAAGTGAATAAGATAACAATGCAGTTACTTGTCCTTCACTTGCTCAAACCAATCTGACCTGTTGTAATATGTAATGGTTGTAGAATTCAGTATTTCAGTGTATTTCTGTCAGTGTCCATAGGGATGATGCCTCTGGACTTTTATAGCTTTCCACACACAAGGCCAGAAGAGAACAAACAAGCTCATGTGCCTTATTAGATTCCTCTGAAATTCTGAACACTGGAAGCTAGAAAGTTTCACTTAAGCATTCTTAGACTGCATTTTAAAACTTGAGCCATTAAAAAAAATCTTTAAAAATGCAAAATTGCAGGTTTATGAAGTCAATCAGAAACATAAAGCAAGGTCTCAAGTTGAGCAAATGTAGAACCATGGTTCCACCTGACTCCATACCTGTTCCTCAGATAGGCTGAATATTTCTACATATACAATAGAGATATTCAGAAAACACACTGGTCTTAAACTGAAAGAGTTCTGAGCTGCCTGAGATGACAACCTGTGTGGAAGCAGTGGCAGCTTGCTGAGCTTCCCAAAGCCATTTCATTCTGACTTTGCTAAAATTAATTTTAGTGAATTTTCCCAAGTGTGTTAGAAGGTCTCTGAGGGTAGAAGTGCCCTGTAACACATCACTCACCAAACTTACAGCAAACCAATTTATACTGTGGCTGACAAAAACGATTTTGCCTCTTTAGCAAGAAGACCAAACAACCAGTTTTCGAGAGGCCTTGCAAGTGCTGACCATGAAAATGACAGGTTGTCTTCCAGAAGGGGCAACCACCACATGAACCTTTGTGTATTGGCTCCCTTTGCCGCTTGGTGGTTTTGGCCACCAGTTTTTGAGTATCGTATCCCATGAAAAGGTGACCTGGGACACAAAGCCTTTTAATTAGCCTGGAAAGCCAACTTCATATTCATGGCTGCTTTATATCCATGCTGTCAACCCGCTGCCTCCTGCGGTCCTCCGTCGCTATGGCAACACCCTCCTAACAAGGGATTTTCTATCACACAGGGAGAAAAGCAGAGCCAGGAGGTTCAGAACTTCTGCCTACAGCCTGATAAATGCTGTGTGTTAAGGACGGCTCCTTCTGTAAGTTTTATTGTTATTTTTTTACCCTCGGATGTCATTCAGAAGATTTTTTTTCTTATTATAAAAAGTAATCCTGAAAAACGCTGCAAATGTTAATTCACCTTCCTTTCTCAAATGCCCTTTGTGAAGTGCCAAGTGAGGAGATGGCTGTATTGACCAGTGTAATTCAGTTTATTGATATCTGTGAAACACCCTCCAGGTCTACTAGTTGGCAATTATCATGTTGCCTATTGTATTGCTGGTTCAATCAAAACCAGATTCATTTTAATTTATGAAGAAAAGCTACATAATGGTGTATTTCTAGTATTTATTGTGTAGCACAGATTTATTATATGATACAAATCACAAAAATACATAAACCAATATTGAGCTATTAATCTTTTAAATACTTTTTTCTTTCATTGGTGCATGTTTTTCTCTAAAGCATCTTTCTTTATGTTACTAAATTCTTGCAGCCTGTTGTAATGAAATAGAGGACAGCATTCAAAATGTCTGGACACATTTTGTCGTTTATTTCAATACAACAAGCTGTGAAATGTACATGATTTTAATATGTCATCATTCAGAAAAGAAAAAGAATAAAGACAAAAAAAAATCTAGAAATCTAGCAGGGTTCCAAGAGCATTGTTTGAAATAAGTTATCACCTATTCTGATTTTCATAAGCATTGACAAGGTGCTGTGTCTTCATTAGGCACTTAGTATTCTCACAGGACTGTCCATCATATAAAGACAGATGCAGACATACAGGCAAATAAAGATAAACTGAAGTCTTAGAGATTTTCCTCAGGACTTCAGGAAATGTAGGAAAACTGAGAAAAGAAGGTGGTTTCTATCTGGATAACCAAGTTTGGATTAAGAAGCTTAAAATTAGAAGCTAATGTTTGAAAATGTTAGTGGCAGGCTATTGTAAAGCATAAAAAGAGTGAAAAGTACTATATCACTACAAAATAAATCTTGGTTTCCTTGGAATAATGCAGACTAGACTGTAATTCATTCCTTAAATTACTTTTTTTCTTTTTAATTTTGAAATGAATAACTAATATATGTTGCTTAGCAACTCAGACAATACCAATGTCCTTGGCCAGGTTGAGTTTATCTCCTTTTCAGAGTTCCTGCCTGTAGCTTTCCATTTATTTAAAGCTCTGTAATACCTTCCTTGCTTCTTATGCTTTACATCCAACATTGTCCTTTTTTCAGTTCTCTACAGAACAGATAGTTTTGCGCTACAGGAACTAGGTCCAAAGAACAGAAAGCTGTAAGGTATTAGAGATATTTCTACATCCTTATAATATCTTAAAACAAGTTATAAAGAAATGCAGCTGAATACTATTTTCATAAATTAATTTCATTTATTTTCATTAAAGTTCTTCTGCCTGATTTTGTCCTGCTTCAGAAATATTGTTGATATGAATGAGATAGTAAAATGGACTTCATATGTTATCGGAGCACATTCCGCTTTCATACCATGTATGATGAAGACATGATGACACTTGGAGTGGGTCTGGTGGAAGGCCACCAGTCAGGTGGCTGGAGCACATGAATCCTGAAAAAGAAGACACTAAGACATAAACTAACTGCTATCTGACAGTACCTAAAGTTGAATTATAGGGAACATTGCACCAGACTCCCTTATGAAGAGGGGCTTTTGCAGTAGCAAGTTGCAACAGGAGAAATTCTAATTACATGTAAGGAAACAATTCTTCCCTATGAAAGCAGTTGAGCACTGGAATAGGTTGCCCAAAGAGACAATAGAATTTCCTCCTGCTGCCTAGACTCCCTAGATTCACCTGGATGGCCTACAGAAGACCTTTCCGATATAAGTTTTGCTTTTATGTTCTCTGCTGAACTAAGTAGGGGGATGATGAGGCCCTGTCATGTTCATGTGAGTGCTGCTAATGTTTCTGTATACCCTGTGCTTGTGCATCTACGTGTGTCTGTATGTCTGGAACACATGATCAGTCTTAATATTGCCCAGATCTGGAAATAAGGAAGAGCAGCAGCCACATTCACAAGACTGGGATGGGAGAAACCTCCTAGTTTTAGAAGGGACTGGATTGGTCTTTAGCAGGCTGGGGAACAGAAATCCTCTGGGCCTCAGGGTCAACTTCCTTAGCATTCCCTGTGTTGAGCCATTTGGTGATGTCTTACTCCTAAATTAATGTAAGAGTACAGCTGGTGTCATGTCTGTGACTTTTGAGTTATGATGGAGCCCATGGAGCAGCTGTTTGTGGCTCTTTCTGGGTGCATCTCCTGCCATGAGGGAGCTAAAAGCTTTGGGACGAAGCGAAGCTCAGCAGGAGGAACATGCAAATTCCTAGCTCAGTGAATGGGGAACAAGTTACAGGATTCAGAGCTGCAAGTGGGAAGTGAAAGGCTTGACAGGCCTATAGCTGGGAAGAGATGTATTAGTCTAATGATAACAGAAGAATCACTCCTTAGTCCCCTAGACTGATAGGCAGTGTCAGCAGGAACAGGGCTTTCACGGGCTCCATGGAGTTAAAGTATTTTAAACGTGTCAAGTTTTATGGTTCTTTGAACCTTGGCATTTTCTGATCCAGATAACACATTATGTGTTCGCAGTAGGTAACACAAAACTATGAAGAAAGCTGTGGAGAGAGAGCTGTGAAGCAACAAGTTGTTTGCTTATTCTTTTCAAAATTGCTTAGCTGCCATGGAGATGTGCATAGCACAGATACCAAGAGGAACCAGTGTTATTCCCACACATGCCATTCTGCAGCACTGTGTACGGTGCTTAAAAATAAAGTCACAGGACAATTTGAGTTTAGGAATTCTTCACCCCAGAACTCTGCTTTGATCCATGAACAGCATTACCTTCCAAGGGAGAAAGAAAACTTCAAAAGCACAAGACTTTAGACCAAGGGACCTGCATCTCCACCTTTTAACTTTCAAAATGAAGTCTGAAGAACAAGAATCTTGTCTGTGTGGTGCTAATCATCATTTTTTTCTTTTTTTCAATGATTTTTGCACTGTGATTTGTTCCATGCTATTGCAGCAGTGCTTGAGCAGCTAAGCAAACGGCAAAATAACAACACTTTGAGCTTGATTCTCCCTTCCTTCCATAGGGACCCTTCCAGAAGGAGCATATCTACCCCAGACATCTCTACTCTGGTTGCACAAGTAGAAAGAGGAAATCCGCTTGTGCAGACTGCTGTGCTTGATTTATTTAGCCTTTCTAGAAGGGCTAATGGAGCTACATTGCTTCTGGAGACTGGAGTAAGTAGGGCTTCACAAAGCCCCAGAGCACCATATCAGCATGCCCCTTGCTGCCACAAAGAGGGTGCAGAAATCCCAGCATCTTGAAAGCCTCTCCAGCTCACAAGGAACATTGAGAAGAGCCATGTGCTTAAAACCCTGCTCCTGTTAGGTCTTTCATTACTTCACATAGGCTGAAAAAAAAAAAACCCTTTGAACCCTTTCTGGATTTCTTGTTTTCCTCAAGAAATACAAATCTATCTCCAGGATGCATAGGATCTACTCTAATTTCCTTCATCTTCAGAAAATTTGATCCTGCCAAGTAAATATTGTGTACGAGGACACTGGCTACTCTGGTAAGAAGGGCAAAGTTTGCAGTTCCTTTTGATAAGACTGCTCCACTTCAGCTAGACAGGAGCTCAGGACAACTGAGCATTCATCAGTTGAGCCAATCAGCTGGCCAATATTACGGTTAAGACACTCTCTTGAGATAAGGATATGTAGAAACTTGCAACAGAAATATTCATATTGAAATGATGACATCTGACTGGAAATGAACTTATGTGATAGCATCACAAGAAACACTAAAGCACAGGTTGAAGGAATGGCATTGACATCCAGTGACTTTATCTAGACAGCAATAAAATTGTCATTGTGCCTGTCCTCACCTTGGTATTCCAACAGGAAGAGATACTGCAGCTTCAGGATATCCAAACTGAGGAAACAAAAGAAAATGGGCAGACATTTTGCTTATATATATATTTATATAGATTATTATTAATAATAATCACAAATAACTAGTGAAGCCTAAAGAGCATGAAAGATCTGTCCCAGACCAGTTACTTTTCATCAATAGATACAAAAGACACAGTAAAGACTCAATAGCTGGTTTCTCTCATCTACTCCGTTGTTACACAAGTGACCAATGACTGTTAGGATGGAAAATCAGTTTGTTTGAAATAGATAGAATCTTTTTCACAAGATCTTGCACTGATTTTCACTACCTTAATTTACTATGATTCCGTGTTTTGTGACTATATCACTATATTAGGCTTTTACCAGATTCTAGGCAAGTGCTCTAAAATAAGCTATAGTTGCTCTAAATTCCTAAATAATAACTTCTTCATTATTCTATGTGAAGTAGGATGGCTTGAGTAAAAGATGCTGAGAGTTTTCCATCCCATATCCCTGGCATATTAAGACTCTTCCATCATTTTTTAGGGAGTAAGATTTAACAAACTGAAGGAAGGGATTCCTTGCAAGTGCAAAGGAGTGTACTGAGAGGGTAGAGAGAGGATTATTACTCCAGAGCCACTTCCCCTACTATCATTGCAAGAGGTCTAACACAATCTCTGACCCTTCCCTCATTCACATGCATTTGCCACATCCTTTGAAGTGTTCATTGCGGAGGAAATGTTCCAGTGTTATCAGTGGGCTACTTGCTGTCCAGATTAGACACTGAACTGCCACTTGAGAAGCTCTCATAAAGTTTTCTGGTGAGAGAGAGCTTTAAATACAGATTCCTCCAGACAGAGAAATACCATCATTGCTGTAACGTCTTGATATTAACACCAGGGTTCTTCTACAGAACAGCCCTCAGGCTGTATTTTCTCACTGAGTTCTTCATCCTCTTCAGCTGCTGTCAGCTTATCTACATGTGTTTAAGGAATGTAAAGTGGTAACATACACATTTTGGCACTGTTAGTATCCCAAGGTTTAGCCATCAAGCAAATAGTATTTTGGTGAACCAAAATTTGAATTTAAGCACCACAAACTGACAACACTCATCTGCATAACTCTTTTGGGAACCTCATCCCCGCTAATAAACTGTCAATACTACTTTCTCCTGGACTTTGATCTTCCAAGAAAGTCATCTAGCTATTCATAGCTATGTTCTATTTATGAAATGTGCCAAGAAGAAAGGACAAGGTTATGTATTCATGTTTAATGCCAGTGCATCAGTCCTAACCTTGTAATTCAGAATACAAAAGGAAATTATTCTTATTTCCTGCTTCTAGCAAGATAGCTCAAATATTTCTTTCTTTTTTTTTTTTTTTTTTTTTTTGTATGAATATAAAATCAGTGTTTCTCTAGGCAAGAACAAATCTGAATAACTTGCAATTATCTATGGTTTTGTTAGGTACATTCACAAGAATATAAAGCAGTGGCATATTATTAGAACAGCCAGGACTGGAAGTGGGACTCATTCCTGAGAAAGAATGTACTGGAAGCATTGCAAGTCAGAACAAAAGAACTCATCCAGGCCTTGATGCCCTACCTCTACAGGGTAGAGGATGGGCTCGTGAAGGAAGGGAGAGGAGAGGCATGTGGCTGGTTAATCCAATTGTTTGGGGGATTTTTGAATTGTTGGCAGAGTGCCTAAAGGCGAAGAGAGAAACTCTGTGGCTGTGCTCCGTGTGCTGCAAGTCCTCTCATAAGTACTAAGTAATGGGGGTAGGAGTGGAAAAGCAGCCAAGAGAGCTGAACATTTTGAATCTGGATTTGAAGTCTCCAGGCTGAGAAGGGCAAAGGTGAGGATGAATGTTAGCTGTGTACATTTGTGGCCATTCACCTGAATAACGCCTACCTTTGCCCGCTGCATTATTTCTAGTAGAGGCTTTCTTGTTCCCCTCACCCTCCTTCGTCTGCTTTTGGTCCCCCTCACGCACTATCTCACTTAGCTCAGGGCTGTAATCTCCCTCTCCCATCATTTCTAGTTCAAAGTTCTCCTCACCACGGTGACCTGCCTTTTGGAAAAAAATGCTCTTGCCCTATCTTGACAAATGGATCTCAGCTCTCCCTAGCAATCCTCAAAGCGGTTTTCATGGCTGTGAAACCCAAATGTGTGGCAACAAGACCAGAGCACCACCAGGTGTTCAGCTGCAGGATCTGCCTTCTTCTCTCCAAGCAAGCCCTCTCCCCTTTATTTGGGCTATTGTCCCTTGATCTTCACCCTCAGGTGAAGTCACAGTGATATCAAGTATATCACACTTGATATACTCCACCTCTTCCCTGTCATTCTCTTTGGTGTCCAGGCAGATAAGCAGACAGGGGTACTAGTCTGAGGGTCTTGGCTATTTCACGGTAACATCTTGGATCTGACCCCCAAGCAAGTAACAAATCTTTCTAGACAGCAAGCCAACAGGGCTTGCCCTTGCTTGCCCTTGCTTGTCCTCAACAAATGGGAACCTACTGCTACTATTACTTTCCTTCTCTTGCTAAGTCATGGTTCAGGCTTGGCCAGCTCGGATGTTTCCCCTTACATGGCTTTCTGCCTCTCCCCTGCTGCTAGGGCATTGAACCTATTCCCCAACTGTAAGTCCACAGATGGAGAAGGACCCATCCTCTTAGTCAGATTCAAAGCCTAACGGTAGGCTGCTTCTCCTGCAGTAAGAAGGTTCAGGTTGGAAGGAATCATCTAGAAGGCTGTTAGAACAAAAGTTTTAAGGAAACTACTTACCTGGTTTCAACTCTGGTTGCTGTTGTAACCATACTTTTCCATTAAAATTAGCTCAGGAGGTTTGGGCTTTATATCTATCATTTGCTTGTTTATAATTTAGTTGCTATAAGTCAAGTGCATAATAAGTTCTCCAGAACAAGGCAATATTTTTAGACTATTGTACTCATTTCTCGTGTTATGCCTGTTTTTAGAGACTTAAAATATTTCTGTTGTGTGCGAAATAGCCAAGACAGGGAGGTGGGTTTTTTTTTTTCTCCAGATGTGTGACTGGTCCTGAATAAGTCCAGTCTAGAAAATCTTTTTAATCTGTCTAAAATATACTGAGAGAATGTAGATTTGTTGCTGAAACTCAACAGCTTGTTACAGAATCAGACACAGAATCACAGAAAGGGACCTCTACAGACCATCTAGTCCAACCCCCTGCTCCAGCAGTGACACCCAGAGCACGGGGCACAGGGCGGCATCCAGGCGGGTTTGGAAGATCTCCAGAGCAGGAGACTCCACAGCCTCCCTGGGCAGCCTGTGCCAGGGCTCTGGCACCCTCACAGGAAAGAAGTTCTTCCTGTTCCATCGAGATGGAACTGCCTGTGTTGCAACTTAAACCCTTTACCCCTTGTCCTGTTGCTGCCACCACTGAGAAGAGTTTGGCCCCTTCCTCCTACATTCTCCCCTCAAGTACTTATACATATTGAACAGATCTCCTCTCAATCTTGTCTTCTTCTCTTCTTAGGTTAAACAGGCCCAGCTCGCGTACTCTTTTGTCACAAGATAGATGCTCCACTCCCTTAGTCATGATGTCCCTGCTCGAGCAGGGGAGTTGGACTGGATGGTCTCTAGAAGTCCCTCCAACCGCAACCATTCTGGGATTCTGTGATCTCTGTTGCTCTCCGCTGGACCCTCTCTAGGAGCTCCACGTCCCTCTCATACTGAGGAGCCCAGAACTGCACACAGTACTCCAGGTGCGGCCTCACCAGAGCTGAGCAGAGGGGCAGAATCACCTCCCTTGACCTGCTGGCAACATCCTCCTCATGCAGCCAGGATCCCATTGGCCTTCTTGGCCACGAGGGCACACTGCTCACTCATGGTTAACTTGGTGTCAACCAGGACTCCCAGGTCCCTCTCCATGGAGGTGCTTTCCAGCAGGTTGACCCCTAATCTGTACTGGTGCCTGGGGTTATTCCTCTCCAGTTGCAGGACCCTGCACTTGTCCTTGTTGAACTTCATGAGGTTCCTCTCTGCCCAACTCTCCAGCCTGTCCAGGTCCCTCTGGATGGCAGCACAGCCCTCCAGAGTGTCGGCCACTCCATCCAGTTTGGCACACAAGTGCATGTCTTGTCCTCATGTTCTCTAACACACAAACTACAAAAAATAAGGTGCACAACTTTCATATGGTGTTTTATTATTTTTATACCTACAAAATCAGATCTATGGACCTTAAATGTCATTAATGCCTGGTAGCAAAAACAAAGTGTACAAAAAGACAAATATCACACAATTTTCCAATGGGCCACCCAGCTGACTATATCTGTCAGGAAATTGATTTTTTTTCCTTGAGCAATAACCTTTGAATAGCAACCTCCGATATGCTCTGCATCCACCCTTTGTTCTAGTATACTCTCTGGTATATACTCTCATACTCTTCTTGCAGACTATCCACTTTCAGAAATGTACTGTACAAGAAAACAATCATCTTTCTTATGGGCACAGACTCTGACAGGGCAATTGTGACTTTCTGATAAGGATTATTCAGTACTCTATAAATATATTATATTCCTCTCTTAATTTTATCTTTCTATTATTCCCTCAATTACACCAACTACTTATTTTCTATCTAAATTTAATTGTAGATCAATAAAAACAATCATAAGAGGTGCTCCAGGAAGCTAGTTTACTGCAATAGTAAAAACAAATATCTAAAAGATCTTCATGAATCAAAAAGACAGACATTTGCTTAGACAATAAATTCATAGATTTGCAATATATATACCCATGTACCTGTGAGTTATACATCCATAAGTAAAAAATATCTTTCATTAGATTATCAAAGGTTTTCTTTTATTTGGTAGGAGTTTGTCTTCAGTTAGTAGGAATATACTCTTATGATGACAGGTTATTATATACAAAAAATATCTTCCATCTTGTTCCATAATATGTACTGAATTATTTATTAGTCTGCATTTAAATAATTCCTAAAAATTGCAATATGTTTCTATTGACTGGTTAAAGAAATCTTGTTCCATTGGAATACTGTTTCTCTTTTTTCCCATATTAAATACAAATTTGTAATTCTTTAGAGCTTTCATGCCTGCTTTATTGTTTCCTTTTCTTTTATAGGTTTTTATTAATTTAATAGGATGAAATTTTTTGTTTAGCCAAAGAATACCTAAAGCACAGGCATCAACACAAGCTGCTTTAATTATTCCATAAATATTCTTACATGTTCACCTTTAAAAAGCATTGAAGTAAGTCTGAGATGGCAGTATGGTTCCTATACCAATTCTCCACTCATTAAATGGAAAGTGGAACTTTTGTAGTGTAGATGGTGCAGTATGGAGTGACATACTGAGAAAACCAAGCTGCAACCAGTTGATCAGGGAATGACTTTTAAGCCCCATTTGGTGGTCACTAGGAGAGTCTTTCCAAACTATAGAAGACAAGAAATCTTCTAATGAGGGAACAGTGCAGTCCTACTCCATATAAAGCAGCATCATTCAGTTCTGTTACTGGCTCTATGCTGGCAACCTGCAGATATGCTGGTGAACAAACCACTGTGAACACTGTTTTATCTGAGGTTACCTCCTGAGGGCTATGGCAGGAGCAGGAGCACATTAAGGGATCAGGCAAAGAGCATTTACCATGGAGGAACTTATTCCCTGTGAGGGTGACAGAGCCCTGGCACAGGCTGCCCAGGGAGGCTGTGGAGTCTCCTGCTCTGGAGATCTTCCAAACCCGCCTGGATGCTGCCCTGTGCCACGTGCTCTGGGTGTCCCTGCTGGAGCGGGGGGGTTGGTCTACAGGCCCCTTCCAACCTCAACCACTCTGTGATTCTGTGAATGTTTAAGAGGGGCTTGAAAGGTCATAACAGGACAGAGGATTCCATAAAGGCCAATAATCTCTACATGAACAAATTTCCCTTGATCTTGTTTAAAGCAATTCTTCTCACAGCCTTACTTTCCTGTCATATTATTTAGAAGCAGGTCAGGACATATCTACAGACAGGCACTGCTGTGTTTGATTACAGATAGTTCTGATAACAGAGCCAACAGTAAGAAGGTCCTGGAAATGATGACCGGGAAAGTTTTAATAAAGTTTATCATGCACAGATTACAGATGACAATGGCTCTATGTTATTCATAAGACTGTGATAACTTCCCTGATATTTTACATGAAGAACTGTAATCTCATTTGTGTCTCTTATTTAAAAATACTTTTTTTTTTTTTTTTTTTTTTTGTCAAGAAAGACCAAAGAAAGACTGGACTAAAAAGCAAGAAGAAAGGTGATACTAGCGGTTAAATAAGGAAAATAGAGGAAAGTCAGAGAATATCAGAATCCAGAGAAAATAGAAGGCAAGTGAGAATAGGCATATAAAACGAAATTTGACCCATGGAGTTCCAGAAAAGCAAAGGAAAACAGCTTCCAAAGAATAAGATATGGAAACTTTCATAGCATTGGAGAAAGAGATTTAAAACAAAACACACAAAGTATTGTCTTTTAATCAAGAATATTATTAACTGGAGGAAAGTGAGGTTTTTCCCCACCCTAATGAAAATAAGAGTTCAAAAGTTCCTAATATTTTAGTGTCAAGATCCAGAGGAAGTTACTTTTCTCTTACCTGCCTTTTCCTTATTTCTACCTCCCAAAACAAAGAAAAAAATCACCAACACAGGTGATTTTTGGTCCCTACATAGGCCACAATCACAGTGTTTTCAAGCTGGGTTCTGATCAGGCATATGAATCTCAGACTCTGCTTTAGCATTTGGAGACAGGGTTGCTCAAGCTTCAGGGGCTTACATCAGCTGTAACTGCCCTCATATTGCACTATATCTGTTTTGTCAGTACAGGTATCTCTTGTGAAGATGCATGATAAACCCTATCTCACCGAAACATTACAGAGCCTATGGGAAGAAACAAGAAAAGGAGGATCACATTCCCACACTGTTTCATTGCACAAGTGCAAAGAAGATGTGCTGGTTTGGGAGAAGGATCAGATTTGAAGCAAGAAGTGTTTTAACTAACATTGTCGTCAAAGAAACAACTCTTTTCCCCATCCAGGAATGGAGAACTGCAGTAAGGATTCTGTCTTCTACAAGAGATATTCTTGTAGAATGAAACTTTTCATGACATCGCTATTGGCTCCTGCAGAGGTCAATGTTGTGGAGCTACACTTTTTAACTCTGCTCAAATGATCAATGTTCTAATGACTTATTCATTGCTCCAAGCAAAGAGTAAAAGAAAAAGACATTAATGCTATTTGGTTTTGTCAAGAGTAGTGCAGTATGGAACATCTTTAAAAGTACCCATAAAGGAAAAATAGATATTTTTTCCTTAGCATAAAGGAAATAAAAGATATAAAGTCAGTAACTAAGCAAATCTGGCAGAGATGCAAGGTCATCATAAAAAAAGAGAGTCAGTAATTACAAACTTCAGCAACACTGTGATCACTCCTAGATAATTTTTGTACTAGGCTCAATGAAGGCACCTTAGATAATTTGCTCAAAACACGTTACAAACCAAATAACAATTCCAAAGTTGGTAGGCTGGGTCTAGTCTTAACCACCAGCTGACTGATCTAACACATAATGCTGAAGAATACTCTCTTTCAGCCTGTCCCCTCATACCATTTTTTTTTCCATCAGCTTATGTTGGGCAGACTTCAGTTACTCTAGGTAAGATTCATGTTAATTTGAAGCAAATATCCATGACAGTGTATCTCTGAGCTAACCAGTTAGAATCCCATTAGGTTGCATCTTAACTCTCCACATGTTTTCTGCAGGGTGCCCTAGATAGCCTAAAACAGCTCTGGGGCTCCAATTTGTAGGTAAGATACATTAGACTTGCTACACTTACTTTGAAAATTTTATCCGTGCCTTTGATTTCTGAAAGCTGGCTGAGATTACTTGTGCACTTTTCAGGAAGACTGTATGGATGGAAACATCCAAGACTTTGAGGAACTCTAATATTTCAGTAATGTTATGCAAAGCAGACAAGAAAATGAGAGAAGCCATCTCTAGCCTGTAAAATTTACAGGAGCCAAAAAGATCTCATGAAGATATACATAAAAGATTAACGACTGTCTAACAATTAGGAAAAAGGTCATGTGTGGTACTGTTGTAATGATTTCTTCTTGTTTTTCTCCTCCTCCTCCTCTGATTGTTACTGTCCTTTGCTTTTTTAAGTTATTTGCAGGCATATTTAGGGCAGGCATAAAGAGAAAACAGGTACTCATGTCTTCTTAGACACCCCCTCTCACTTTTCTGATTTTCATTTTATTTACTTTGGGGTTATTATAATATCTGCTACCAAACACTCCCACTTCGGTGTGCTAACCATGACTCACGTAAGTGCCTACTGAATTACATCAATGGGAAGCAGATGTGCACATGAAAAGGAGACACAAACCTCATTAGTCACACTGCTTCCTTTTCCAGGGACTGAACTGCCAGACAGAAAAGCGTTGTGAGTGGCTCCTGCATCTGCCACCTCCACCAGATGCCAATCTCACTCTCACAGTTTTGGTAAAAGCCATTAATCAATATGCATTATGCACTACGGTAAACCCAGTTAAACAACCAGATAAAACAGAGAACAAGATAACCGCCCTAATACAGTGATTTTCTTCAAGCAAAGAGAATTACATAATTTTAATCACTTGAAGCAGTATTTAGAAAGAAATTACAATTCATATTTCTCTTCCATACATTATCTTACATAATGATGCAGAGGAGGAGAGAGATTCTGGAGCAACATAGTGAAATGAAGAATCTCGATCTGCTAGACACTGATTTTGATCAATCTGCATGAAAAAGGTGTATCAGTATACTAAATCAAAATCTGAAGAGGACATATGTTACACTGCTGTCTAAACTGAGGAGGGTGAGGTATCGTCTTCATCACATTCTGTGTGATTGCAGGGTTTATAGCATATTATAATAGTTCATCTCAGGTTGAAACTGCGTAAGCTTTTTCTTTGCTTATTTTCACAGAAGTGACATTGGCAGATTTACAGAAGATCATAGCATATCAGAAATAAAGAGAGTACATTTTTTATAATGTCACCAGAGGCAAAAAGTCAGTATAAGAGAGTTTCCAGAGCAGAAGAGATTGCATCCATTTTCATAAACTGATCTATTAGCCAAAAGGTTTTACAGAAAGATTTTAACCTGTGAAGGTCAGAAATATTTTACCTTTCGCTCTTCATACTAAAAATGCTATATAATTGCTATATAAATGCTATATATGCGTATATGTGCTATATATTTGCTATAATTGCTATATAAATGCTACAAATTGCCAAGGCCATTTTTAATTCAAAAGAATTCCTGGTCAAATAATAACTCTGATTACACTTTGCTTGTTGATAGAGTAAATAAAAATAAAATAATAATAAAAAAAACACATCCAAAACTGCACTATCCTTCAGCTAGGAAGCAGTTAAGAGAGAGCCCATGACAAGAGTGCCTATGACAAAAGTGCATATGACAATGTGAAAAAATAAAGTGACTATGAATGATGAAGGACAAATGATGCATATGAAGGCTATAAAGGATGAGTACATAGAGCAAAGTGAAAAAAGGAAAAGCAGAACTCGAGAAGGAATGTGATGTAGATGGATTTGTCTGCCCTATGACTGCATGAGGGTGCTGATTCCCAGGTGTCTATGGAAGTTAGTGCAATGCAGTTCTTTGGTCCCACAGGAAGAGTTGTGGTTCTTTCTGTGCTAGCTAGCACTGAGTCAGAACTGTCTCTAATCTGTCCAATTATTGCTTGTTACTTTAAACTACGTAGATATATCCCTCCTGTACTCCCAGCACTTATCTGCAGCCAGACCAAACCCAAATTTAAACCTGCTGATTCAGGTGTCAGTAGCTTCAACTGCTCTCTGTGCCAAATTATGCAGCTCTTCTTGACAGCTGAACTGGCTTGTTTACAGCTAGCACGGGAACGTCAATATGTCTTGACTAAAGCAAAGACATTCCCAAAGGGACAAAGGCATTTGAGTACGCTTTAAGGAACCAGAAAAATGCAGGAAGTTCTGCAGGTTTAAACAGGCTGCAATACCCAGGTAGAACAAAATAACTGGAAATAGATAATTTTTTGTTTGTTTGTTTCCTGCTACCTTTTGATTCCTATCATTTGTCACTTTACGTCATTGTTGTCTCTTGTGAACTAATACACTCTTACATCCATTTCCATATCTCTAGAACAGAACATGCACAGAAAGCATTGCAGCTCAGGATGCTCCTTTCTTATCTTGCACTTGCTCTACTATTATTTTAATGATGATGACATAGCAATTTATCTCCAGAAGTGTGTCATGATTCAACTTCTCATTGTAGGAAATTTCATGTAACAAAATTCAGTGGTGAATTGCACAGATCTGCTTGTATCATTGCGTAGTCATTAAGACTACACAAGAGAAATGCAACAGTAAGAGAGAATATTTCACAGATTAATCTTACCAGTGTAACAGTGATAACAAATCTGTGTATCAGGTGAAGAGTCCTTTAGTCGTGATCAGTAGTGTACTGATATTCTGCATATTTTATAACGCCACTTTTGGCAAACTGATATGTGAATATCTTTGTAATTCATAGCAACTGATAACACCAAATTTACAATTCCCATCATTCAGATATGAAAAGGTAAAGTAAATTCAGCTGTCAAGTAAATTCAGCTGTCGGCTAGGGAGTTTTTCTGGGAGGTGAAGGTGTTCTGTGAAAATAATGTCATGCTATTTACAGTACTTCTAGGAAAAATACTCTTCATCATGAGTAACTGGAACTCTTCATCATGAGTAACTGGAAGGGATTTTCAGTGCCTTAAGCAATCTGCAAAAGGAGCATTGCTGCTGTCAATGAATAAATCTCGGTCTTCAGCATATTAGACAAAATGAAAGTTTGATTAATATGTGCAATTATGAGAGCTCAAATTCACCCCTGTGTGGAGGAGAAGCTGGAGACCAGTAAGGCAAACGCCAGGGCTGCATCAGGCAGAGGATGAGAGGCAGCATGCAGCATCGCCAGGAGGATGAGGGAGGTGATCCTCCGACTCTACTCAGCCCCAAGGACACCACACCTGGAGTGCTACATCCTGGAGTGCTACATCCAGTTCTGGGCTCCCCAGTATACACTGGAGCAGGTCCAGTGAAGAGCCATGAACATGATGAGGGGATGGGAGCATCTGAGGAGAGCCTGAGAGAGCTGGAACTGTTTGGCCTCAACAAGAGATGGCTAAAGGGTCTTACTGATGTGTGTGGGTATCTGATGAGAGGCAGTAAAGAACGGATTCTTCTCAGTGGTATCCAGTGAAAGAATAAGAAACAATGGGCACAAATTGAAATATAATAAAAATGCACTTATTACTATGAAGGTGGTCAAACACATGCCTGGAGCAGTTGTGGAGTATCCATCCTCAGAGATATTCATAATCCAACTGGACATTGCCCCAAGCAATCTGCTATTGCATAATCAGATGCTGGCTGCCTCAGGAGGATGTTGCCAGCAGATCAAGGAAGGGGATCCTGCCCCTCTCCTCAGCTCTGGTGAGGCCGCACCTGGAGTGTTGGGTGCAGTTCTGGGCTCCCCAGTACAAGAGGGACATGGAGCTCCTAGAGAGGGTCCAGCGGAGGGCAACAAAGATGATTAAGGGACTAGAACATCTCTCGTATGAGGAGAGACTGAGTGAGTTGGGCCTGTTTAGCCTAAAGAAGAGAAGATTGAGAGGAGATCTGATCAATGTGTATAAGTACTTGAGGGGAGAATGTAGGAGGAAGGGTCCAAGCTCTTCTCATTGGTGGCCAGTGACAGGACAAGGGTCAATGGGTGTAAGCTGAAACACAGGAAGTTCCATCTCTGTGTGAGGAAGTCAACTTCTTCCCTGTGAGGGTGCCAGAGCCCTGGCACAGGCTGCCCAGGGAGGCTGTGGAGTCTCCTGCTCTGGAGATCTTCCAAACCCGCCTGGATGCCGCCCTGTGCCCCGTGCTCTGGGTGTCCCTGCTGGAGCAGGAGGTTGGACTAGATGGTCTGCAGAGGTCTCTTCCAACCTCAACCACTCTGTGATTCTGTGATTTTGTGAACCTGAACTGAGACAGAAGAGTTTTATTAGACAGTATCCAGAGGTCTTTTGAAAACTCAGAAAATCCATGATTCTGTGAGGTGATTATAAAAGCATAGTCAACATCCACTTTCTAGTGCATTTAGACACTTCTCAAGTTGTGTGGCTGTACCCTAGGCAGGCCTCTTGGTAACCCTGGAACAGCTCCCTGTGAATAGCAGAAGGCAGAAATGACTCTTTAGTGTAGGCTGTGTCATCATGAGCACACACGAGACAGGCACTGTGGGACTGCTGGGCATGTCAGGATAGAATGGGTGGTGAGGCACTGTGTGCTAGGATGTGCTGATGCAGTTCTGCTGCAGTGGAGGAGGGATGTGATCTCCAGCTAGAAAGACTGCAGACTCCTCTACCTGGCAGACAGAAGGCACCCAGGAACTGGCACACACATTTTGAGCCTTCTTTCAATACCTTCTTTCTTGCATTTGTAAGTCATTTTTGAAGTGAATCAAAGAGAGATCCAAAAATTAAAACGTTTAAATAAGGAGGAAAGACATTATCATCGGTAATTAGAATGCATAGAAACCTCCTACTTGTAAAAGTTAAGGATTCTGCTCTCCTTTTGATAGGCAAATCACTCCCTCATAAATGCCTGTGAGCGTTATCATCTCTGACAGTTGTGTCTGAAGCTTTCTGTGCCTCACAATCACTCAGATTCTATAGAACTTTTGCATATAATTTTTATTTGATAAAGGTCCAATCTGTAGTTTTATTATGTTTTTTTTTCTTGCTCTCACATAATTGGAACTGCTGAAACGGTCACCTTCACCCATAACATTATCCCTATACCTTCACTTTCACCCGTCTCACCGATCATACCTATTTAAGTGCTACTGAGCAAAGCTGTTCCCATATTGCTGAGGTACCCTAGGGCTGATTGTACACTGCACAGTTTCTGTAGACCAAGGGTGATCTGCGCTACATATCAAGTCCCATTTCACTTCAGTTCCCCTGCAAAATAAGCAGTTCTTCCCTCTTCCCCAAACATACAATGTCATTTCAACTCTCTCTCTTCTCCTCTTCCCTATATAATATACGGGCAAAATAAAACCTATGTTGTTAGTACCAACCTAGTGTGTCAGCACTTAGAGAGAAGAATATTTGGGTTTTTGTACCCAAATGGGTACCTGTGGACCAGGTTAGTATTACAGCTATGCCCCAGAACATTTTGGGAAAGTGTCAGCTGGCCCACATCAAAAGTGCTTGCAGCTTAATAGCATCAGTGCCTGGGTTCGGGCCCTTGAAAAATATAATCCTTGCTTTACCCACAACAGTTATTTATGTTAGGGAAAGCAGACTATGACTGTGAGTAAAATCACTTTTATTTTTTTAAGGAGCACAATTCTACATGGGCAGAGTCAGAGGTTCAAAGAAGTGTCTGGTAGTTTGGCTTTTCTTCAGGACTCAGAAGCACGATGTGATTTTTGCTATAGCTAAAGTTTCCAGCACAACCTTGCAAGGACAGTTCGCAGGGGAAAGTTGTTTACAAAAGATGTTTACAGTTATTGCTTATTATCTCACCCATAGGAGCTTAGATACCAGGATATATAAATAAAATGATACCAGATATACATCTACTAAGAGGTCTAATATGCTCTAAAAATCAGGATATCAGCTTTTTGGAGAAAACAGAAAATGGAGAGGGGTAATCAAAACAAAAACGTTGAAGAAGAGGGAATTACAATAAGTCATTGTGAAAGACAAGCAAATATCACTATAGTAATAGGTGTAATAAATTGAAAGATGAAGTAAAAAAAAAAGAAATTTAAAGGAAGAGCAGAAAGAAATAGCATGATAAAAGCATAAGAAAAAAATCCAAGAGACATTATAGATGAAGGCAACCATTACAGCAGTATTTCATTAATACTCTTTAAAATCTTTCAGGAAATTGGCCCTAGCATCTTATTCTGCTCTGTGTCCAGGTATGACATGTCCATATTGAGGGTTGACCAAAGCATGAACAGGAGATGGCCCTGCCTTGTCATCTACCCATTGCTGTTTCCATTTTCTTGCATCCTTCTTAGAGAATATGGGTGTGTTCTGACTAAACCTTAGTAATTTCACCCAAGCCATAAAGCAGGAATGCAAAATGCTTCCCCTTCCTTCTGCTTGTGGCTTCCTACAAGCACTCAAAAAGGAGCATGTGGAATGTGGAATCCTACCAGTTGTTAGGAAAACAAATATGCAGGTCTTCTATACATAGATTTCCCATACTTAATTGCAGCGCATTGGCAAGAAATCTATAAAGATATTCCAGAGAAGCTGAAGGCTGATCATACAATGAGTGGCTTCCAGGCCCCAGGTGAAGAGTATACAGTGAAAGTAGTCAACAAATTTGGATTTAATTTGCAGTTTACATATAGCTTAAATTTCAGGTTCTAGCATTTGAACTGCCAACGTTTATCAGTGTCAGAAGGGAGAACAAAGTAATGGATAATTTATATAAAAGATTATGGAGGCAAAATGAAGCTTCAAAGATTAATAGTTTGTGACACATTCAGGTTATTGCATTGATAAGACACACGTAAATTGATAGAGCTCTGTTTTGATAAGTACAAATTGAATCTCCTGAATCTGATTAACAGTGGACCCATTTCATCCTTCTTGTGTTTATTAAATCTTGCCTTTGGGATAACCTCCCAAAGGCATTTATTGATAACACTTGCTGCACGAAAGGATTTTGGGATCTTCAGGGGCAACAAGAAGAGTATGAATGACCTGTGCACACCTGTGGTGAAGGCCAGTGCATACTTAAGCTGCATACACAAGAATGTTGCCAGTAGGTAGATAGAAGTGTTTTCCCCCTTTATTCAACACTGAGTCCCATGTCCAGTTTTGTGTTTCCATTATGAGAAAGACATTGGAATACTGGCAAGACTGGAAGAGGAATAGTAAGATGGTTAGGGAGCTGAAACACATGGCATGCAAGAAGCAGCTGAGCAATAGTGAACTACTTAACAGGAAGACAGAAAAATGGTGGAGCTAGATGCTTCTCAGAAGTACAAAATACCACAAGAGGTACCAAGTTGCAACACATGAAATTCTAATCAATTGTCAGGAAAAAAAACTCTTTGCAAGGAGGGTTATGAGATTGATGAGAGACTTCACTGAATTTCAGTCCTCAGGAATATTTAAAACTCAGTTGTGCAACGCTCTGAAAAATGTGATCTAAGTTGGCCTTGCTTTGAGGGAGAATTTGGCCCAGGTAATCCTCATAGATCCCCTCAAACCTATTTGTTTCTATGATTCTGGTATCTGATGCCTGCAAAAAAGGCATCACCTCATATGACGACATTCTATTTGGAGACCATTTCTTAAAGTAGTAGTATTTTTATTCAGTGATATATCTGTACTAAAGGGAATGAAATCGTGCACTGAAGGTGCCCAAATACTATGCAAATAATTCACAAATAATGTAATCAGGTAAATATTACTCTGGAAAAATATTTCTTGATGAGAGTGTATGAAATGGCACACTTCTGTGCCTAAAGACTCTAGATGTATTTACTTTTATTATTATTTTTTGACAGACAAGATTTAAATTTATTAGTAAAATCATATTTAAGCTGCTTTCTACAGATTATTTCTACAGATAAGTTACGGCACTAAGTCTGAATCTTAACATCTCCAGAGAAAAACAAGCTTTCAGATTCAATAATGCTCAAAAAGATTTAGTTCTAGCTTCGTTTTAAGCTTAGCCACAACAACTGCACATTTTGAATGTGATTGTTCTTCCCTAATTTATAATGAATGTAATTGGACTAAGATTCACATAACGATGTGAACAGATTTCTTGGGTTTTAATATGTTGCTCCATATTGGATACTATTTTTATTATAATTGAAAGAGGCCCTTATTGCATATCTCCTTCACTTGAACTGTGAAGCAATACAGAAGTCCAGGAGCAGTAGCCAACAGACAAAACAAATACAGATGGCAAGCAGAAGAATCTTCAAATTGCCATCAGAGGGAAAATCCCTAACTTCATGCCTATGAACAAAGCCTCTGACATTTGTGAATCAATCTCCTCAACATTTCTGAGAGTTTCTGTTATAAAATCACACTGCAAGACGGCAAATAAATAAATAAATAAATAGACAAATAAAAAGTCACTGAAAGCAGGTATTTTCCACAAATAATTTATTGTGTTTATGTAAAACTGCATTGTCATAAAAGATTAAAAGTGATCAGATACATAGTAATTTTGTGATTTTAGTGAGAACTGACTCACAGCTAAAAATCAACAGCACTAGTATCAAAAGGAGAATATCTTAGTCGGTTTTTAAAGATATTGGGAAAAGAGATGGGAAAAAAAACAGCTTTGGCTTTGGCCTTCCACATCTTCGCATAATTTAATTTAAAAAAAAAAACAGAATTTGGTGTCTAGTCCCTACTACAGCTTCACATTTGCCATTTCTATAATTCTATCTTCTCACATGACAGGTCCACAGTATTCTGTATTAGATAAACTGAGAACTCTGGATGCAAAGTTGATTTCCCTCAAAGTAATACTGAATCGGTGTTCAGCTGAATACATACTATAGCCACCAATACTATTATTGATAACCTTCTGCAGGTCTATGGGAAACTGCATGCATATATGTATTACAGCATGTATAATGAATCCTTCTGTCTTGGAAGGAGTTACACACAAATCAGGAAAAAATGGAGTTACTGATACTTAATGAGCTGTTGCTGAATGACTGTAGTAAGGATGGTGGTTTTTTTTTTATAGGAACACCCTTGGTATACTGCTCAGGGAGATAAGCTTGACAATTACAGAATACGTCACCTATACATGCTACTCTTTGTAGCACAGCAGAATAAGGAAAAGCATTATCTCTTGGTTGTGTCAGCTAGTGAATCAAAGCAGTCTATCTCCCTCCTCTCTGTTGATGTACATATGACCACTCTGCAATGTTGTAATTATAAATCAACATTTAAATAGTGAAACAATTCAGAAATATGGATTGAAAGAGTTAGTAGAACTCAGAGTGTAGAAGGCATTGGAACTAGTCCTCATAGAAAACTTTAACCTGGCTCTAATGGAAAAATTCAAGCACCCTGATATCTGCTGGAGGAAAAACACAACAAGACATAAGCAATTCAAGTTGCAGGAGGTGGACACAGATGGTAGAGAGAGGTGGACTGCTGGACCTCGTACTAACAAACAAGGAAGGACTGGTTGAGATGTGAAGGTTGTGAGTAGTCTTAACTACAGTGGCCATGACAAGGTGGAGATCTGGATGCTGTGAGGAGGAAGCAGGGGAGAAAGTATCATACCAACAGTGAACCTGAGGAGAGCAAACTCTGACTTCTTCAGGCAGGGATCTTTCAGAAAAAATCCCATGAGATAAGTCAAATCCAGGAGACCTGATTAATATTTAAGGATTTCTTCTTCCAAGCTCAAAAGTGGTGCATCCAAATGAACAGCGAGTAAAGGGTGCAGGAGATCTGCATGGATGAACAAGGAACTTCTGTTAAAACTCAAACAGAAGAAGGACATGCACAGAAGATGGAAGCAGGGACAGGTTACCTGGGAGGAATAGAGGGACATCATCCAGGTATGCAGGCAAGGGGCCAGGGAGACCAAGGCTTCTTTGTGGAGGCCAGGCAGATCAAGGGCCCAAAGTGGGAAAGCCCTTAGCGGATGTCCTAGAGGGGAGAGGAGGACATTCCCAGGCTGGGGAGACTTGCTGGCAGAAAGGTGGCGGATTGAAGGGTAGGACACACAGGATGCGGTGCCTGCTCTGCACCAGCACCTGACACTCTGCAGGCTGGGACCGACGAGTTGAGGAGCAGCTCTGCAGCAAAGGGCCTGTGGGGCGGTGGTGGCACCACAGGAGGAGCAACGTCCTTCAACAGCTCCAACATGCAGAGGTTGCTGGAGGCTGCCCTTGGCCTTGGGAAGGCCCCAGTTCCTGGCAAGGGGGCATCTTTCAGGCCATATGCTCTCTATCCCCTCAGTGCATCCCAATGATCCTTCCTCCCCCCACTCTGCAGTACTGGGAGGCCCTTTGCCCAGTACCTGCCACCACAGTGGCTGCTGCTGCCACCAGGGACCTCGCTGCCCATGGGGCCAGACAGCACAAAAGAGGACACCCAGGAGCGGGGCCCAGCTCTCTGAGCTTCCAGCTCCTGAGGCACCAGGGAGACTTGGAGCTGGCAGGGTGCAAGGAGGCCGAGGGCTGCAGCACCTCTCTGGGAGGCATTTTTGAGAAGGCTGCTGTGCAGGACTGCCAGCCCAGGGGGCCTGGGTGGTGACAGTGGCCTAAGTAGGACACTGCTTGGTACAGACTGAGGCCTGCGGGAGGGGCTGCCAGCAGCTGTGCCAGGGATGGATAGCAAGGAGCCCATGGAGGTGGACCCTCCTTTGCAAGAGGCTGAGCCAGAGCCCATGGAGATGGGCTCTGCTCTGCAAAAAGCTGGGCTGGAGCCCCCAGAGGTGAAGCCTCCTCCGCAAGAGGCTAGGCCAGAGCCCTTGGGGATAGACCCTCCTCCACAAGAGGCTGGGCCAGAGCCCATGGGAATGGACCCTCCTCCACATGAATCTAGGCCAGAAACCATGGGGATGGACCCTCCTCCGCATGAGGCTAGGCCAGAGCCCACAGAGGTGACTGCTCCACAAAAACTGGGCTGGAGCCCATAGAGTTGGACCCTCCTCTGCAAGAGGCTGGACAAGAGCCTATGGGGGATGGACTCTCCTCCACATGAGGCTTCCCATAGGGATGGACCCTCCTCCACAAGAGGCTCGGGCAGAGCGGATGGGTCCCTCACCAATAAAACCTGCATAGACTGGCCCAGGCAGCAGAGAGTTGCCATCTTCCCTGGAAGCCCAAGGCCTCTCACAGCCCTCTCTCTGGCCCCCATGGCCCACAAGTGTTTCCCCTGGGGCCATCACGTGGCCAGGGGTGAGCGAGGAAGGTGGCCATGCCCGGGTGGCAAATGAGGCATTAGCCGAACCTGCCAACACACAGTGTGGTGGCCATCCATAAAAACTGCTGACTTTGTGGTCTCGTGCGAGCCTTTCCCTTGTACACTACAGCGCGCTGTCACTCCACTGCTGCTGTGAGTGAGAGGTGGGGAGAGGGCCCATCTTCCTTGGGGCTGTTGTTACCAGGTGACAGGAGGAATGTGTGGGACAGGCCCATCAGATCCTGGAGTTGTGCTGAGGGTTATTTCTTTTGGCCTGAGCAGGAGCAGGTGGCAAGTGAGGGCTTGTGGCCTTGAGCTCCTTGTCCTAATGGCTGCCTAGGGGATGGCTGAAGATGGAGGCTGAGCCTTCCTGGGAGGGGTGATAGAGCCTAAGGAAGGGAGGTGCTGAAGCAGCTGCCATTTTTTCCTGAAAGGGAACCTGTGCATGAGTGGTGGTGCTTGGAAAGGAACCCCATGACTGTGTCCATGGTGCCTTGAGAGCTTCTTGAGCAGAGGGTAGCCTTGCAGAAGGGATTGTTGGGGCAGCTGGCCAGGCTTTCAGGTGTGCATTGCCCGGGTGCCTGCTGAGCTGCTGCGTGAGGTGCAGGCTGGGGTACGTGTGTGTTTGTGTACGTGCATACACCAGCGTGCTCAAGACGCCACAAGTAATGTGTGCGAGCATCTTGGGTATGCGTGCTTGGGACCATGAGGCATGTTCATGGACAGCCATTGCATTTTCATTTGAGTCACAACGGTCCTGACTTGCCAGTGTCCTCTTCTGTGTCACATCTCATCTTTCTTTTCTGAATATAATACTGTTTAGTTGCATAATGCATAATCAGCATAATGACTGATGCAATAGTCATGTTATATCTGTCATCAATATTTGGCAGTCCATGAGTATAGTAAACATCACTTTGTTTCTCCAACACTATTCCTAAATCTTCACCGAGGAAACAGTGATGGAAAACATCTGTGTATGTGTACAGGCATGCATACATGTGTGTGTTCAACGCCCCACAGGTGATGTGTATGAGTGTCTTGGGTATGTGTACTTGGGACCTGGAAAGATGGGTGTTATGAGGGAGGAGAGCACGGCTTCCCCGTGGTGCTGTTGCCAAGCAGAAGTGCTGTGCAGGGATAAGAGGTGGGGCTTTGGCTGGAAGGCAGCAAGTCTTAAGTGTGAGGAGGGTTTGTGTATGGGGCTAGCTCCAAACTGGTTTCTCTCCCTGTCTGTTCAGGGAGGTGGTGCTCCCCTTGAGGCTAGCAGCCATGAAAGAGGCAAAAGCAGCACTTCAGTGGAGGTCTGGTGCCTAACAGAAGCAATAATTCTCCATGTGCTGGGTCTCCAAAGTCGTATCGTGCACCCCTTTGCCTGAACAGCTTCCAAGATTTTGTTCTCTAGCTGACTGCAATCCTCTTCAAATGCTCCTCTGGTTCATGCAGGCCCAGTGCACTTTGGTGCAAGCAGTGGTGCTTGTGGTTTGTGTTGTTTTTTTGCTGTGCTGGAGATCTCCTTCCTTTTCTAAGATGAGTCATTGCTAGAGGCCCAGGAACCTGCATCTGGCTCCTCAGTGTCCTGGTTGAAATGTGTGTCAAGGACTGTTCAAGCTGGATGGGATGCTGGGAGCACCTGCAGTTCAGCTCTGTATTGCAGATGAGCCTGTCACGCAACTTGTGTTGCCCCTTTGCGTTCTCAGGTCTCAAGGCCCTGAGTTGAGCCCTGAAGCACCTTCCTTCATTATTCTGCAAGAGGTGCTCCAGAAGTTAGCATCAAGTTCAGCAGAATCCCAAAGATGCTGAGGTTCTGAATAGAGTGAGCAGCTGTGTTCCTGTTTTGCAGCAGAGCTGTCTCTGGAGCAGGATGGTGGCAGGCCCTGAGATAACCGTGTGCGTGCCCAGTGCTCTGTGGAGAGCAGGGCTCCTCCTGGCAAGCGCTGCCTAGAGATGAAGCTGTCTATAGGCTTGTTGCTTGTGGCTGCAGTGGTATCCCAAGAGTGGTCTTCCATGGTGTGCGTCATTGCTCTTGTGTGGCAAAAGCAGCAGTGCAAAGCCTCAGGAAGCTGGCTGCACCGAAAGGAAGCTGTTGCTTTGTGGCCTTTGCCCTCTGTCTGTGAGAAGAGGAAGGACACAAGCCAAGGAGAAGAGGGGTGCTGTTGGACCTTGCACTAAAAAACAGAGATGAGACCATCTCTGAGATAAGTTGGAAATGGGAAGGTTGAGGGCAGTCTCTGCTGCCATGACCATGGGATATTAAGAGTTCAAGATCTTGCGAGCAAGAAGCTGGGCAAAAGGTAAGACTGCAACCCTGGATTTCAGGAAAGCGAATTTTGGCTCAGGGACCTACTTGGAGGAATCCTGAGAAAGGGCTCTAGGAGGAAAGGGGGTCCAGGAGAGTTGGCTAATATTCAGGCACCACTTCCTCCAAACTCAGAATTGGTGCATCCCTACAAGTAAGAAGTCAAGCGAGGAGGGTCAAGAGACCAAGGAGCTCTTGAGAAGAGGTAAACAGAAGAAAAAAGCACACATAATGTGGAAAAAGAGACAGACCCCTTTGGAGGAATATAGGAACATTGTCTGAGAATGCAAGGATGCAACAAGAAAGGCAGCAGCAAGGAAGACTGGGGATAATGTAGGGCCACTACTGAATGCGCTGGGTGCCTTGGTGTCAGAGGATACAGGGAAGGTGGACTTGCTAAATGCCTTCTTTGTTTCAGTCTTTACTGCTAAGGCTAGTACAAGAGAGTACTGCTAAGGTACTGCTTAGCAGCACTGCTAAGGCTAGTACTGCTAAGGCAGAGACAAGAGAGAAAATCTGGAGAGAGAGTCTTTCCCCTGTTGGAAGAGGATTGACTTAAAGGTTATTTAGGCAAACTAGATGCCCACAAAATTATGGGTGACAATGGGATGCATCCAAGAGTGCCGAGGGAACTGTTAGGCATTATTGCTAAATTAATAGTGCTAAATTGCACTATCTATTTTGAAAGGTTATAGAGAGGTGAAAGAGGACTGGAAGAAAGCCAGTATCGCTACAATCTTCAAAAAGGGCAGGAAGGAAGACCAGGAAACTACAGGCCAGTCAGCCTCACTGCCATCCCCAGAAAGGTGATGGAGCAGCTCATCCTGGAGGCCATCTCTAGGCATGTCAAGGAAAAAATAGGTGATCAGGAGTAGTCAGCATGGATTTACCAAGGGGAAATTGTGTTTAATCAACCTGATAGACTTCTACGATGGAATGACTGGATGGATGGATGAGGAGAGAGACATGGATGTTGTCTACCTTGACTTCAGCAAGGTTTTCAACACCATCTCCTATAGCATCTTCATAGGAAAGCCCAGAAAGTGTGGGTTAGATGAGTAAGCTGTGGGATGAATTTAGAACTGGCTGGATGGCAGAGCTCAAAAGATCATGATAAATGGGGCAGAAGTCTAGTTGGAGGCCTGTGACCAGTGGCGTCTCACAGGGGTCAGTACTGGGCCCATCACTGTTCAGCTTAATCGTCAGTGACTTGGATGAGGGGACAGACTGCCCCCTGAGCAAGTGTGCGGATGATACAAAGCTGGGCAGAGTGGCCAACACCCAAGAGGGCTGTGCTGCCATTCAGAGACCTGGAGAGCTGAGTGGAGACGAACCTCATGAAGTTCAGCAAAGGCAAATGCAGGGTCTTGCTCCTAAGAAGGAATAACCCCACTCAGCAGCACTGGCGAGTGACCTGCTGGAAAGCAGTTCTGCAAAGGACCTGGGAGTCCTGGTAGTCTGCAGGATGACCATTAGCCCACAATATGCCCCGTGATCAAGAAGGCCAATGGTATCCTGGGGGGCATTAGGCAGAACATAACTGCAGGTCAAGAGACGTGATTCTCCCTACCCAGCCCTGATGAGATCACATCTGGAGTGCTGTGTCCAATGCAAGAAGTTTGATCCAAACGTCAGAAAAAAACTTCCTTACTGTGAGGGTGACAGAGCACCCTCAGCAGAAAATGGTTGCCCAAAGAAGTTTATACTCTCCTTCCTTGGTGGCATTCAAAACCCATCTGTACAGAACTCATGCAAATGAGCTCTAGGTGACCCTGCTTGAGCAGGATATTGGACTAGATGATCTCGACAGGTCCCTTTCAAACTTTAGTCATTCTGTCATTTCTACCTGACTATATTTGGTGAATACAAATTCTAAAGAGATACTGTGGTAACTTGCACATAATTACCATGCACACTTTGATGTCTCAATCATTCTAATACCTGCTGGAGGAAAAACACAGCAAGGCACAGGCAACCCAGGAGTTTCCTGGAGAGCATCCATGATACCCTACTGAGACACAGAAGTGATGGAGCAACCAAGAGAGAGAGGTGCACTGCTAGAAGCTGTATTAATAAACAAGGAAGGACTGGTTGAGATGGGAAGGTTGCAAGTAGTCTTGACTGAAGTGATCAGGATGCTGTAAGGAGGAAGCAGAGGAGAAGGTATTATCCCAAAAGTGAAGTAGGGCAAACCCTGACCTCTTCAGGCAGGGATCTTTCAGAAAAAATCCCATGAGATAAGTCAAATTCAGGAGACCTGATTAATTCTTCTTCCAAGCTCAAGAGTGGTGCATCCAAATGAACAGGAAGTTGAGTAAAGGGGGCAGAAGATCTGCATGGATGAACAAGGAGCTTCTGTTAAAACTCAAACAGAAGAAGGACGTGCACGGAAGATGGAAGCAGGGACAGGTTACCTGGGAGGAATAGAGGGACATCATCCAGGTATGCAGGCATGGGGCCAGGGAGACCAAGGCTTCTTTGTGGGAGCCAGGGAGACCAAGGCCGCAAAACCCCAAAGTGGGAAAGCCCTTAGCGGATGCCCTAGACGGGAGAGGAGGACATTCCCAGGCTGGGGAGACTTGCTGGCAGAAAGGTGGCGGAGTGGAGGGGCAGGAGTGGAGTGGAGGTTGCTGGAGGCTGCCCCTGGCCTTGGGAAGGCCCCGGTTCCTGGCAAGGGGGCATCTTTTAGGCCATATGCTCTCTATCCCCTCAGTGCATCCCAATGATCCTTCCTCCCCCCACCACAGTACTGGGAGGCCCTTTGCCCAGTACCTGCCACCCCAGTGGCTGCTGCTGTCACCAGAGACCTCGCTGCCCATGGGGCCGGACAGCACAAAAGAGGACACCAAGGAGCGGGGCCCAGCTCCCAGAGCTTCCAGCTCCTGAGGCACCAAGGAGACTTGGAGCTGGCAGGGTGCAAGGAGGCCGAGGGCTGCAGCACCTCTCTGGGAGGCATTTTTGAGAAGGCTGCTGTGCAAGACTGCCAGCCCAGGGGGCCTGGGTGGTGACAGTGGCCCAAGTAGGACACTGCTTGGTACAGACTGAGGCCTGCGGGAGGGGCTGCCAGCGGCTGTGCCAGGGATGGATAGCAAGGAGCCCATGGAGGTGGACCCTCCTTTGCAAGAGGCTGGGCCAGAGCCCATGGGGATGGACCCTCTTCCACATGAGGCTAGGCCAGAGCCCATGGAAGTGGACTCTGCTCTGCAAGAAGCTGGGCCAGAGCCCTTGGAGATGGACCCTCCTCCACAAGAGGCTGGGCCAGAGCCCATGGGAATGGACCCTCCTCCACCAGAGGCTGGGGTGGAGCTGATGGGGTTGCACCCTTCTCCACAAGAGCCTGGAGCAGAGCAGTTGGGTCCCCCACCAGCGAAGTGGCCCCAAATGAGCAAGTTCCTGCATAGACTGGCCTGGACGGTGGATAGTTGCCATCCTCCCTGGAGGGCCAGGACCTCCCAAGGCCCTGCCAGGGCCCTGTGGCCCACAAGTGTTTCCCCTGGGGCCATCACATGGCCATGGCTGGGTGAGGAAGGGGTTGTGCCCAAGTGGCAAGGGCATGTTAGCCCCACCCACCAGTGCGCGCTGTGGTGGCCATCAATAAAAACTCTGGAGTTTACTGTCTCATGTGCGTCTTTGCTTTGTGCCCTACAGTGCGCTGCTGCCCCACTGCTGCTGTGTGCAGAGGTGTGATCACTTGTAGCTTGAGCTGTGAGTGAGAGGTGGGGAGAGGGCCCCATCTTCCTTGGGGCTGTTGTGCAGGGTGACAGGAGGAATGTGTGGGAGAGGCCCATCAGATCCTGAGGTTGAGCTGGGGGTTGTTTCCTATGGCCTGAGCCGGTGGCAAGTGAGGACTTGTGGCCTTGAGCTCCTTGTCCTAATGGCTGCCTGAGGGATGGCTGAAGATGGAGGCTGAGTCTTCCTGGGAGGAGTAACAGAGCCTAAGGAAGGGAGGTGCTGAAGCAGCTGCCATTTTTTCCTGAAAGGGAACCTGTGCATGAGGAGAGTGTCCCAAGTGGTGGTGCTTGGAAAGGAGCCCCCACAGCTGTGTCCATGGAGTACTCCAAGAGGTGCCAATAGCATGCAAAATGTGTAAGAAGGGACAGACCCCTTCTAAGAGATATAGGAACATTATGAGAGAATGTAAGGTTGCAATGAGGAATACCAAGGCTGTTTGGAATTAAATTTAGCAAGGGATGTCAGGGACAACAAAAAGGACTTCTCCAAATACATCAGAAGCAAAAGGAAGACCCAAGAACATCTGGACTAACTGCTGAATGGGCTGGATGCCTTGGTGAGGGAGGATACGGAGTCTCCTTCCTTGAAGATGTTCAGAACCTGTCTGGATGTGCTCCTGTGCCATATGCTCTAGGTGTTGCTGCTTGAGCAAGGGGATTGGACTAGGTGATCTCTAGAGATCCCTTCCAGCCTCAGCCATTCTGTGAGTCTGGTTACATCTGTGTGTGAAAACCTGCCTGGACATGATCCTGTGCAACATCCTCTGGGTGACCCAGCTTGACCAGGAGGATTGGACTAGATGATTTTCAGAGGACGCTTCCAACCTCAAACATCCTGTGATTCTGTCAACTCTACCTGACTGGGTGGTGAATAAAAATTCAGAAGAGACATTGTGGTAACTCACACATAATTACCATACACAGTATGATGTCGGTATTTATGTTCCGTGCTGCTCCTGAAGATGGTTATTTTTTTCTGAGCTTCAAAAGATTTGGTGCTAAAATAAGCACATCTGAGAAAAGACAAAAAGGAATGAAACATTAAAAAAAAAATCTTTCCAGTATCCTTCCTCTCCTCTTCAGTAACCCATTCTTATGAACCACTGTACAGTATATATTTTTTTAATCAATTTTGTCACTACAGGGAATTTTTGTATAATTTACTGTATACATTTAGATGCAGATGAAGAACAAAGTTTTTTGAGCAGTAGAGTCTGATTGCCTAAGCTTTCATTTCTAAACTGATTTATAGAAGCATAAAAACTAGATACAGACTGTCAACTGTGCAGCCAACATCCCGTACTGGAGAAGATCTTTAATATGATTTCTGTTTACCATTCTGGGAAAATTTAAACAAAGTCTGTTTCAGGAGTTCAGTGAACAGAGGGACAGCAACCTGTAAAATGTAAAGCCAACTCCAGTAGTTCTGCTGGGGTAACATGATTTTAGCCTGAGGCTGTGTTGAAAAATTCGCTCTTTTTATGATTGTCAGCCCTAACTTGCTGTTTTATCTGAGCAGAGCCTTCCTGCCCTGATGAACAGAGAACACAGATGCTTGTTCTCATGGAAAAGGAAGCTCATCATTCAGAGCTATTGCAACATGACCTCAGCATTATATCATACTTAGAACAACTTGTTCTAGAGCTTTACCTCTAGAAAATAAAACATTTCACTGTCCACTGCCTTGGTTGTGAAATGAGGACCAATCTAGATATTTTAAAATATATCTTCTAATGTTTCTGAGATAGGAGAAGGCACAAGACAGTGTAAATGTGGTGAGAACTAATGAAACTAACAGGAGTCACTCATAGCTGCATGGCAATTCTGCTTTGCCATGCATAGCTTCACTACAAGGAAGGCTACTGTAGTGACAGTCTCACTTCCTAAAATGATAAACACTAAATTATCATTATGTGCATATGCTGATGCGAATGGTGAATGTATTATAAATAAATCCAAATGCTGGCTATTTGTGTATGACATTTTCCAAAAACAAAGAAGGAATTAATTTGAGGAATACATTTGAATCATGCCTTATATACCTGCCTGGTGTCTCTCACATGCCTGCCCTGGTCAGCCCTCAGTACCAAAGAGCTCTTTTAAGAGACTAAATGGCAAAAGATATTTTATCATTTAGCTCCATGTGGTGTTGCTGAAGACCTGAAGGAGGGAACTTTCCACACAGGCAGTGACACGGTGTCACCCAGGTGGTTACGAGGTTGGACGATATGACATGGAGAGCCTGAGGGATCGGTGTTTGTTCAGTCTGGAGAAGACCAGCTTGCATGGACACCAACCATGGCTTTCCTGTACAGAAGGAGGTGGTAGTGAGTGTGGAGTTAGACTCATCTCAGAGCACACACAGAAAAACAATCACAAATGGCAACAGGGACATAAGTAAGATAATCTGCACCAGGAGTCCAATTAAGCCTGCATTGTCCAGAGGGTGCTTGCGTCCTCAGGTGTACTCAAAACTCACATGCACAAGGACCTCAGCAACCTGATCTAGCTTAGAAATTAGCCGTGCTTAGAGGAGGATGTTCTAAGCCTGAACCTATGGAAGTCCCTTTCAGTGCCTTTTTTTTTCTAACACCATCTAATACAAAAACAAGAAGAGAGTTAAATTGGCTTTGCACAGGAGTCTCTGCCTTTCTGCAATACAAAGTTTGAAATAGACTGGGGAACAAGAGTAAGTTGGAAAGTGTGCAGTGTGATGTGCACACTCCCTTTGGCATATGAAGAGGTGCTGCATTGCTCACTAGAAAAATAATAGATTCTCTGCAAGTAATTCTTACACACCACAATGCTCTGTGGTATTTAGTTTAGCTATTCTTATTACTAGGTGTAAGACATCCAGGAGGGTTATGAAGGTGGAAGATTTAAAGTGTTCCCAGACCTGAGAAGAAAAGCATAAAAAAATTAAAGAAAAAAAAATCATATGTTGTAGAGCTGTGGTTCTACTCAGCAAACAGCTGAAACACATTACCAGAAGCATTAATAATGACAGAGAAAATGTAATTAAATAAAAGAACTGACATTTAGATTTCAGTCCAGAAATACTTTCTAACAATAAGATGCAGTAGGTTCCAGGAGAGGGAGAATAAGAAATATCCTGGCTAGTATACTTAACTCTGGGCCTGACAGAACTTGAATAAGTGTGCAATTAGAATTGCCCTTTTCTTGGCTGGCATGTAGAGTAAGTGATTCAACTACTTTCTAGCACTAGATTCAATTAACTGAATGAATTTTTGATGTAGCCCATTTAAACATTGGACTGCATAAAACTTAGTCATCTCACATCATACTCCATAATACTCCCATCCTCTCTTGTACAGGACTGTGTGCGTTATGCTGCACACAAAAGTGTCAGGATCACTTTTTAGGAAAAAGAAATGTCTGAGTTTAGTAACACTGATCATTTTGTCTCAAAGAGCAAAATAAAGACATTGTAATATAATAGCAAAGAATGAAAAGGAAAGCTTAATGCAGCAATTGAGTTCATTTTGGAATACTGATAACTGTAAATATAACTGATGATAGAATGTGTAGCACATTGTGCAGAGCTGCTGTATGCTGTTTAAAGCTGAACATACACAGTTAGGAGCATTGGCTAGAAATATTTGGGTGTATCCTCCAAAAAATATTTTATTTTCTTTGGCAATAATATTATCTAATTAATTCATTCCTAATAATGTGTAACGTATGGGAACCAGCTCATATATTTTTAAGTTGTGGCAGTGTAGTATCAAATGAAGCTGTAGCATTGTTTTACTCTTAAATCAACTTGAATGTTATATCTCCTTTGAGTAGTAAAAAGCTTTGAACCCTTGACCAACTATCCTAAACCTTAACGGAATCTCAAAGTGTTCAGTATTGCTCAGTATCAAAACATAAAATAATGTTATTCCAGTTTTCTGACTGGCTTACTCATTGCATTAATGGATGAAAAATATAACATGCTTTATAGAATTTCAGTAAATCAATACTACATCTATACTAATCTATATGTTGGTGCAGTCAGAACACAGACTTCACTAATAGTGAAGATATGAAAATATCTATATGAAAGTGAATAATGAAAATAAAAACATATTCTTACCATATATACAGTATTTTCTCCTTATTTGTTTCACATGTTTTGGTATTCCAGGATTCTCAAATCTCTGCTCTCTTAGCAGAGTCATTTCATTATTCTGTGCATTTTTTGCTTTTTGAAAGTGTGAAGCTAATACTCTGCTAGCAAGCTCACCAGAAGAAAAGTCAACTGACTCCCTTTTTAACATACACACTGCAGTATAAACAACCAAGGACACAGTTTCTATAAAAATATTTCCTGACAAGACTGTTAAATAGTGTGCTCTTGGAGTACTAGCAATATTCCATGTGCCTTAGTGCATATTCATACGTGGCCTGAAAAGCTGCTTGTAAATCTTAGAAGTCTGCTTTTGAGCATTTACACAGAATGAAAATTCAGTTACACTGGTGGAAGTTCATATTAGGGCTGTCATCTAATTCAGCCAATTAGGCTACTGCATTCGCTGCAATAGCATTGATATCCTCTGCTGCTATTAAATTAACATAAAAAGCAAGCTAAATGAAAACATAATGTAATTAAAATCAACACGTTTGAGATGCCCCTCATCACTAAATTATCCAGATAAGATGTAGTCCGTTGATTGTAACCATTAAGCAGAGTCCCACACATTTGTATTCTGTTCTTTCAGGCCTGTTTCCTCTTTATCTCATGAATTTTTATTCCTTTTTTTTTTTTTTTTTTTTTTTGCTGCTGGTTCAGTTGCAGCGTTCCTTTGATTTTGGAACACTTTTATATCTCTGAATTGGATTCATGATACAATTTCTTGACGAACATTTCTGCCTTGTGATTGAGGTAGTTCATCAAGCTTTAAGCCAAAATAGCCACAGCTTCATAATTTTATTATTTTAATTCCACTTATCAATTAACCTTATGAGCGTCTATTTTATATGATGTTTCCTGACCCTTGTTATTTTGCTTCTTTTGAATCTGAACCTCTTCCAGAGCAACCTGTACCTTTCCATTTATGTAGAAAACTGTGTATCATAGCAACTGTTGTTCAATTCATATGTCTGGGATGCTTAATGAAAAATATTTTTAAGCAGAGATCCTTTTACCCTCGAGTTGACTGTTTGGAAAAGTCAGAAGATAGGTATTGATCACTGGAAATGCTCAAGATTCACAGGATGTTATTTGTATGTGTATGTTCTTTACCGATTTATTGTCATAAAAGGAGTGCATATTCGTTGTAATATTCTGATGACAGCAGTATTAGGCAAGAGTGTTAGACAGGAGTATTATAAACAGATTGCCAGGTTATAAATAGGGAGAATAATGCTGTGCTCACCTTATGGATTGTGACATATATTACATTTTGTATCAGGAGGTCTTAAATGTTTAACTATTTAGAAGTAAAAGCTAACTTTTTGACAGCATGAACAAACCTACATGCCTTGGGTTTAGGTATTTTCTGCTTTATGTGAAAAAAAAAAAAAAGATGACGGAAGAATATGTAACCTAAGATCTTAGAACACATGTAACAGAGGGTAACTAACTCTGTAGATCTGTTTTGAACTGAGCCTTGCGTATAGGTGGTGCCCCGTTCTCTACAGTATGTGAAGAAAGTGAGATAATGAATTTATATTCATTCTCCTTATATGTCACATCATTTTCTGTTATATCCCCCACATGGTTATTTATTTTCTAGCCCTAAGGGTCCTTGTCTAGTCAGTTCCTTTATGGAAGCTATTTCAAATCTTTGATCATTTGTGTCTCCTTTCTTCATTTCCATTATATCTTTTCCTGTTGTACCACATACATTCTGACATTTATACAAAAGCATAATGACATTCTCTGTCCTGTTTCTTTTGGGCATGGAGCTGACCTATAAATAGACTTTGAAGAACCTCAAAATCTCATGACTGAATCGTTACCATCTTCTTGGAGCCCATCATTTAGTATTTAAAACTGAAACTTTCCTTTTTAAAAATATAATGGCAGGGTTTTGGCATGTAGTTCTCAAGACCTCCCATGAAACTCCCTTAAAAATTAGCCTCGCAATTCCTTGTTTCCTGTGCAGTTCTATGCAAGAGGTAGCAATTCATAGCGAAGACCTTGGTGAGAGCCACTCCTGGAATGAACCACTGTACAGAATTTCTGGCAATCTGTTACTACTCATATTATCTAGTTGCTTTTTTATAAACTTCACTAATGTCACCCTGGTTTGAGACAGAATCTCTAAGACATTTCCTGTTAAAATTGTGCCCTGTTACATGGACTTTTATGAGCACTTTTACAATGACCACATGCAAAAAGCATATGCAGTTTTTCTACAGACACGAGTGCATATGTTTCTTCTGTATGCTTGTCACTGATCAGCTTCTGCTGATTCTGTATCTGCCTTCTGCCTCCTGAAGCATTCAAAAAAAAGATTTATTGTTGAGTTCGGTGCCTTCTAAAAATTAACGTTCATGAACTGTCATGAGTAGCAGTCTTAGGGTGCTTTTACATAATCTGCCAGTATTGATCATTCTTCCCATTTTCCTCCTATCTGAAGGACCGTAGATGCTCCTTCCTTTCTGCAGTACTTCCTGCTAAGCAGCATTCAGCCTGCATTACCAATGTGATGATCCCTGTGGTGCCTGAAGGGATTTTTGTTCAATGACTGCCTCTTTTACAAAGCGTAGACTCAAAGAAGGATTTAGGTTGGAGGATGAGCTTGTCCAGTCACTTGCACCAAGCAAGGCTAACTGCAAAGCTAGACCAGATTAGCCATGGCCTCGTCCAGACCAGTTTTGAAAACTTCCAAGAATGGCAATTTAACCACAACTCTCTGCAGTGCTTATCCCCGTTTCTTGTAGAGATTTTTTTGACTATGTCCAGTCAAAATATTCCCTGTGGCTGTTGTCTCCTGTCCTTTTGCAGCACTCTGAGAAATTCTCTCCTGTTGATGACAAGGATGACATCCCTCTTGAAATTGAATGGATGGAGCAGATTTCTTCATTGCTTCTATGCTCTATGTATATCTTGATCACTGTCACAGCATTGCTCTGCAAGGGTGATGTTGAGAACCAGGTCTCATGCACTGCACTGCTCAGAACCAGGTCAGACATTGATGGTGTCTAAAAATGTAGACATAATATTTGAATAGACTGCATGGTATACTGTGTTTCCTGAGGGTGATGATCGCCTTCAATCCCCTTTTAGCTTGGGTAAAGGGCCCAGTTAATACATATTCTAACATAGTATTCTTGTTTTAACTAAAACAAGCCCTTACCTCTTACTCAAAGTACTTCCTTTTCACGGGGAAAAAAAAAAAAAAGTGAGAATTCCTGAAAAGCAACCTTTCTGTTCTTTTAGAAATGAAAAAAAAAAAAAAAAGGGATATATAGATAAAATGATAAAGTGGTAAAATATCCCAAGCAAGTGTAATAGACGGCATTTTTAAAATCCCCAAATAAGTAAGATGGATTGATACACCATAACAGATTGTTTTGCTCATTAAAAGGTAAAAATAAAAAGGAAACTTGTCAATCTACCAAAAATCTAGCCTTTCAATAAGGATATAATTAGAACATGCTGTCAAAAACAACTTTGAAATTAAATTCATAGCAGCTGGTACTCAATACACTTTATGACAGGTCATCAAAATAAAAATTTACCTCTATATGTATCTTCTTTCATTTTGTCAGATATTTCAAATGTCTGAGATTTTTAAAGCAATATTAACTATTTCAGATGAGAAGAAAATACAAAATGTGTCTTTATTTTAATTGGATTTGCAACAGAAAAAAAAAATCCTTTGAAAGGAATAATATTTCTAACATTTAATACTGAGTCTTGAAAAATTCAAATAGTTGTTCCTGTCACTGCTGCCCTGTTATGTGAAAGACTGAGAAGTAATGGGCAGCACTTATTGACACATACAGACCAGTCTCTATTCCTTCCTCAAGCAAGCAGGGGAACAGTGTGAATCCTTGTGGTGCAGCCAGCCCTCCTGTTGGCCCTCTCCATCACTGCATAGCTCCTTTTGATGGATTAACTCTCATTACACAACATGCCATCCCTGGATGAACTAGAGGGAAAGTTAAGTCCGTACCAGTCAATTGAGACTCTTTTTTTTCTGGCTCTTTTTTTTTTTAAATTATCAAACTAGCAAAACTTGTAGTACTTTTAAAAGTTTGAGTCAATTTAGCAGGCTTCATTCCTTTTCATCACCATCTGAGCTTTCTTAATAACACTGCTTTCACTGATAAAAGATCCTAAATTAATTATAATTAGCATTTCAATTAATGAAAACTTATTTTTCCAAACACAGTGTTCTCAAGAGCTAAGAAAGCCTTTTGCTTCCTTCCTAAAGGACTATTACTTGCCTTCTATCCTTCTTTATGTAAAGGGAAGTCACCTTTTATCTTAGTGTATTTTAAAAAATCAGATTTTCCTGTACTATATGTTACATCTGCTAGCCAGGAGGTATTATATGTGAAGGTCTTTCATAAATAATGAAGGTAAAATATATTCTGCAATGGACAAGTACAATTATTTTTTCAGTCTATTCCATATGTCAGTCACAGAATAAGCCTTCCTTTTTGTTTTACCTGTAAGTCCTTCTGCAGCATTTTGTGAATTGACTTGCAGTTACAGTATTAAGCACAGTGCTGTATTCTTTTGACCTGAAATCTCTGGCCTGTCAGATAAAGTGATAATGTTTCTGCTTGAGAACTGGTTCTGCTAATTGCTGAGTGATGGCTGTGGCACAGCTGGTCCATGGTTTTGTTCCCAAGGTAACTCTCCCATAAGAAGTGATTCAGAATCAATCATTCGCTTTATAGGGATACAGCAGGTGTTGTGGGCATATGGAGAAAATAGACATTTTTACCAAGAGAGTCTTTTTTTATTAAAAGTGTAGTAACATGCTAAAATATACTACTATATGAATTGAAATGTTTTAATTAAAATATCCCTTTATTTCCTTTTGTGAATTAGAAAGAACATTCCTTTCAGTATTCTAAATTAAAGGAACACCACAATTTCAGTCTGGAGGATATCCAGGCATTTCTGCTGTGGTTAACGTGAGCTTAAGATTTGCATGAACCTAAAAATCTGTAGTAAAACTCCAAAGGAATATTATTTATTTTTCTGCCTTGCATTCAAGAAGATCAGACAGCCTTTCCCTACATCCATAATATCTTTATACATTGGCTTATGATAGTAGACAATAAGCTATTCTGTATTTGCAACACTTAGCAAAGACCACCAGTTATTTGCAATTATATTATTAAATACGCCATTGAGAAGTTAGGACAGAACACACCAACCAGTGCAGTGTGCAGATTACTGTGTTTCCAGTCAGGGGTATTGGCTTGTATTTATAGTGCTGGAATTATTGCTAGAGAGTACAAAAGTTTCTACTCAAACAATTACATTTGCCCTTAAAGCTTCTACACAAACACAATTTGCCTTTTTGCTTTTGAGAGCAGATTTAATAATAGGGGATAAAATGTTGCTCCACTTATATGCATGAAGAGGTCTAATAAGATTCATTTTTTACCCTTAACAAAAAACTTTTAAGCACGAAGCCTAGACGGTGGCTATGATGCCTCTGAATAAAAAAAAAAATAGAGAGAAATAATATCTTCCTCAATGTGTTATCTGTAATGTTGAAAAATCATCAAGGATGTAGTCTTTGAATTGTTGCTGACTTCATAGCTGTGCCAAACATACTCTGATTTCCATGAGATGTCAAATGCAGGCAAAAATCCCAGAATTTGGTTTATTATTTCTAGAGAAAAATGTAAGATTTTGGAAACAAGACACAATAAATACTTCTGAATTTGATGAAAAATATGTTACTAAGAGCTCCATGAAAACTTTCAATAACTAATTTCTAAAATGAAGCATATCACAAAAGATTCTCTTCTTTCATGTTAAACCGTAACTTTTAAATCCATAGAGATTTAAAGAAAATCTGTGAATGAAGCTTTCCTCCTGAAGCTAGTTCGTGTTCAATCCGACTGCAAAGCAGTATCAGCGTAAGTTCCTATGAGACAGAGATGATCCTGTCAGACTCACTCAACGCAATGGGAAATCCCTTTCAGATTTACTGCAATTTGACAAGTGCAAATATTAATGATAGTTTGCAAATGTACTACCAGTTGGTAACATTTCCTCTCAAGTTGATTACTTTACATTATTCTTTTTCCTTGAAGGAATACTTCGGTTTCTTAAAGGTTAGTGTGAAGGAATGAATCCCTTGATTTCTTAAAAGCTAATGCGAAGGAGTGTGACCAATCTTTGCTTGAGTATGTTGTGAACTTAGTGCCTTCTGTTGTATTTGACTAAAAAAACATACTAAACAGTTTGCTTACTGTTTCAGTCAATTACTAATATTAACTATCAATATAAATAATTACCCTACTATTAACATTAATTAATGTGTTCATGTTGATGTGCATTAGTTTGGTGCTAAACATCTTTTTGGAGTTACATATCTTAATATAAGCCCACATGCATTTCTGTTATTCTGCTGAGACAGGCACTAACATTTATTGTGAAAAAGTCTTAGGCTTCTTCAAAAATCTGCCTTACAACAAAAGATTAAAGCATCTTCTCATCCATTCCAGATGGGTTTATAAGCATACTTCTTACTGCAAATCTCAGTCTTAATTCACTCACTTAAAAGCTGTTGTGTGTTAGATGAAAATAGTTGTTTTCCAGGCTTTACTTGTAATGGAATGTATGGTTCTGATCATTTTGGCTATGCTGAGGAAATCTAAAAATTCACTTTATCTATCTTTTAATTATACAGAATATTAAGCATAGACAAATCAAAAAGACAGATGAATGGAATTCAGTCAAGAAATGTGCTTCCAATATATACCACCAGTCCTGACAGAAAAACTGGTGGTTTATTCAAAAGTAAATGTTTATTGTATTTTACCACTTTTACAGGGGCTATAATGTTAAGTTTAATGCTCTGATTTTGCAAATCACTTTTCAAATTAAGCATACTAATCATTAAAGTAGAATTAAAAAGTCAATTCCACATTCTCTGAATCATTATGCAATATCATCATGCACTATTTATTTATTTCCAAACAAGCCCATCAGCACAGACTGTTTGGAGTCTGTAGGGCTGCTCACATCACAGATGGCTTAAGTAGGCTTGCAGGAGTGTTATTACAATAATTATGCCTGGCTAAAATGGAAATCCTATTGACTCAGGTTTACAACAGTGGAAGTTATACCCTATCCCCACTCCACTTCTTCCCAATTATATGAATCTTGAAAAAGGATGGTCCTTGAAAAAAAAAAATTCAAAGTCAGATCAGTCAAAAGAGAGTATTATATCCCATCACACATGATCAACTATGCCTAGTGAGGACCTGTAAGCAAAGTGGTAACTAAAATTCATATAGGAAAGGCCACTAAGGCCACTTTGCATCTTTAAACCTGATCTTAGCAAAAATCATACCTTTCAAATGCAAGTAATCTCAGGTTTACTGTTGCATTATCTAATTTTGCACATAGGTATACAAAAATAGAAGGCATGTTGTACAGTCATAGTGCAAGTGCATTGTTTAAAGAAGAAAACTTTAAAAAGTTAATATGCTAACTTTGTCATGGACTTTATGGAGATGTTTTACATATGATGAATTTATACATAAATGAATATTAATTGATAAATATTAAATGATAAATAGTGGTTAGAACAGCTATCATATGCTAGCTACTGCACAGAAAATATTCTTGTTTCAAAAATCATAGCAAGATACTCACTCTATTGCTGCCTCCACTGGACCAGAATAGAAAGACATACCTGGTCAGCAACGAAGTTCTTATGTATAAATCCTTAATGTATCTGATTTTACCGAGAAGTCAGATGTCTGGATTTACATATAGATAGTTACACCTCTATTTTTTTCAAATCAAGAAATCAACTTCTATCAAAGTTTTAATGTACTGCCACTATCAAGTGGTAAGTGTATGGCATGTATGAGTACTTGCAAAAGAACCTGAATTTTGTTGCTTCACACTCTTTACACAAGTCAACATCTCCTGAGAAATATTTCTTCCATGAACTTGTAAAGTCAGTTTTAAAACCCATGTACACACAGCATGTATGGACAGGCACTCGTACAACTTAGTTAATTGATGAGTAAAGAACTTTGTTTTGAATCTTTCACCAGTTCATGTTGTTTCCTGACCCAATTCTCATACTGGAAGGAAGAGCAAACAGTCATTGCCCAGTTTACTTCTCCAGCCCATTCGCTGTTTTCTTGACCTTTATCATAAATCTTCCTCAGTAATACTTTTTCCAGGATGAAGAGCCCCAGTCTACTTAATGAGTCCTCATGGAAGCTATTCTTTAACATTAATGCTGCCAATCCGAACCCTCACCAGTTCTGTTCTCTCCATTTTGAGATGGAGGGAAAGGGATCACGTGTGGTGTTCACACTCTGCTGGATTCCCTGCTCAGAAGGGCTCCAGGAATTTCCCAAGATTTACACAGCAGATACAACTGCAAAAAAAGTATTTAAGTTTCTATTAAGACATTCATCATTTTGCTCCACACAGCCTTTTGCAAGTGTTTATCCAGTCTTTCCTGCTGATATCTTATTCTATTTTTTAATCCAACTTCCACAGTTTTGAAGCTGTGGCACTCCTTACCACTTAACTTACCACTCATATGGAAAATTATAGTCAATGTTCTTGAGATATTCTTCAGCATTGTATTCCAGCCTCAATCCTGAATGTGAGCAGAAAGACATGGATAACTTATTTTCAATTCCTTGACTTGTTGCTCTGTAGGACAGCAACAGGCAAGTGTGACATTTGCCCACTCATAGAAAAGGTAAGGTTGGAAAGGACTTCAAAAAGTCATCCAGTGAAATTCTTCTGCCCAAAGCAGTCAGCAAGAAGATACCCCACTAGAAAGAACTGCTGAAGATATCATAGCAAAGAACTGTAAATATCTAAATATATCTTCTGGAATATTTTGAATAAAATGAAACCTAGACTCACAGAATGTCCCAGGTCTGATGCATATTGAAAGCAGAAGATTGAAAAAGATGAATACACTTGGCTAACCACGTAAAGATCCTCCTAATAGAAAGGCTGACAGATGTTTGGCCATGTGTAGTCTGCCAAACCTCCAAGTAAACCAAGAACGAGTTGCTCATAGATACATCATTTAAAGAGAGATCTCTCTCATTGTTGTTCAGAGAAGTACAACCTAGGACTTCTTCTCTAATGCCAAAGAAATAAGGGCTTCCCAGATTGCAGCAACGACACATCACAACCAAGCTTTCATCTGATTTATTATCAGGCTCCTGGTCCCTAGGAAGTAGCTATCACCAGTGATGGTGGGAGAGAACCTGCAGAAGATCTGGCAAGGAGTCCGATATTTGACAGAGTGCAGGATAGCAGTGTGCTATCTACACACCAGCTGAAACTGGTGAGGGCTGGACATGCGTATTCCCATTTATCAGTGATATCTAGCTGCTTTGCAGCCAGCAATTAACGCAGGTTTAGCATACTTGAGAAAAGGAAAAAGACCTAACATACAAAAGGGGCTCTTAGGCTACACAAGTAAGTCCTACCTGGGTGTTCAACTTGTCTGTTCAGCAGACTCCCATCAGCAATCCCTCTGTGCAGTTATCAAGGCTCTATGTTTCATTTGGACTGTAAGTCTACTCTAAATCTACTTTCTTTAACCCCTCACATGCTTTTAATGTGTCACTACACTTGCCATCCAACCCTCCTTTTCCCAGCTTAAGGTCAGAGATGGGCATCACAGTTCTGGAAGAGCTTTTTTTCACAGCCCAGAGCAGGAACAATGTATGATATTCACAATTCACACCTTTTTTTTTTTCTTTTTTTTTTTTTTTAAATAAAAAGTTCTGTAAAGTAGAATAGAAATGAAGATTAACAAAAAGCACTGGGGATATCACCTAATGGAGCATCCTAAAAGTATGAGTAACATTTGCTTGGAGCACACTGAGGCTTTTCTGGCAGCTAGTGCTGCCAGTGGAAGGAGTGCTGGCAAGAACCCGTGGAATCAGTGAGGTTCAAAGAGACCTCTGGAGATGATCTAGGCCAACTGCCCTGCTGGTGACTGACTGCTGATTGAAGTGGAGCACCTGGGAACGAAATAAGCTCCATCAAGCCACACAATCACACACAATCACACACGTGCACTAGCACGTCTCACCTAACCCACATTTTCTTGAGAAACATCTCTACAAAAGGGCATTCCTCAGACTGTGCTCCAGGAACTGACCCACTAGAGGCTTGCTGTCTCAAGCAACTTTCAGAATCTATTAACCACACCTGAACAGTCAACTGGGTGAACACTGGCCAGTGGCATAGTTTCTGGCCTTTGATCACCTGGAAATTTGCATTTTTAGCTCCTATGTTTTTCCCAATAGCCCTTTCTTCCCTAGAAGCATTATGAAGCTTTCATACAAGCATGTTCAGAGACAGTATTTCAAGTTAAGCAGCTACAAGGGTCTCATTGTATGTACCACAGTGTGCTCTTCCTCTATCACTGTGGCAAGTCTTGTTTACATTTTAAAGACCTATTTTTTACCACATGGTGATGCTATTTATAAAGGTAAATATACTTTCAGACTTGTCTAAAATGTTTCCTAAAATATTTCATCAAGCTTTATAACTTGTACCTCAGAAGACCTCAAAAAGTACTGAATTCACACTTAAAAGCCTTTTGAAATAATAATAAAAAAAATAGGCTGTAATTTGTTTTTATTTTTAACCCTCACCACCATGCCAAATCTTGCAAAGGAGAAAGACTGTGAGGTGGGGTATGGTGGAAATTAGAAGCATCACACTGGGAGCTAGACAGGTCTTTGAAACTATTTTTGGTTTATAGCCAGCATCATGATTCACAGTGGATATTTTTAGATGTTCCTATAGCTTTCTATTAGCAGTCTTGACCAAAACAAAAGACAGGATATCCAGTTTGGTCATTGCTTTTAGATAAACCTCCTGCCCTCTGGGCCAGGTTTAAGCTGTAGGATGTGGTGTTAAGTGGACACGCAAGCAAAGTCGTGGGTGTAGGCCTCAAAAACAGAGGTCTTGTATACACAAACCAGAAGACATACATTTATGCCAGTGTTTCTTGTTAAGCATTATTTTTCATCTTATTCTGAAACCTTTGTTCATACAGATCAGCACTTAGAATCATAGAATAATTGAGGCTAAAAAGAGACTCTGGTGGTACAGGGTTTCAAGTAGCCCAGAGTTTAGGTTGCAACTATGTGCCTTTTATGGTGGTAGTCCCAGCTGAAATAGGAGCATCTTAGAACTGTCCTTAAACTCCGCTTTGGACAGGTGAGAGGGAAGACAGTGGAGCTGGAAGGGTGCTGCTAAGCGTGAGGCCTGGTTAAGGTAAAGTAATGCTGCTAATGAAAGTACAACCTTAACTTCAGCCTGCTGGGTTTTAAAAATAGCCCAGTGGTAAACTAACATGCTTGCATTAAATCTGGTTTCTTCAAGCGCTCTAATGCAAAGACAAGCACTTATATTTAGCTCACTTTAGACAGATGAGTACAAGTTTGAGAATTAAGTGCTGGGATAAACATCCAATATACAAGAAAAAGCATTAGGTGTGCAAATATTGTAAAGTCATGTCTTTCCTTCTCTCTCAGTCTACAGATGCTATCAGTCTCAGGACACATTAAGCAGATACAATCTTTAAGAAGTTTTTTTTTTCTCTTCAGATAAGCTTTCCAGCTGCATTATTAAAGCTGGCAGCTAATTTTCAGTTGTATATAGTCTATAAAATCTCATTTTACTTTCATTTTCATTGCACTTATCTTACTAATAAATGCTACAGTTTTCATTCGCACTTATTTGTGTTTATTTGATCAGACTTCAGGGTCTGGCTTTAGAACTCCTTACTAATATATTAAAAATGTCTCGCCCCCTAAGATACAAAGCCCTGTTCTATTACAAATTCACTGTGCCAAATCAAATTAACAAAGATTTTTTTGATGAATTAACTTTGTCATGGTAGAATATACACTGCACCTGCTCTTTTGCTTCATGGCAAACTTTGCCTGGCCCTCCTACAGTCATAATCTAGATTGTTCTGCTGATCCCTTTTGGCTCACTTTCCCCTGGAGGTCACCACCTCCAGATGTCCAAGATTTTTCTGTCTCATTTATATGTATGATTGCCTCCTTCAGCTTCTTCTTTTTATCTGTCTCAATTCTTTCTTGTTGCAGAACTCTGCAGCAGATGTTTGATTTTTACCTCTGGACCTTGCTTCATCTCCAAGCAGCCTTGCAAATACTGCTCTTCTGGTCAGGAGAGAAAGGCTGAACACAGATGACCAAAAATAGCATGAACAAAAGGCTATTTAAGAATCCAGGTGAGGAAAAAGCAAACATACATTTCCTTGCTTAAAGACTCTTGTCATCAGGGTCACATAAATCCCCATTCCCAAGAGCTGCAGAACTGTGCTATTTTGTAGGACCTCACACCTGCCGTAGCAGCACGTGAAGAAAAAAAAAAGTGCAGGAAGAGTTTGCCTTTGATGCATCTCCCTCACCACCTGGAGGGAGGTAGTGTGACGGCTGGAGGAATACAGACTGGATCAGTGCCAGGATAACATAAAGAAATCAATAATAGACTCCAGACAATTTAGAGACATGGATTACAGATCTGGCATAGCTTGAATTGCTCGTCTCTACTATGCAAATCTCACCAAATATATGGCTGTGATACCGTTCCCCATTTTTGGTAGTGAGGTCCTAGCTTCAGTTACAATGGTACTTGGCAAACACCTTGGCTTAGAGCATTGAAGGCCTGACCCTCTTGGGACCATTCTGGGGACAGCTGATTCTGATGCAATGAGAGTCAGAGCCTTCCCGCTCCACCATCAACACTGGTGGCAGCTACTTTGATAACAAAAGTACATATAAAAAGTATCCGTTCTTTTCTCTCTTGCTAATAAAGGAAGAGGAGAAAAATGGACTGTGTTCTGGGGTTAGATGCTTTAAGATAATGGGCAGCGAACACAGAGGTTTGAAATGTCGACCATCTGTCATCTCTTCAGCTGACGGTCAGCCAAGAAAACAAATCAAAGTATCGGTGACCGGAGAGTAGGTCTGTATAGCCAGCAGCTGTGTCTGATGGACTGCTGTCTTCCAAATACAAGGAACATGAGTGCAGCAAACACACTAGGGCCCACATCTCCTCACTAAGATCAATCCTGCTATACTCCACTATCAAAACCAGCAATGTGCACTCAAGCTAGAGAAAGAAGAGTCCTTGCCAAAACAAGACATCAGACTTTTTAACCTAGAAGGCCTCACTTTGGCAAAGTAGAGGCTGAGGATGCTTCAGAATTCCCCTACTCAGATACAGTCCTTCTACTCTCCCAACCTACAGCCTCAGTCCATTCCATGGCAATCTCCCCCTTGCAAATGCCTTCCTGCTCCATCCTCCTGCATGGACTTAAGATGAGTCACAGGAGCAATTCCGTTCCTGACATTTTAGGCACTTCAATAAAACCCAACAATTTGTCAGCAGTCTTCCTGGGACATACTCTGAAGAGTAGCAAGCCTCCTTCAGACCTCTATCACCCTGTTATAAACTGTAGCTTCAGGTTATTGCTTATGGCACTGTCTTTTCAGGAAGGACAAGTGTGGTTAATGTTGCCTTATAGATTGTGTCTCCAGACAGCACTAAGATCAGTTTATATCTCCAAATATCTCTGGAAGACATCTGTGTCTTTCAGAGACATCTGTCGTGAAATAACCTGATACTGCTCCAGAAAAAAAATAAAAACAGCCCATCTATTATGGAGCAGTGTGAGTGTAGAAACTGGACTGGTTTTTTTAGCAATCAAATGGGATGCTGGCTCCCGATTAGCAAGAACATGTCCTGTTACTTAGGAATGACTCTTAAATACAACTGACTGCTCCAGCAGATCAAGTAAATTAAGGGGAAAGGTACAGGGAGCACCACTGGTAGCTTTTTCCATCCCCCTTAGGCCTTAGGGGAAGCCCTGGCTCCTGGAGATGCAGGAATGAACAGGGTCACTAAATAGGCAAGACTCTAGCTGATGAAGAAAGATAGGCTCCCATTTTCCTGTTTGCCTGGCTTTCCTTCTGCCCTACTCAAAACTCATCATGTGGATGGGATGGTTTAATAAATGCTGTTATAGCTTCTGACTTATGTCATAGCCTTTCAAATAGAGGACTTTCTGGGATCAGCACTGGAATAGGTGATATGTAGCTGAGTAGCTAAGAATGGTATACATTATAGCCAAAGTACTGGTGGTGGGTATTTTGTGAAATTGGCAGCATAATTGTTAGACACGGAGAACTCATTACAGATTGCTGTTCTATGTCTGTGAAAGCTGGGTTGGAATTAGTCACAAACTAGTGATCTGTGAATACCGATGACTCCTGGAAAGATAACCCCACCAGCACTTTGAACAGGCACAAGAAGGCAGGAATGGCTAGGCCATCCCACTGCATAAAGATATATACCTAGTTATATTACGGAGTAATGTCATACATGTGGAACCCTTCCTGTGAAACTAGTTTGGCAAGTCCACTCAAGGAGTCAAAAGCAACCAAGACCCCAGAAAATTTGGCATAGAGATGTCATTTTCCTTTCCCTTTCCCTTCACATTGGGGTTCAAGAAGAAAAACTGAGCTGATCTCCTTCGTTTTCCTTTCCTCATCCCTCCTTCTTGATCCACCCCCTCTTCTGTAGTATGAGGGGCACCCCTGCATTGATGTACCTCAAGTATATCCAGAACCTATTTCTGAGGACCTCATCCAAGGCCAACCTGCCTGCAGGACTTCATTACCAATCTACTACTGGTCATCAGTAGTCCTACTACCAGTCCTCATAGCTGTCTTCAACACTATGCAAAGGAAGAAGGTAGGATGAGGGTTGAGGGATGATCCTGCTGACTGTGAGATCTGTTTCTGCTCCATTATTCACTTAACCTCTGGGCAGAGCACCTCTGAGAGTCATCCACCCCCTCGTTGGATGCTTTCTGGGAACAGGAAATGTCAAATGCTCTCTTCAATGCTCCCTTCCAGGGCCCACATTTGATTTCTCAGTCCTCAAATGCTTTGATTTTTAGTGCTGGAACATACCCAAGGACTATAGACTCCTCCTGGGAGGTCCGCCAAAGAACCTTCCTGTGCAAAAAAAGAGATTTGGATGTATGAGTTGGACTGAGAGATTGCTGCATCCAGTCCCAGCCCAACAGGATGACTTTGCAGTATTGCTGGAGCAGACTGCGCTTTGAAGGGTGCTACTAGACACAGGCAAAATTGCCTGGGAAAATGGAAAACCAGAGCAAAATGCCAGCTACCAGTGTGTTAAGTGGCAACCTGGCCTGCAAAGCAGGGTGCTTACGGCTTCCTAGAGAAGGCATAGAGCATGTCAGTGGCACCACATCAGTGTGTCTAGAACAAAACAGAGATGTGAGAAAAGTGGTGAGCAGGCATTCATACATTAAATTTTCACAGCAGCCGAAATTGTGTGACCAGGACAGAGATCTGTGCATTGCTTAGTAGACTGTAGTCACTAAGCAACTGAGAGGTCATTTTGCCCTGAAGAATTTCAGAAAGTGAATGGTGATGAGAACAGAATCAACAGATTGTCGCTGCCAAAGAGAAGTGAAGAAAGAAGCAGATGATGGTGAAATGGCATGTCTGGCCCCAGAAGTTTTATAGCAGGATAGAAGTCTCCAAGTCTGGCAGTGGAGTGGAGAGAAAGAAGGATGGCACGGGGGGCTCTACATCATTCTAATCAGCAATGCTAGTGATGATATCTCCCCACAAACCACCAGTTTGAAGTTTGCTATGCAGCTAGAGAGACTCCTGGGGCTCTTGGGCAGCTAGTGAGACTCCTGCGGCTCCCTCTTGGGAGGCAGAGGTGGCAGAGATACAGCACTTGCACCACGGGGATAACATCAGTGACGGTACCATCTTTGAAATAGTGCTGCAGTGGACATGGCAGCATGCTTTGCAGAAGGGCTACTAGCTGCTCCTCTCCATACTAGTGAATGTATGAGCCACCTTATTAATCCCACAACAAAGGTCCTATTTTCTGGCAAGCAGGAGGCTTAAGAAAACCCTGCCTTAAGAAAAGCAAAACTTAAAATAGATGAAAATTCTAATTCTTCTTCTACAGTAGAACATCTATCACATATTTTGGGGCTTCTGCAGGGACTGCGGTGAAGAAATTTTGTCTTTATGGCAGATAGCACCAGAACCTTTAATTTGTTTTGAAGTGGCTAGCTGGCCTTGGTGTGCTGTTGATGACCTACAAAACTCCAACCCAAATCAAGCAAGAAAAGAATATTAAAATAGGTCTTCCATGACCAAACTAAATTCTTCCAATAGCTAAGTACAAATGACTGACAGATGCCACCCACTCTTTTTTTAAGGAAGATGGAGGCATAGGCACCATACTCTGAACCATTTCCCTTGTGCTGAGTTCTGTAGATGAGCTAGCGAGATGTATCCCAGGGACGTACACTGATTCCTTCAACTAAGCACAGCCCACAGGGAAGAGATCCTGCATATTCCTGCCAACAGAAGTATAGTGTGAGGAAGCCTTGTGTGTTTTGAAAACCCACTGCTGTTATTTGAATGTCTCTTCCTCTTGAATCTAGGCCTTTTGCCTTTCCAGAAATGTGCAACTGGCATGTCTGTAGTTTGGTCCTTACTTCATGAACTTGAGAGGAAGGGATTTCACTGGTGTGAAATATATGTGTGTATTCGCTATTAGGTACGTCTAATAAATTTGCTCCAAGATTTGCTCCAACTTTATTTAAGAATATTTCACAGCAACAACACCCTAACACAGTCTCTCATTTCTTCCTGGTTATATTTTATTCAACCAGGAGCTTGGCTGTGTCAGCTATTTTAATTAACACTTTAAGCTAAGCCTTCACCATCTGTTCTCCTGTATAATTACAAATGTAAAGGGAATCTCATTCTCAATAGTGTCATTAAAATTCAATATATTAAAGAAAGGATGTAAAATGCATGCCATTTTATTCATTCCAAGGGCACTCATTTACTATGTTCCTTTTCAGTGTTTCTCTCTCATTTAGGACTGAAAGGACTGAGCAGTGTTAAACAGTGCCAAAATATTTCCCTGACTGAGCTCTTGGGACTTCCTTTGAAATTGTTGATGACTCACATAAGCTTATGAATCACTTAAAAGAAATACATACTGTAGCAATATTATTTTGGACCAATGGAAATCACTTACTTTCAGGAAGATTTTATGGAATTTTTATGGAATTTTTAATGCCGAATTCCACAGCTTCATCTGTTGTAGGAGAAAGGGGTATTCGTTAAGCTCACAGGAATATAAGCAGGAGTTAGATTACTGAAAAGGAATGACAGAAGTAAATTAATTTCCTTTAAGTATTGTTCGACGCTAGACCTTTACTTCCAGTAATGCTCCAGGTGCTTGGCAACCTACTCACCTGGGGTTTCTTCTGCCCTGCATTGACCCAGCAATCTGCAGAGCAGCCTAATTACCCTTTCCATCAGCATAGTCAGCAGATAGCTTCCAAATAAAGGGTTATAATCATTCCTAGGTACCACCCAGTTCTCAAAAATGCCTCAGTGGTTCCCACATTCTCAAACCACCATGAGCATCAGACCTGCACCAAGCAGACCAAACCGAGCAAACGGTCAATAAACAGTTGGGACCATGAGGGAGGAATTCTTTCAGCAACATCAGCCAAAAAATATTGTACATTAAGCAAAGAATTCTCCCCTTATACATTCTTCCTATTACGTTCAGGAAGAGTTTATATTCTGAACTGTCTTTACTGATAAGGGAGAATACATGTGAGAAATAATTCCATTATCAGTTTCTCTTGCTAAAAGAAACCCAGCACAGGACTGGGAATACTGTCCATTTAAAAGGCACTTTCCCTGGCACCTAGCCAGAGCCTGCAGAGATTTATTTTCTACTTGTTCAAGTACACAGAAAGAGATGAAGCCTTTGCAGACTTTGCAGACCCTTTGCAGAAAGGGGAATAATGTATTTTTTAATAAAATAAGTTATACTAGATATTAAATTCACAATAGAAGGCACAGATATATATAGTATTCAAGACTATTCAATAAAAACATTAGGATTATGAGTGTTTTAGCTTGCCCATGATTAGAGTCTGAAAAGAAAGACAAACAATATACTGGAAATTAATTCAGGTACAAAATTATTCAAATAATTTCACTTTCTTCGTTGGCCCAAGTTTCTGTTATACTGGTCATTCCTGATATAATCACATTCTATTAATCAAACTGAAGCATGAGATGCCAGTAATAGCTTAGGTATAATGCTTTATCTGTTTCATCACAACAGGCAATTTTTAGGCTGTTATACATTTCTGTTTCAGTGTCCTAGAGTAAGCTGGGAAATATCTAATGCAATTCCAAATTTCCTTGCAAGAGTCAAAGACATAAAGTAAAGATTCTAGCACCCCCAGTTTTATGCCTTAAAACTTGTGGACCTCATACAAAGAATATCAAAATAACACAAAGTTTAACTCCAAAATTCTTCTGTTCAAAGCAGAGATTTGGAGAGATGAGTTTTAGACATCCTTTCCAATTGGCTAGCTTCACTGCTCATATCATTGGACAAAGGCATCCTAATGCAATGTTCAAAGCTATTCCATGAAGATACATCAACACCATCAGGAACATATAGACCTCAGCTGCCTAAATAGGAACTGGGTTCCATCCAAAAGCGTGGACTCAGGGCTGTCACTATTCTCACTCCGGTGTGTAGTCCCTTGACCGTTATTTTTCTTTCCCATCAGGTGGTGACATGGTTTGAGAAGTTAATGAAATCATATGTCTTGGAAGGGATGTTTGGAGATCAGCTGGTCAAGCCTCCTCCTCAACCCAGCCTTCTAAAGCAGGGGCAACTTTCATCAGATTGCTCGAGGTCATGAGTGAATACCCAGTTCTGAATACTTTAAAAATGGAAACTTCATAACACGTAAGAGCCACCTGTTCCAGTGTTTGACTGCTTGACAGATAAGGTTGGCCAGTCTATGTAGTTCTTTTTGCACAGATGATGGTTCTCTTGTATAATTCAAGTTCGTTGTGAAATATTTCTGTAGTGCTGCAAATAAATGCAAATTTCATAAAAGCTAATATGTCCTGTTTTTCCGACTGGACACCATCCTTGTTCTTTGAACAATAACAGCATTGCCTAAATAATCTGTATGTTTACTCAACATCTCAGCATGTCTATGTCAGCTATAATAATAACATTTGCATAACACCACTCAGTGAATCTAAACCATGCTGATTTACTAGAGATTATTCTCAATCAAGGCTGAAGAACTGTAATGAAAAGATAAGTACATATATATTTTTTTGGAGTTAGTACAACCCTATTATTAAAATGATTGTACTTGAATGTGATAAAAGAACAAAATCTGAAGTCTTTCTAAAAGCTTTCCAACTGTGAGTCACCAGAAGGAATTTACTGGCATCATTTTGTTCTCCAGCATTTCTATAAGCTCTTACAGTCTGTTATTTTAGTATCAATTGGACATTTCGTAGTATGTTTTTAGTAAAATTTCAATTTCTTGTTTTCCTAACCATATGGGAATACTTTAAAGGTAATATAGTGATGCTGCTCTTTAGTGCCACTAAATGACCTATTTGGTAGTCTGAAGAGCAGTCAACCTATGGACTGCAGAAGTGCCAATGAAATGGGACCATAGCTGTAGGAATCTGGATTTACATAGAGTAAAATCCTAGCCATGTATAAGCTACCAGGGTATGTACTTATGATTCCTCTACATTGTGCGAGGAGTTTTAAGCACCTTACAAAACAGTACAAAATGGTATAAAATACAGCATGTTGATCAGGGAGTTATTTGAAGCTAATAAGAGTCTTAATACAGTATCTTGCTCCATGAACAGCGTACAGCATGTGATTGATGCATTTTTCCACTCTAAGTCTTCTCCTGAGAACAAACATCTAACAGCTATGATTGGGATTTCCTTTTTTTTTTTTTTTTTTCCAAAAGTGATTTTTGAAAGTGCCAGCACTGCTTCTGAACACCTCTTATCACAGTTAGAGCTCAAGTTCAGAATGGTCTATTCTGGTTAAGGAACAAGCAAGGTTGCAAACAGCTGAAGTTGGGCATTCTGTGGCCTGAGACATTCCCCAGTAGTAGGAATTCCTGATTCTTGTCCCTCCTACAAGCTTCTCTGTTCCTGTATTTGTTCATTCTAAAGTTTTCTAACAGAAAACCTTCTTAGAGACCCACCATCAGGACTGTTCTTGATTGCTCTGTTGGCTCCATGCATTTTGCATTATTCTCCACATAGCATGGATGAATACATCTCCTTTCTGCAGCCTTGAGGCCACTCCTACGTCCAAAGAGAATTTGGAACCTTTAGGACTCCTCAACAAGTACACACCACATTGTTCATAAGACATACATTGATACCACTTTCCAAGGGAAAATGAAACATAGCAGGGGACTTAGCTACTCTTCTTGTTAATGTGGGCACCCCAGTTCTTAGCCAGGAGATATTTAGCAGATGCAGAACTTCAGCTGTAGCATTTTTAAAACTTTCAAGCTTGTCTGGGAGATGACTACTGAATTTCAAATGCTCTCAAGTTCTGTTAGCTAAAGAGATGTTTTCTCATTCTTCATTATGAAGGTATGCACCAAATATTCATCTATGTATTGTAAAAGACAATGAGATCTTCTCCTGTTGTTCTTATCTATGTAATTGCAGTACCACTGGAGTTGAAGAAAATTGCCTTTTTCTTATGGCCAAATTTACTTCCTATTGAGAACTTTTTAATTAATTCTAATGTTCAGTAGATCAATCAGCAGAAAAAGGCAGAAGGGGCTCTTAAGGGGTCGTTCTGCCCATGCTCTCTCCTGTTGAAAATTACAACTCAGTTGGAGAAAAGGAAACCCATATGTAGCGCTGTGATTCATTACAAATATTTCAGAACTCTGACAGCACCTATGATTAAAGCTTTTAGAAATGTGTTTTTCTGGAGAGAATCCCTTGATTTAGGTCTTCTGGTGTGGTTAGGCTCAATTTCACCCAAAACGAAAATGAAGATGGGCCACAACAACTTTAAAGAATGTTTAAAGTCTTCCAAATTTCAAACTGCATATTTACATCCATTTTCCTTAAGCTTTTTGAACTGGCAATTTAAAGACTGCCATTCTATAGATAAATCCCAGTCTAGTTCCCTAGTGGATATGGCAATTGCACATTGGCAAAATTGTCCTGAAGATCTGAAGAACAGATCTTGAAAACTGAAAGTAGTATAGCTCTTTTATTAGATCAGCATGTTTAGATGGAAAAAATAAGGAAGTGTTTATAAATATGAAATTTTCTTCTTGCACTGAGGAGAAGCATGTTTTAAAGCTTAGTAGAGAGTAAATGTTCTTTCTTTCATGCAAAACAGAAGTGAATATATCTTTATACTCTTTGTACTGGTCTACTTTGTCATGATTGGTGAAACTTTGTCCTCTGAACTCTATTCGAGAAAAAAGTAGATTTCTTGCAGATTATTACATATTACACCAGTTAAAATCTTCAGCAGCTGAAACAAGGGTGATCGAACACCTTCATGTAAATGGAAAACCGAAGAAAGAAATGCTTTATCGTGAGTCACAAAAAGTGAAAGTGAGATAAAATTTGAATACAGATAAGCATAATATTGCTCAGAGGCATACAGATCTTACATACCACCTTTGAGGTTTCATTTCTTTTATATTGCAGTGACAAATGGAGGTAAGTCTTTATCAGTAGTCTGAGTTTTTGTACTGAGAAGAATGAGCAATTTCTATCAAAGCTTTTTTTTATTTGAATATAGAACAGCTCCGTCCCCCAAAACAAACAAAAACATTTGAATATAGACCCTGCAAAAATACGACCACCATAGTAACCATTTTTCTTAAAATATCGAAGTCTTCTAGGACCACATATGCAGCTTCATGAGCGCCTTCCAAAAGCCAAAGACAATGCGTTTGTTCTGATGGGTCTTGGAGCCTTGGTTTCAATGCTGACCATGTCAGTACTCACACACAGTGCAGCATTTCAGGATGCGGATAGGTTTGGCTGCTGCTTAAGGGACAAGGAGCCAAGTACAATAACACAACCAGCAAATTCTGCCAGCCAGGGCTCCCATAAGGGCTTAAATAGAGGTCCCAGACCCACTGTCAGAGAGTGTGAGTGGAGATGCCAGTTGGGTCTGGTCAGCATCATTGAGGTCTTTTAGTGGACTCAGGGCCTTGACACAATTTGTCATAATGTCACCATCATGATCTCATTACCGCTATTTGGCACACAGCGCAGTGACAGAATTGAAAGGGTTCTGACTAACTGATGCTCTGATAGGTTTGTGCGCAAGTAGAGTGAGTTAAACGTCCTAGTGATTTTGGCCAGAAAGGGAATTTTATTAGTGACAGTCCCTGGAGAGGCCTCCCAGACACATGCAAGCTCCCCTGCTGTCCAAAGAGAGAATTTTCATTTGTTTTAAGCTTTTCTTTCTAAATCACAGAATCACCAACCAGACCTGTGCTTAGAGAGCCAGTGCTCAAAGTTCTGTTGTGGGGAAGTTAATAAAAGATCACACATATGTTCCATCAACTCAGTGAGCAGGTGAAGGACAATTTTCAGATGTGTGTGCGCCCCTTGCTTGTATCATTGATTGTTGTTGATTGTTCTAAAAGCCCCAACAGTTTCAGAACTCATTTTGCCTCTTAGACAAACAGCCCAGGCATGCTTGCATAATATGTCTATCACCATTAAGCTGTATTTACACCATTGCTGTGTTTGGAAAACTCTTGCAAGTCTGCTTGCCACTGAGCATCCACCTCTATCACAGTTGCCCTGTTTCTTCTAAAGGTCTTTCTTGCCACTTTACATAAACTGTAAACACCGTGGTTTGCAAGCCAGGTCTCTGCTTGTCTTCTGTTCAGATCGGCCATTCACAATTCAGGAGGAGGAGATTTATATCCTTAAATCTTCCCACCTCACCAGGAACATAGTAAACGGCTACTTCAAAAAAAGATTTGCTTTTGAGACTCAGGAAGATTAAGCTGTGTGTAATGCCACTCTTATGTTTGGAAAACAGTTGCCCAGCCATCAAATCTGCCTTCCATGGAGCATCCGCTAATGCTGTAATCATCTTGTTTCTGTTAAAGTGGATTTCTTTTTGGTGTCTTGTGTAAAGTGGAAGCATTTTGGCTGTCAATTTATGTTTGTTCAGATGAGCAGCTTGCCTGTTAGCTTCTCCAAAAAGGGGATTTTGAACCCTCCACCCCAATCATCCCACTTCCTCGAGAGTCTAGTAAATGACTTGTGATATCTGTGCGAAGGGGTGATACAGACGTGCCCACTAGCATGCTGCTAGAACACATGTAAGAAATCAAACACTGGACAATCTATTTAAATCATAGTCAAAGAAACTTAATATTTGACTATGAGGGGTGATGGTTGCCACTCTGGCTTCTCCTAAGGATAAAGAAACACATAGAATTGCCAGAAGCTTTAAAGGCATCCACAGATGTGGGCAAAAGGAGCTTCTAGTCTTCATAACTGTCTCTGACACTCCCCTGCAGGTTCAGTTTCTAACTCATTGCCTATTTATCTGTCCTTTCTTCTCATACACATGGACTTTGAGCTGTCTAAATACAACTGCATTGCTGGTGCTGGGTGATGGCAGCTTGGAGTCCAGCGTAGAGGATTGCCCCCTCCTTCGCATGGGAGGAGAGGGCAACATTCTTCATGTGGCCAAAATCAAAACCCAGACCTAAATCCAAATCCTAGCCTAATCCTAAAACTAAAAGGAACCCTAACCCTAAACACTATCCCTAGGCCTAAACTTAACCTTAATATTAACCCTAGCCTTAACTCTAAACCCAAACTCTAACCCTAAAGACTAAGCCTAAACTGAACCTAATCTAATCCTAAACACTAACCCTAAAGGTGTTTTTGTCCTGATCAGAGAAGCCATGATACATGTAGGAATCCTGGAAATTTAATCAGCTAAAACACAGCACCCTGAGTAGGTAGCTCCTAAGCCCATCAAATGAGAGCAATTAGACCATTGCCCTTGGTGTGAAGTCCACCGAGATGACGTGTCAAAAAGACTTGTCTCCAAGTGCCAAGTACTCTAAAGTTAGTGCCTAGGAGATATAGAGGAAGGAGGATCTGAGGAGTATGTAAAACTTAAAGGTCCTTTAAAGGCACTATGAGAATGTTTGAGACTTTTTGTGTGATTCTTTGAAGAAGAATCAAAGTCAGGGAAAGAGAGAAATCCAAGTGGGTAAGTGTGGGAGCTGTATACTTTATCGCCACAGTCTACCCTATAACCTTTTTCTATTTGCTTTTATGTGATTGTACTTTCAGGTTTGAGATTATTTATGTGAATACAAGCAAATTTTAAGACCAATGAGCCCACAATTAGGAGGAGAGCTCTGGGGGACAGCATCTGGAGGAGACTGGCATCAAGGAGCCAGCTACTGATAGACTAGTGTCTAAGAGCGACTACTGGAGAGAGATGTATGCCATGTTTGTGTACGTATATGAAATAGGAAACTTCAGTTTGGACTGCCTAGAAGGAAGGAGTAGGATCAAGTCTGCTCACATTTATGCAAGTGCTGTTTATGCTTACACAGAAGTTGGTAAAGACACTCTGATCTGGGATGCATTGGGAACACTCAGGGACACACTCAAGTTATGCATCAAGCCCCAAATCATCATTCCTTTGTGTCATCAGTTTGTGATCCATTTCCTTACCATTTTGAGCTAGTTCAATATAATTACACACTCATATCAAACCTGTTCTGCCAGGGAATCCAGACGCATGCATATGTGGTGCAGAGGTTCATCAAGTTGATTTTGTAAGTTTGAATAATTTAGCAGTGAAAATTGACAGTAATCTTGTTTATTTGCTTTCTTGCATTTTCTTTCAAATTTGGGACAAAGTACTAGTTACTATTAAAAAAAAAAAACCTATATTTAAAATCTGAAATCCAGAACTTCCATAAACATGCAATGTTTATAACAGGACTATCTACAAAATGCACGAATCAATAGTTTCTTTTATTGATGACAGGCTTAAGGAACCCTCATTACACAGCTGTTTATCTAATTTTACATTTTTTCTAGACTTGGGACTGAGGTTTAATACAAAGATAATTCAGAAGCAATAAGGCAAATTGGTATCCATGTGATTTTAAGCATTCAGAATACAAAACAAAAGACAGAATATATTCTGAAAATGTCTTATTTTTGAAAAACTGGCTATAGGCTATGTTTTCATATGTATATTACCTATGTGCTAGTTTACTATTGTTATATTCACTGGCTAGAAACATCGTAGATCAATGACACATTCTTCATGGGTATTTTTTCTTACCAGGGAGAATAACTGTATTAGGGCAAGATTTAATTAATTCTGAAACAACTAGAATCCTTTGTGACTAGAAAAATTAAAAAAATAGAAAAAAAAATAATAAATCACAGGAATCTGCTAAACTTTCTCTTGGAAAAAGATTAGAAAATTATGACCTTTCAAATTAATTGTCAAATATGCTGAAATAAAGAGAAAAGGTAGAGTTTGAACAATGAAAAATACATTTTTTCTCTTTATTCACTTCAGTTACTCTGGCTTTATATCAGTGCAACTTTAGAAATTAAAAGTGAAAATGAACTGAAGAAAGAGAATACTGATTCAGTCTCTGTATCTCACCCTTGTAATTTGAATGAATAACAAATTGGAATTGCAAAACAATCATCTAGCTCTTCTCTTTTATTATGAATTTAAGAAGTTATCTCTTCTAACAAAGACTTAAATAGGATGCTCAAGTATTAAGCTTGGAGCTCATGCAAGGAAGCAATGATGTGTTTTGTTGATAGCAGGTCCATTTGCAGGATGTATTTCCTAGCTGTGTATCATTCTCCAGATATTGTATCTGTTAATTATTCCTACCAAATTTCCATGAGAAATGGATCATTACTGACCTTGCAATATAAGATAAGAGACGACACACAGAAAAATTATTTTATCTCTCTTCTAAATTTAACAACTCATATCCATTCACACCTCTCTCCATAATACAGAGCTAGAGGACGACCTTTGATCAACTGTACCCTTCCCAATAAAAAAAAATATGTTTCTTTAAACTGATTTTTAATATGAATTACTCTTATTCAGGATTCAATACATAGATTCATATAGGCTAACAAGCATAGGCAGTAATTTAAGACTGCTGGTCACTTCTGACTAACTCTTTACTGTATGTTTTGGCAAAAAAAAAAAAAAAAAAAAAAAAAAAAAAGCATGTCATTTTACCGCATGAAACCTCTTTTGCTTTGAGTTAATTTAATTGAACTGAAAAATAAGAAAATACAAAATTCAGTCTTGTGTATTCTTGCCCTATTTGAGGAGCTTGGAAAGCAGAGTTTCAGTATTGAAGTTCAGAAATCATATTGTTATTCATTTATAATTTCTAGTTACTTTTAGCTGATAAATTGGTTATACTTTAAAAAGGTACTTAAAGTACTTTTTAAAAAGAACTTTAAAAAGCACTTCTGAGAAAAAAAAAAGTAGAGATGTTTTTCACTTGAGAATAAAAGCAGGATTTTTAAGCATGAATTAATACTACTCAATCAGTAAAATACGCACCTTTTTTCTTTCTAGAATAAGGAAAACCAAGCATTGATGAGCAAAATCATGATACCAAGAATTTTTGTTTATATATATATATATGTGTGTGTGTGTGTGTGTTTATACATATAACTAGTGCTTAAGCTATAAAAAAGCTTATAATTCCATCCCACTGTTGTTTTTATCCTTGTGCCCTAAACTATCTACAATACCAATCTTGTTTAAGAATTCGAAGTCCTCTATCAGAAGAGCTTTCCACATTACATGTCCCTCAGAGATATCTTGGAAAATATATATATGCCTCCGCTAAGCTGTCCTGCAGCAGATTTTTCAGATGGGAAACTACAGTGGAACCATCTATTTCCTTTTTCTTCCTTCTGAGGAACTTCTGAATCTAAAGGCATAACAGCTGTTAGAAAAGTGCAGAAAAACATTCTCGGCAGAGATCTACAACCCCAAAAGTTTACGCCTACTCAGGTTATTTCAGTTATTAACATATTTTATTCCCTCACCTCACTTGCTAAAAAACTCATTTTTATTTAATGTGTAGAGATAACTAATAAGTTCGATACAGTGTTCATTTGAACAATATAAACACCATCCAACTGCATACAGTTGATCTGAAGCCCAATCTAGCATAAAGATTGAGCTTCAAACAAGCCATGTAAGTAACTGAATATCTATCTTTTTTTCCATACATGTCGAGGAATAAAAAATAATAATTAAAAAAAAAAACCCTCTATTTCATATTACTAACTGTTCCAAGGAAATGGCAACATTGAGGATGAACAGCTTAAAATAGGTGCATCATCAACACAATGAAACATAATTTCATTAAACAATACTACAATGTAGATAAATCTTTTGCATTTTTTTTCTACTGCTCTTCTAGCTGATTCTTCCTTTAGGACTGTAGAAGCTGTTAATCCCTTCTCAGTCCTGAATCTCTTTGCTCTCATCTTGTCCTTATGTATGCAATATTAGAAACATTCATATGAGCAAGTGTTTCCCCTGATAAAAATATCAGCATCATTGCCTAAGGCGGTCTCTTCAGACAAAAGTCATAAAAGTTTTTAATACTCAGATGAGTCATTCTTCTCTTCATGGCTGTATGAGTAAGAAGCTGCATTACAATTTTGCAAGTGCCCACATAATGGCCAAAAAATTGATCTTAATTTTGTCTTATCATCAGCTGAGGTACTGCATGAGAAAAATCTAATGTTTCATATCCTAGCCATGACTTCTGCTTTTCTCACGCAGATATTCAGATGAAGATTGTTCAGATGTTTCCTTCCATGGATGGTGTTGTAGTAGAAGTCATTGTATTACGGGATCTGACCAAAGAAGTTAGAGGCAAGAATACTAGAAGTTTTTGCTAAGTGCGTTTATATTGTGAACAAGTATAGCCAGTATAATAATCTATAAATATTTTTATATCTTATGCTGATGATTAATACATCCTCTTGGAGAATCACTCAAACCAAATGAGTTACTGGCTGAGTGCTGCTCTTTTTTTGTGGAAGAAGTAGAATCTTGATTCCTTATTCACCTTCTCTCAAGCAGATGCTTTCTTTTATACTGTTTGTGTTTTGCGCTCAAATGTTAGCACCTTTTACTTCAACACAGATGGCTAATTTATGACAGTCTTACTAGGTTGTGTATATTTGGTGAGCTTATCCTGGTTTCAAATCAAAGCTCAATATAAGTCAAAATTTCCATTTTAGAAGTTAGGCACATTCTCCAGAATACTAAATCACCGCCAAAAGGAGGCTCCGTACCTGCAACTATCATCAAGAAGTTTAATACTGTAAAAATTTAATAATGTGAAAGCTTATAGAGTGAGTGATTAAGAAGTCTGTGAGTTCATATATGGTAAGAAGCAGTACGCCTGTCTAGACAGTAAAAGGTTTTACCTATTTAGTGGGTTTAATATTGTAGCTATTTTGAGAGTGCTTATATCTGAGGTATCTGTGGTTAGAAATCTTTCCATTTCCAGTTTAAACATATTCAATTACCAAAAATTTGACTTTGTACTGATAGTATCCTCTAATATAAATAGCTCCTCTCCCTCTCTATGAATTTATTCTGTGAATCCCCAAATGGATTCCTATGAAATCATTATCTTATGAATGAAACAGCGAAATCTTTTAATCTGCCTTCTTAAGAGAGCAATTCCAATCTTATGGCAACCATTCTTTCCCCTTGTGCCAGCTCAAGTTGTTGGGGGTTTTCTAAATATAGGCTTTGTAAATAGAAAAACCTTATACCATATGAGAACTTCCTTATGCCTTTAGAGCTATATTAAGTCTTCCCTCTCTCTTCTGTCCCTTGCTATTGCAATACCTCACATAAATTGTCAAAATAACCGTGGAAGCAGAAGACAAGACCCACAGATTTTACAGCCCCACTCCAGACAGACCTTCTCTTTCAAAGGCTGGAAAGCCTCCCTAGCTCCATAGAAATGGCAGACAAGCAAGTCAACAGGAATCACTGCATAAATACAGCTATTTTTATCATTTTTTGAATAGCATGGTACAATCTGAATGCTGATATGAAGCTGATGCTGAAAATGAGATGAAGAAAACTCGTATCTCATAAATGTTGACAGAGCATAATCACAAACTTCATCTGGTACTTAAAAACTCCACCCTTCCTTCAAGTATTTACTCCTTCCCTGTATTTACCACACTGAAAAAGCAACAGAGGACCATCCTGGAGATTAGGAGAAAAAAAAAAATCTTTCTTTTACTCTTCCAGACAAACAAAAGTAATTTCCTTCAGTAACTTCTTTATTGCTGAGCTGTGCATTTTATTAATCAATAAATCTCAAGACAAAGGTTTCCCAGAGGGCCTGACAGATATTGTCCTCAACCAAGACTGCTTTAGCTCAAGTGTGACTCTCCATTCTGCTACGCTGGCTAGAGGCGACCACTTAACGACATTTTAAAAGTGTATGCTGTGCAATGGAGTCACAGTGAGGTTTGTCAATCAGTGTCAGAAATGTCTGCAGCAAAAGCTAATGACTCAAAGTTCACATTGTGCATTATACTCAGGACAGAAGCCAGTTCAGGTTCCTCAAAAGTTCAAGATCATTTACACACACTGGGGTGGATTTATTGCCCTGGTTGAACCATGCTTTTCATTTTTATTTAAACAATTTTGCATAATTTTCCTCAAATATGTTCTTTAACTAATACGATAATAGCCAATAAATGATAGGGCACAGTTCCTTGAAACAGAGCTCTGTGTAGGCAGTACATTTCCTGATCCCTGAGTAGCTCTCAGGGTGGATTAGTTATAAACAAAGGAAAAAGAAAAAAATGAAGAGGAATAAACTCTGAGATCTGAGGGGTGAAGGAAAGGAGAGAAAGGGCAGAAAAAGAGAACAGCTGTCATATCTTAAGGGCAATGAGCAGTGCCAGCAGTTGAATTACAAAAAGGATTTAGGTTGGGGTCTGATCAGAAAGGGGATTCTAGCAGGCACCCACCTGCCACTAAACCAGCACCCTCACATCTCCTTACACCCCCTTGCATATCCCCTCACACACTGTAATCTTCTCACGTATTTTCTCCCTGGAAAGACACTGAGGGAGCTGGCACATCATCGCTGCTGGTACTGATCCCTGGGAGCAGGCAGGAGCCACTGGAGACCACTTCCCTTGATAGAAGCAGCTGCCACCTGAGCTCTGTTATTAAAGCAGCACAGTGTTTTACAGCCCAAATTGCACAATTACGGCATTTTGCAATTCAAATGGAAGTGGCAAAGATCTAAGAGCACGCTGCTTTTTAAAGCTCCCTGCACTTAGTGTCCCTGAAAAAGTGAGCTTAACAGCTCGCAGATGAAAATGCCTCATACCAGCTATAGCTTTATGCTAATATATTTCATTTCTAATAGTCATTTCAGGAATCGTATCATGGAAAAATAGGAACTAAAGAGATAGTTAAAGATGAAATGTTTCATAATTCACACTAAGCATAAATAAAATTGCTAGGTTTTCTGATACATCCATTTTCTACAAATCAGCCTTGGTTCTACTCATGCTGTGCAAACAGTCAGCAGGAGGAACAAATACATGCTAGCTTTGGAAAAACATGACATGCCAGTCAAAAAGAAATCAAATGTCAAACAAAAAGAATTTTGAAGGTATTTGGTAGTTTCTGATTCATAAACCTTCCCTGCACAGCACCTGGTTGTGTGTTAAGGTCAATATTAAGACGTATGAGTTTAGAGGAGAGAAGGGCAATGACAGGATTAGCTGGTGAATGTCTTCTCTTCCCCTCAGTTCCTGAATTCCCCCCTTCCTGAACCCAGCTGTGCCAATCTTACACCTTCTGTCCACCAAAGCAGTTGGTAGGTTACACTGCGAATGACATGAGCCCTGTAAAATAAAAAGAGGAGTGTTTACTGAGTAAAACTCAAACCAGAGAAGAGGATTCAGGTTACAGAAGTCTTATTTGCATTTTGTCACGCTGAAACAATGATAAAAGCTGCATTTTTGACTGTGGCTTTAGCCTCAAAGTTTATTTAACTTACAGCAAAGGATGTCAGCCTCTAGAAAATTAAGCTTATTTGTACTACCTCCTCAGTTACATGCAACAGTATTCTTTTTATGTTTTGGTCAAGGAAGGTTAGCTCTATAGTCCCTTAGCTGTCTGACTACCTACAAACTAATTAAAATGTTTGAAGTGTTTTGTAAACAAGATGGTTTCCGTAGTCCTAAAGGTAATTTTTTGTGTAAATATTGCTAGTAGCAGCTATTTATATTGACCTGAAAGGTTGCAAGCAACTTAAGCCAGTGGATTTTCTCTTCATGATTTATTATGGTTCATAACACAGGCAACTAATTTTGAACTTAGTTCCAAACAGAGGAAACTTCTTGATTTTTAAGGGTATTTCTACAAGGCAGGGTTCTGGGTAGAGCTGAAAAAATATATATATATATATATATATTCACATACATATCAAACATTCTCCTTTAATAATGAGCCTTAACATTGCACATATATATATATGTGCTTGACTATCCACCTCTCTACTTTCAAAAATTTCATCTATCAAATATTAATTGTCCATGTAGGATATTGTTCTTATTAAATGTTCCTGGACACAACAAAGTGAGTTTTTTAGGTAGATCCCTACCCATCATTTTAGAAATTCATAATAATTACATAGGGGAAAAAGAAGGAGTTTTGGAACAGAGAGTCTAGTTGAGCTAGAGTCAGTACCAGGAAAGACATTTCTGCCTATAAAGGCACAGGATTGACTCTAGACCTTCCCAGAAAAATCATCATTGGCCTAAAAGACCTTTTGCTGATCCATAGGCAGAGGAAACTGAGGCAGAGATATCCATTATAGTTTTTTTGTTGTTTTTATGTGCTACAAAGTGTTCCTCAAGATCTCCCTGATGAAGGTGGAACAGATTCTGCTTGGACTTGGAACTCCTCATTCAAGATGCTGTGCAGGAGACAGCTGTCATCAGCATGGAGCACAGCCAGGTCCTTTCTGTGTAGAACAGTGAATTCAGCAAGTCTAGTCTAAAAAATACTGCAGAGAACATTTACCAGCCAAGGGTCACTAGCCACAAATTTTTGAAGGTTATTACTGATGTAAAAAGAGCGATAAGGCTCTGACACACTCTCCATTTACAAGATATCTCAGGCTGCCATGCTGCTATACAATCCTAGTGTTGAATTCTTTATGCTGATCCTTGTTTCCACAGATTTCTTTAGGGTGAGCTGAATAAACTAGCTTGAATGCTGCACATGCTTCACTTGCACTCTTAAGAGCTTGATTAGAAGTTCTGAGCTATAGCATAGAACCATAATTCACAGCGCTGACTCCCACTCTTTTCTACATCCAATATGTGCCACTGGGCATAGCATAAAAGACTCATTGACAGCCTTGAAACTAAAAAATTGAATACTGTAACTTCTATTTTTCTGGGAAACAAAAGGTGAAAGGGAGTGTGATGCTGTCCTGAAAGGAACAGTGTGTCTTCAGCAGAAAATAATTGAGTGGAAGGAGGTAGTAATTGCTTTCATTTATTTAGTACACATATATTTTTCTAAGCTAGTGACTGCCCTCTATTCATTATATGCAGGATGAAAAGGAATATGAGGAAGTATGTGTGCCTGCTCCTGAATGGAGTTGGGATCTGGTAGCCAAGGATGTGGAAAAAGTCAAGGTACCCAGTCCCTTCTTCACCTTGCTTCTTACTGGTAAGATTTGCGCTCAGAAACACCAAATCTCTGAAACAAGAGGAAAAGTCTGGAGCTCAGATTAGGGGTTTAAACTAATTGGACATATTAAAAATAATCAGACCATATGAAATGCAGCGATGAGTACTGGGAGAGCTGGCCAGTGCCACTGTGTTGTCGCTCTTAATTGACTTCCAAAGGTCCTTGCAATCAGGGGAGGTTCCTGACAACTGGAAGAAAGTAATGTCACTCCAACCTTCAAGAAGGACAGGAAGGAGGATCTGAGGAACTACAGCCCAATCAGCCTCACTTCAGTTCTTGAGTAGGTAATGGAACAGGAACCTTGGAAAACATTTCCAGACATATTAAGGACAAAAAGGTGACTGGAAGAAGTCAGCATAGATTTACAGAGAGGGACATCATGCTTGGCCACCTAGTAGGCTTCTAGTATAAAATCACTAGCTCGAGGAACAAGAAAAAGTCATTTATCTTGACTTGACAAAGCTTTTGACATGGTCTTCCGTAGCATTACCACTGACAAGGATGACAGTGAGGTGGACTGAAAACTGGCTGAATTGTTGGGCTCAAGGGATTGTAATCAGTGACACAAAGTCAATCCTGAGGCCAGTCGCTACTGAGGTTCCCAAGGTTGACACCTAGGTCAATACTATTTAATATCTTTATTAATGACTGGAATGATGGGACAGAGTATATCAAGAGTTTGCAAATAATAAGAATCTAGGAAGAATGGCTGATACAACAGGTAGCTGTGCTGCCATTCAGAGGGACTTCAACAGGCTGTAGATAGGAAAACGCAAGCTGATTTTCATCCATTTCTTTTCTTAGCCTGTTCACCTCTCTGGCTGACCAGTGCACAAGTCCATTACTGGAAATTATATGCACATAGGCAATGTGGATCTCTTCAGCGGCCTTATATACTCAGTCCACCCAGCAGCTGGCTCCTGGATCCCCTTGTCTTCAGTTGCTTCATGTGTAGAGACATATTCAACTGTTCAACTTGTTCATCAATGACTTGCATGAGGGCACTGAGCTGGCTCAGCCCTCGCTGGTTAATCCAGCTTGGTGTTCACTGGTGAATGCAGACTGACACACTTGCCCACATGGTATGTACCCACTGCCCTCTCTTCAGTTGCTGGCATTCTATCCTGTCTGAAATTTAGACATCAAACGCCTGATTCTTATGACTTGGGTGCTTGGGGTTGTATCTGCACTACTTAAATTTCCCAAATCTAGCAGATGCCTTAGTCTAGTACTGTATTGTATCAGCTCTCGTGTTACTATTACCTGACAAGGTATTACTAGAATAATAGGTAGATAAAACCTATGGGTTTTATATAAAACCTAATAAAAGATAGATAAAATATTAAGAAGTCTGGATTATTTTGAAATAGTATTCTCACATTATAATTTGAGAAGCTTTAACCTATATTCCATCCTGACATTGATCCTTAGCATGTAAAAAGCAGTTCTGTACTCACTAGGCTTAATGCATGCCAGGTGTCCCCTGACATTCAGTAAGGTACCCTCCAGTCTAGCAATAAATAGATACATAAAAGTAGGATCAAGGACCTTTTCTGTCTCTTCTGTCATGAGTGGATGCTGTCTTTTAACAATTTATGAAGGATAAAGCTATCATTCTGATATTTTAGCCAATGATTGCAACTACATGGTCTTAATTGTTTTTGCTTTATCTCATGTAGATTCAAATTCCAGTCTAACCAGGTTTGCAACATTTAGACTTAGGCCCAAGCCCTTGGTTCTTGCTTGAGATATATTGCCACTGTGCTTGTGTCTGGTCATTTATCTCACTAATTGTGACCCTGGTTCACTGTTGCGACCCCTAACTTGGCCTCGGCCTCAGACACGCCTGGTCCATCACTATGGTCTCTCCTGGTGATCTGGACGCTTGGATGAGTCTGGTTATCATCACTGGACATGTTCTACTCTTCTTCCATGACGTTACTCTGAGCTCCAGGCACACTGTCCCCTGTGGAGCAACCCTCCTTTTCCCTTGAGAAGGTCACTGTCCCAGCAGGAAAAATAGAGGCTAGTCTGAAGCTCTTGTGAGAATATGACTCCAGAGCGGTGCCCTGGTTGTCATTTTCAAATGAAAACTGTTTGAAATATTCTGACAAGGACATGAAAGATAATTTCAAAGAACTAATGTTTAATAATTGGGTGTGCCAAGGGCAGAAAAGGACATTTCCTACATTAAATACTCCGTGAAATGTGTGATAAATTTGTGGTCATAATGAATTGTAATGAATCGTGATCATAATGAATCAGTCAATTTCTCAAGCATATGAATCAAGCAATCATTCATCATTCTTTAGGTATCAGTGGATTTTCATCTACTGGTAATACACATTTTAGAATAAAAGTTTCTCAAAGGGACTAATAAATGTTTGTATTTGCCCCTCAGTGCTTTACATGACCCTGAAATGAGGAATAATGTAGTTATTTGTTTGTTAAATTCTCACTAGCCTGGTTTTCAAAGAGCTTTCTGTATTCACAGTTTACAAGGGAGAAATCCTGCAATAAAATACCTTTATTTCTGTAGTACTCCAGCCAGGTTATGAACCAGCTCAAAAAAGTTAGTGGTGCTTTTTAAATGAAAATATATTTGGTGTCATTATCAACATATTCAGAAGTTTTTCCATGGCTGAAATTCTAATGGAAGACCATGAAGTTGATAATGGTTCTTGAAAACATTCCCTGGTAGGCCGGATGGAAGAGCATTATTCATAGTTGCATTTCTGTGCTTCTGTTGCTATTTTCCCTGTTTAATAAGAAAGCAGTGTTGCTTTTTATGTTTAGGGAGAGAATATCACAATTTTCAAGGAGTGTAGAAGTCTTCAAAAATGCTCATTTCTGTAAATCTACTAGATGACTATATTCTTCTTTAGGCACCCTAGACCTGCTGGTGGCAATTAAACAACTTCATGTAGACATACGCAGGTAATGGAAACAGCAATAGTTACGTTGTGGTGCATTTACCAAAGATTCTTCTCATAACAGTTTTCCTATTTAAACAATATAAGCACTTCTTTAGAAAAAAAAATATGCATGTGCTTCTCAGATGGAAGGATTTGAAAGTGGTTTTTTTGTTTGTTTGTTTTTTGTTTTTTGTTTTGGTTTTGTTTTTTTTTTTTCCCTATCCACGTAACCTAAAAATGTAAATTAAGCAGAACAACAAAGAGCACAGGAACATGTGCAGATATATGTGCATTTTTATTGGATATTGTTTCTTAGAATTCAGTTTGCTTAGGTGTTCTGAATATTTCTAACTAAATATAATTGCACATCAGATCCAAGTCTTACTGAAGACTTCTCAGTAAAGATTTTTTTCAGTTCAAGTCTTTTGAGATACTTCCTTGGTACAGAAACAAACTGATAGTCATTTTATGGGCTCACATTTAGATAGCCACAATAGTGTCTCTGTGAAGACATTCTGCAATCAAGGCCATATTTTTGAATTATTTAACATTTCCCACTGGATATGTTCCAACAATTTTTTTCATGTCTGAAATGATCACAGCAGCTGAGCTTAAAGTACCTTAGATAAAATCAAGTAACAAAATTCACTCAATGGAACAATACTTACTATTCTGAGTTTTGACTGTAAAAAAACTATCTTTTTTAAAATTCACTTTTATACATAGAGTTTAACAGGAATAGTAGTATATAGAATAGATTCAAGTAATGTTATTAAAATCAGATAATGATAAGCATGCTATTAATCAAATTTAATTTTCCTCAGAGATTAGATCTGTAAGGAAGCTGAAGTAAAGACTTGCTTTTTTGACTAATGAGTTTCTCTTCCGTAAGTGAATTAATAATGCAAATTATTCCTTCCCTACTAATACAATACATTCTTTCTTAGTTAAATAGCTTTTTCTTTTTTTAAGGATATCCTGTATTAAGGATATTGAAGTCAAAATGAGTAAGTTTGCCAAACAGAATATAGACTAGAGTGTTGGAATCTAGACAGAAGATAGAATATAATTAGCAAAAAAAAAAAAAGAATGTGAATATATTTTGATCTTGAAAACAGAGGGGCAATCTTTGGGGCACAAAAAGGGAAGGAAGAAATCCAAGTCCAAAAGATTTTGAGTGTTATGTGTTTAACAGAAACATTGATCTAATCATTTGTCATAAGGCTGAAGTTATATGAAATCTCAGTTTAAAATATGTTGTAAGTATTATCTAAATGATCTTGTCAATGCAGAAAATAATACTTTACTAACATATTGAAGTTACAAGCTCTTATCTTCAAAACATTAGAATCAAACCTCAGAACAGGAGTGACTAGAAGAAATTCTTCTTCCATTTAATATTTCAAGCCTGGCTTGATTTTTGCTTTTCCGTCAAGGTGCTTTTCTGAGGATGAAGGGTTTAATTTTGTTTATTTGTTAATTTTAACAAAGACATTAAAAGAATATTCATAATATTCATGTTCTGGCATTAAAAAAAAAACTTCTACAGTCATCAACACCTCATCATTTTTTTTCATGTAAATGACCTTGCTTCATGTATTTTTTGTTTGTTTCTTTGTTTTTACCTTAGTACAACTGTAGATTTTCAAGATTGGAAAGCTTTGATGACTTTGCTGTAACTTCATGTTCTTCATATTGTTTTATAAAAATTCTAAAAATTATGAAAAGGTTTTTGGGTTGGTGCTTTTTTCATTGAAGCATCTCAAACCATTGTCTCGCCTTGTTAAGCTTTGTGTAAAAATCAGTCTGAATTTTGAGGAAATTATATCCGTATACAAAGCAAAATTATTTGAAAGACCTTCACTGAGGCAGAAAACACTGCATATTCACAGTGATAAAAAGCCTGATGAGATGATCCATGGAGAGAGATTTATCAAAATCACAGCAGGAAAACTTGGCAGATGAATTTGTATTCCCACGAAGAAATCAGAAGAAATCAGAATCATTCTTTTGGGATGCTGTTCTACCTGAGTTCAAGTTCCCAAAATTATTCAGAAGTTTGAGACGATTAATGTTTTGTCCATGTGGAAGAATTCCAAAATAAAAAATATAACTAAGAAACTTTTCTTTAATCTCAATCCGTTGTTTCTCTCTCCTCTCTTTTTCTCTTGTGGCAGTTGTTTTCCTGTGTTTGTTTTTTTTGTTTGATCTATTCTGCTTTTGTTTCCTTTGCCAAACTCATAATCAATGCTTTCATTGTCAATCTTTGCTTATTTTTGTCCTTCCTCCACTCCAGACATGCTGGGGGAATTTTAATGCAGGAAAGATAAGGAAAGGCAGGACAGAGGGTGTGTAAGAACCCAGAGCCTTTACAGTCACCAAGATGCCCAACACGCTACAGAATCAGAGAACTGTCGAGGTCAAGATTAGAAGAGACCTCTGGAGACTTTCTAGTCCAATCACCACACTCAATCAGGGTCATCTAGGCACACAATCCAGGTGCCAGTCCAGAAGGCTTTGGAGTATTTCCAGATGTGGACACTCCACAGTCTCTCTGACCAACCTGCTCCAGAGCTCTGTCTTCCTCACAGTAATAAGTTTTTCCTCTTGTTCAGGCATAACTTCTTGGTAGAACTGTTTCAGTTTGTGGCCATTATTCCTCTCATCTTGTCACTGAGCACCATTGAGAAGAGCCTGTTTCCATTCTCTTTAGACCATCCCTCCAGATGTTTATGCACATTGCTAAGAACCCCCTTGAGCCTTTTTTTTTCCCTCCAAGCTGAACAGGCTTTTGGGTTTAAGTAGAATTTCCTGTATTTTAATTTGTGCCTTGAGCCTTTTACCCTTTCCCTCAATATAGAATCACAGAATCAAAGAATCACAGAATCACAGAATATTCAAGGTTGGAAGGGACCTCTACAGATCATCTAGTCCAACCTTCTCGCTCAAGCAGGCACACCTAGAGCACGGGGCACAGGGCGGCATCTAGGTGGGTTTGGAAGACCTCCAGAGAAGGAGACTCCACAGCCTCCCTGGGCAGCCTGTTCCACTGCTCTGTCACCCTAACAGTAAAGAAGTTGCTCCTCACCTGGAGACAGAACTTCTTGTGTTTCAGCTTGTGGCCATTACCCCTCGTCCTATCGCTGGCCACCAGTGAGAACAGCTTGTCCCCTTCCTCCCTGCATTCTCCCTTCCTGAACTTATACACATTAATCAGATCCCCTCTCAGCCTTCTCCAGAGAAAACAGGCCCAGCTCACTCAACCTCTCTTCGTATGAGAGATGTTCCATTCCCTTAATCATCTTAGTTGCTCTTCTCTGGACCCTCTCTAGGAGCTCCACATCCGTCTTATACTGGGGAGCCCAGAACTGCCCCCAATACTCCAGGTGCGGCCTCACCAGACCTGAGCAGAGGGGCAGGGTCCCCTCCCTTGACCTGCTGGCAACATCCTCCTCATGCAGCCAGGATCCCATTGGCCTTCTTGGCCACGAGGGCACACTGCTCACTCATGGTTAACTTGGTGTCAACCAGGACTCCCAGGTCCCTCTCCATGGAGCTGTTCTCCAGCAGGTCGACCCCTAATCTGTACTGATGCCTGGGATTATTCCTCCCCAGATGCAGGACCCTGCACTTGTCGTTATTGAACCTCATGAGGTTCCTCTCTGCCCAACTCTCCAGCCTGTCCAGGTCCCTCTGGATGGCAGCACAGCCCTCCGGAGTGTCGGCCACTCCACCCAGCTTGGTGTCATCTGCAAACTTGCTCAGGGTGCTCTCTGTGCCCTCGTCCAGGTCATTGATGAACAAATTGAACAGCACTGGCCCCAGTACTGACCCCTGGGGGACACCACTGGCCACAGGCCTCCAACTGGACTCAGCCCCATTTATCACCACCCTCTGAGCTCTGCCAGCCAGCCAGCCCTCGATCCACCTCACCGTGCACTTGTCTAGTCCACTGTCCCAGAGCTTCCGTATGAGGATGTTATGGGAGACAGTGTCAAAAGCCTCGCTGAAGTCAAGGTAGACAACATCCACGGCTCGCCCCTCGTCCAGCCAGCCTGTCATCCCATCATAGAAGGCTATGAGGTTCGTCAGACATGACTTCCCCTTGGTGAATCCATGCTGACTGCTCCTCAACACCTTCTCCTTCATATGCCTGGAGATTCTCTCTAGGATGAACTGCTCCATCACCTTTCCAGGGACGGAGGTGAGGCTGAAACCATTCTCAATACCATTGAGAACAGTCTGGATCTATCTTTTTAATGCACCCCATCAGATTTCCGTACACATTGACAAGATACCCCTGAAACCTTTTCTTCCTCGGCCTAATCTCTCTCAGCTCTCAGCTTCTCCTCATATGACAGATGCTTCAATACCTTAGTCATCTTTGTGGCCCTTTGCTGGATCTATTGCAATATATCCAGATCTTTCTTACACTTGGAAGCTCAGAACTACCAGTCCTGAGGTAGGATGTAGAACACAAAAAGCTGCAAAACCCAGGAAACAATTGAATCTGCAAATTTGGGCTGAGATTCAGTTATGAACATAGGTAGCACAGCATATATCAAATCCCCTCATGAGACTTGCACGTTCCTCAGCCTTATTGCTTTCCGAGTTCATGTTTGTTCACTCAATAGGCCTAAATTTAATCCCCAGTTTCTCACATACAGCAATGTAATTGAGTCAACTATGGAAGGGTCTGAAGAGGATTCAGAGGAATGTTTTTTTTTCTTTGAAATCAGTTCCAGGATGTGATATTTCAATGAAACTTCTAAAACCTAGACAGTCCATTGAACTGATTATCCTGTTCAGTTAGCTCTTTCAAAGCCTCAGTGAACATTTAATAATTGAAATCAAGTCAAAAAATTGCAACAGCAGAGAGAACAGGAAAAGGAGAGTTCTTACAACACCTCTAGTTAATGCACATGTTGGTCTGTGATGACCTAGTTTCAGGTTTTTGTTCCAAATCAAGATCTTTCCCCATTATAAGCAGAGCCCTCCTTGTGTGCAGAGAATCCCTCTCCCTCCATTCCTTCACTGAATTTAGATAGTTCAGTGTGATTGACTATCTTAACCCTTATTTACTATTCTCCAGTTTCTGTGTCATCTGCAGCTTCTCTGAGTGATTAGATATTATCTCCTTGAGTGTTTAAAAAGAATGATGAATAACATCAAGCCCAGAACTGAAGCAAATTATGTACAAACTGATTATATGTTTATACTGCCAACTTTTCTTTAGATCAGAACCTCCACAGGCTTTTGAGACACTTAGCATGTGTTTTCCTGAACCTGGACAGTGCTGGATAGTGCAATATATTTTGTATACTTAAGCTACTACATTACAGATGTTTATTATAAGGACATATTTATTTTTTAAATTAAATTTGCAGTCTCCACTAAGAATACGTCACATAATCTCTTTTTTTCATTAAGTAACATGTCTGGAAGTAAACTGCACATGTAATTTCATTAGCTGAAGCAAAGCTAAAATATGCCCTATAAATGCTTTTGGATTATCAAAATTGGTTTTGTAGCAGATGTGGAAAATCAGCTTCCCCATACATACAAGTGACAGGGAACTCCTCAAGAATAGGAGGAGAATCAGTGACCCCATTTAAGTCCCTCTGACCCCTTCTATCCGACGAGCACCTGCAGTGTCGTGCAGCACTGCTCCCCCAGCACCAGCCTGGGACAGGACAGGCTTTCAGGAGCTCTCCTTCAAATACAAGCAAGCAGGAATTCACAAATGATCACTGAGAAGGTGAGAAACCAAAATCACCACACAAATACTTAGAAAAAAGAATTAGTCCTCACTGGTGAGCAGCAAGATCAACAGCTAAAATGAATGGCATTCTATTAACACGGAAAGGGAGACACAGTCTGGTTCTGGTTGTGACTGCAGATGTCCCATCATACTTCTTGGAGAGGTTTCTGGTCAGGTAGAACCTTCTGGAAGAAGAAGGAGGTAACTCACAGGAGCAGCCATCATATATGAGGTGATGCAAGAGCTGACTTCCCACTCCTTCCCAAATTCCAATGTCAAGCTCTACAGAGCTTAACTCAAAACAGGGGACTAATCAGGCCTTTTTGTGCATCAACAGGGATCTGCTCAGCCCATGGGAAGCAGCAGAGGAGCATGGGTTGAAGAGGTGCCCATGATAGCAAGCACCTGGGCTGCTGTGTTTTCACAGACCTGGGTCCTTAGAGGTGTTAACTGGTCCAAAAACTCACTCCATAATGTGCTAATGCCTCCCAGTACATTCTCCATGTTGTGTGCTGTCTGAAACAAAGAATACCTTGTTTCTCTTACAGAGTATATGTTGGTCAAGAAGATGACAGTCACAGTATAGACTATCAAAAGAAATGGTGAGCTCAAAGGTGATGGAAGACCATTTTCCTATGGATCCTGAGGAAACTGAGCAAATTTCATTAAAAGCACATTAAAAGGACATCCTCCTGGGCAAGCTCCAAAGGTGTGGGATAGATGAGTGGATGGGGAGGTGGATTAGGAATTGACTCGGTGGCAGGGTGCAGAGAGTGGTAGTCAGTGGCGCGGAGTCCACTTGGAGACCTGTAGTTAGCGGTGTCCCCCAGGGGTCGGTCCTCGGTTTGGTCCTGTTCAACTTATTCATTAACGACTGGATGAAGGGCTGGAGTGCTCCGTCAGCAAGTTTGCTGATGATACTAAACTGGGTGGAGTAGCTGATAGCCCTGAGGGCTGTGCTGCCATCCAGAGGGACCTGGACAGACTGGAGGACTGGGCGGTGAGAAACCTCATGAAGTTCAACAAGGGCAAGTGCAGGGTCCTGCACTTGGGGAGGAATAACCCTGGACACCAGTACAGATTAGGGGTGGACCTGCTGGAGAGCAGCCCCGCAGAGAGGGATCTCAGCATCATGGTAGGTGACAAGATGACCATGAGGCAGCAGTGTGCCCTGGTGGCCAAGAAGGCCAACGGGATCCTGGGGTGCATTAAGAAGAGCGTCTCAAGCAGGTCGAGGGGGTGATCGTCCCCCTCTACACAGCCCTGGTAAGGCCACATCTGGAGTACTGTGTCCAGTTCTGGGCTCCCCAGTACAAGAGGGATGTGGAGCTGCTGGAGAGAGTCCAGCGCAGGGCTACGAGGATGATCAGGGGCCTGGAACATCTGCCTTATGAGCAAAGGCTGAGGGAGCTGGGCCTGTTCAGCCTGGAGAAGAGAGGGCTGAGGGGGGACCTGATCAGTGTCTCTAAATACCTCAAGGGAGGCAGTGAGGAGGAGGGGGCGGCCTCTTTTCAGTGGTGGCCAGTGATAGGACTAGAGGAAATGGCCACAAGCTGAGGCACCAAAAGTTCCACAGAAACTTGAGAAAACACTTCTTTCCTGTGAGGGTGACAGAGCCCTGGCACAGGCTGCCCAGAGAGGTGTGGAGTCTCTTTGTTGTCTTTGCAGATGCTCACTTCTTTAAAAAAAAGCTCTGAGTTTTCTCTCAAGTTCTGTCTCATGCATTACAGCAGCTTGGGAAATATTTATCAAAATCAATTGTTGAAGTGCTGTCCAAGAAGATGAGTTTCTTGTCCAGTCAGCTCCAAGTTGAATAAAACCTTTCTTTATTCCTCTGTTTATGCTTATGTTACAACCTAAGAATTCAAAGAAGTTTTAAATAAATATTGCCTTGGGAAATACTGTAAATTTATTCTTTGCTTGAAATATGCACAACCAGCGAGACAACAAAGCTCCACAATAACAAGCAGTAGGAAAGTGTAGGGAATCAGCTCTGAATGCACCATATTACACAAGTATTTCACCAATGGCACTCAAAAAGAAGAAAGAATCAAGGGAGTCTCCAGTTTCAGGTCATGGAGCACAGCCTTGCCCACCGTACATGAAGGATGCGTTCCTAATAGCGCAGCAGCTGGTGATTTGATGGATCGCAAAGCAAGCTCTTTCCGGTAGCTCTTTCCCACAAGAACTAATGCAGGAGGAAATCTGTGTAGACCTGAAGCGTCTGTGCAATTTAAATGCACAGGGACAGAATATAACGGTATGGAGGATGAGGCCATAGGAGCACAGTCATCAAATTTCTCAACTGGAGGAGATGCTGGATTTCAGAGGCTGAATTTTCAGAAGAGAGCACTTCTCCAAAAATGACCTCAATGACTTGGTCTTGTGATACTTCCTAAAACCTGATGCCCATCATTCAATGTGTGTTGCTGCCTCTCCCTAAATGGTCACATTTTCATCATTGCCGTCAGCTCCCTCAGATGAATCGAGGTCAAGCCAGTCAATCAAGAGTGAAGGACAAAAACCATATTAATTGACAAGAGATACAGAGCAGGGTATAAACAGTCGGTGGCAGAGCTTCAAAATACAGATAGAGAAGGGATGCATAGCAAGCTGTGCTGTACAGATATCTCAGACGTTCTTCCATGAGGTTAGCAACTTACTGCTTAGACTCTCCATGGTTCAGAAAAATAGGGTCAAATACATGCAAAATATCTGACCTGATACCGGAGAAGGAATGAAAAGCACAAATATTTTCCCTATCCAAGACTTCATAATCCTGTGATAACAGGCGCATAATTTCAGAAGTCAACCTCTGGTTGTATCAGATCTTCATTGCAGACAAAATAAGTCAAAACAAGTTACAGAACTTAAATATAGGTTTGCAAAGTAGAGATTGGGGATCTCCTGACTCTTTGTCAAACAAGCAAGTGATTGAGAGTCTGCATATGTAGGTCCTATAAAGAGGACATAGTAATCTTTGATTTATTTGTACAATCACATGGAAAGATACTCCAACCTCAAAGACCTTCCTCTTCTGTCCACCTGTCCTATCTGTCCTCTCTCCACTTGTTTGTCTAGCTATGTGTACATAGCGATGTATACATGTACATAGCCATAACAAGCAGAAGGTCTAGGGCCGCAGTGTCAGGAGACAGAGCTGCCACTCTCATTATGTAGCAACCTCTGCAGCAATCCTAGGACCTGCCCAGATCTTCTGGAGATTTGGTTGGAGATCACTGGGGACTTCTGGGAATCCCTGAAGAACTGCTGCTAATGGGCAAAGAGAGAGATAGGGCCAGGCAAAGCTCTAACCTCTTAAGAAGTTAAAGCTCAGCAAAGTCCCCTCTGCAAGGTTGGTGATGACCTACAAGTAGGAAGAGTAGTCCATATAGCAGACGGTCGCGCTGCTATTCACAAGGACCTCAGCAGGCTGGAGTGATAAGGAGAGAGGAACCTCGTCAAGCAAGTGCAGGGACCTCCACCTGAGGAGGAGGAACAAACTGTCGCTGCACATAACTTGTATCCTTCTGGAATGACTTACATGGGATATACATTCCTTAATATGGGGGTGGCAGGGCGGGTACATCCATTGTACTTTCAATGGATGAATCACTGCATTTGCCCCAGGAGACATCCAAAGGCACCACATGAGGCAGACTTTCCAACAGAAATGTCACAGTCTTGATGAAAATTTAAGGGAGAAGGTTCATCTTTGCATAGTTTTATTTCAGGAGAAGGAAAAAAACCCACAACTTTCAAAGGAGCAAAGGAATTGCAGTGGTAGAGTCGGGCTCTGAAGGGGCACAAAAATTAGAATACACATTGACCTGAGTTCTTTGCATCAAAGCCAAGCATCTCAGCAGCACTGGGAGGTGAAGAGGAGATAGAGATAAATGCCCCATACCTATTAGCATGATGCTGAAAAGCGACTAGGGCCAAGACAGCAACGGAAAAAGTTGATGTGGATACAACCAAAACCACTGCATTATAAAGTGGTGATGGCAGAAACCTGTCTCATTGTAGTTTGCCTTTGATGGGACTGGAAGAAAGAGATGTCAGCACCAACTTTCTTGTGCTGACGGTGGGCCTGAGGAGTTAGGGATGGTGTCAGAGCAACCAGAGAGGCCTCCACTGCAGTGGAAGTCAGAAAGAGCTGAGGAGGAAGAGGAGGAGGAGGAGAACATCTTCCAGCCCTCCACCTCTGGGCTTCCTTGAACTAGCAGTTTTCAAAAGTATCATGCAGGCAGAGTGCTCCAAAACAGCCTCAAGGGTCCTGTATCCAGAGACTTCATCTTTCTGGGATGAAACTCCCCACCTTGGAGAGATCATGCTTCCTTCAGCTGCCATCTGAAAGAGCAGAAAGAAGCATTGTCCTCCAAGCTGTGACAACATAAATATGTCAGGAATCAGTTATCTGCTGAAACGTGACCATCACAAGCAGCACAGAAATATGTGTGTATAACCAAAATGCAGCCAAAGGACAGGAACACTGAAATTCATTGAGAAAATGAGAAGAACTAGAAGCCCAGCAGACACGTTGCACCTTATGCCACCCCTCAGAAGGAACATGCCAGCCACACATGCTGCAAAGAGAAAGATGGACTTGGAAGGCAGACTGGAAAGGATGTGCGACTTGAGAACTTACTTCTACAGATAAGCAAAAGAAAGCACAAGGGTAATTCAATCGGTAACCATCTTCTCATTTATAAAATACTTCACCATTACCTTTAAACTGTCAATAGAGGGCATTCCGATCCTTTATTTTGGATAAATTAAGCTAATAGAAGCTACTGGGATTTTGTATTTCTCATAAATGTTCAGAAACAGTAGAGTTAATTGCCCGAGTGATTAATTTTACTTCCTATCAAGAGTCTAGAATAGAAAGCATTAAGATACAAAGTAAGTTCCTACAGAATTCTGCTCACACCAGAAGTAATTACTGGGTTTTAGGCATTCACCTGCAGTAGACATAAAGCAAATTTGTACAGCAGAATAAGCTAAAACCTGTATCCAAATCTGAAATATGATACCAGGTGCACAACAATTACCAATTTGCAGGCAATTACAAAAGCAACGTGCACCCCCTCCTTTGAGGACAGCAGCACCCTGTCCACTTGAGCTCTGCAATGAGGGGAAGACTCTTTTTCTTTTGACTTCTTTGGTTCTTCAACTCAGCACGTGCCAGGAGAGCCCTCCCAGAGATGGCAAAAGGGCATCCAGGGGACTGCAAGTAGCAGCTCGCGCAGAATGACTCAGAAATCTGTCCAGCCCAGCAAAAGGAACAGAAAACTCAGCTGGCCCACAAGCGCTTTACAATGATCTGAAGACTGTGAAGAGCTTGCTGCAAATCACAGAAACTGACGTTACCAAAGACAAGCCACCGGCATGGGGCTGACTGCAAGGACACTACGGGCAGGAGAAAGGAAAAATAAGTGTGAACTGGAGGTTGCTCATTTCACGTTGAGTTAAATACTTGGTTATCCAGTTCACAGCTGGAGTGAGGAGACCAAAGGACTCTCTACTGCAAGGGGGGTGAGGGAAGGACTGATCCACCTCAAAGGTCTGGCTCAGCCCAGGCTCCTTCAGAAGGGACAGCTGCCTCAGCGCTGCTCATGCCTCCTCATGGTGATGGTTTAAGAGCACTAACCCATCCCCACTGCCCCCCAAGCCAACAGAAAATTGTGAAGAGCTGCAGTAGAGCCCAAGAGAGCCTCTTCCCCACAGCCCCAACTGCAGCGTTAGGGGCAAACCCCACAGGTCACTCTCCCCTGCCCCCCAAACAGCAGGCACTCAAGCTAGACACAACTGCTCATTCTCAGCTGTCTACAACTGATGCTCCAAGTGCCTGTTCTATAAAGACACCAGCAAGGCCACAAACATGTTTGTATTTTTTATTATGAAAAGTACAAAAATGTTGGGTATAGTGAAGCTGTCATTAGAAATTTGAACTTTTTTGAGCCAACTTTCTATGTACATGCACAAGATTCCTCAAGTGGAACAATATCAAATGTGAAACACATTATCAGGATATACGATATATACAAATTCAGAGATTTAATACCTCTGTTACTCTATACATGATTGTTATACAAAAAGCCAATTCCTACTTGCTTTAAACAAGTATTTTAAATTAAACTGATGAGACTACCCACGTAAAACAGAGCAGCACCTGGGTAAAATCCTGCTATCTGAACAATGACTTCATAAATAAAGTACAAAATAATAGAGCAGGTTTCCAGCCAGGCTCAGTCTTCTATCGTGGCAAAGAGCCAGTGCTCTAGATTGAGGGAAGAGAAACAACAGAAACTCCTGCTGTCAAATCATAGATCTCACAGAAGGGAGAAAAGGTCTTGGCTTGGCTTTCAGAGCCCTGAGGAGTCACGGGGCAAAGCAAGCCACTTTGCTTTCGTAAAACCTCTCGCCCTTTAAACACAAAGGGGAAATAAAAATAATTGAGCTTGCAATTAGTAGAACAACCCCCAAAACAAATAGCTCCAAAGCCAAAAAACCCACACTGCATTACACTCCATTTTCCTCCTGGTCTTTCTTCCGTTTTTTTCAACTGGAACCAGCTCCTGCTTGGTAAAATAAGGCACTTCTCCCTTTGGAGCAGCTTATTTCCATAGGTTTCAGCTTAGGTCCGTTTTACACACGGAGGAGATTTCAGCGATGCTGCTTGTGACAGCGGAGGGGACGCTGTTTGGAGCGGTTGCCTTCCAAGCACGGATGGCCTCAACAATCCCCACGGGATTGCTGGCCGCCAAGTCGCAGAGCGAGTACACGGCTGCCAGCTGCACGCCCCAGGGCACATCTGCAGGGAGGGAACACCAGTCAGCACAGCAGCTCTAGACACAGCAAGGTGCTGGGGATACCCGGAGCTTAAAACAAAATAAAACCTGCATGTTTCAACAATTAGAGGAAAAAAACAAACACATTAAGAATCAGGATGCTTATAGCCTGCTAGCTGGCTTAAATTCCTCAATATCTCAGTTTTACCGACACTCTCTAATTTTTTGAGCTTAATAGGCTTTCAGTATTTGATGAGGAACAAGGGGCTTGAGTGCCTAGTGACTGAGCTCTGATCTAAGGGGGCCAAAGGGTCAGCTTTACACAAGAGTCTGAGGCAGCAACCTCAAGCTAAATACTGCTTACCTGCAGGAACTAGAAACTGGAATGGAAAGAAGCCATAAGAGCAGTTCAGGACCACCCTAGCATCAGGGAAAGCCTCACTGCAAAATGAGACTGAGTGTGTAGGTCACGTGCAGAATAACTGAGCAGTGTAGGTCTCTGCTGCCCTTACTGGTTGCTCCATCCTGCAGTCAGGAATTCAGACTGTCCTCAGGCCTCCACTGCCAACAACCTCCTGCCAGCAGCAACACAAGCACTCCGGTAAGGAAATGGGGATTCCTGCTCATATCAAGGTCACTGTTTTGGTTATCCTACAGGCTCTCACATGAGGGAGTCCAAATCCAGGCTGGCTGCATCCAAGTTGTGTTCCTAGGTTTTGGACAGGGAGCAGGGGCTCCGTTAACCAGGGATGCCAATGGAAACCGGTTCTGCACTGACATACAAGCGCACAAGCAGCCTCTTTTGGCAGGAGTCTCCAGGCCATGTGTTCAGTTTACATCGAAAGAACTTCAAATTCTAGATTTTTCACCAATTTCCCCTAAGCAGACATTACCTTCTTCTTTTGCATGCTGCACAAACAGCCCAATCACAGAGCTAATGTTCCTCACTGCAGAAAGGTGTCCTTCCTTCAAGCCTATTTGGCCCAGTCGACCTAAAAACAAACAAAAAATCAAT
>NW_020455810.1:4199538-4223112 GCF_003342845.1 Nothoprocta perdicaria
AAAAAAAAAAAAAAAAAAAAAAAGGAAAAAGGTGGCAGGGAAAGAAACAAAGCGGGAGGAAAGAACCAAAGGTCATACACATTTCTACAAAGCAGAAATTCAACCAAGAATCACTTACCAATTAGCCTAAGTGTTGATGCTATCATGGTATCAGGAATGGACTGAACCACTTCATGACCTTTTCTGTTTTTTATCCACTTATCCATACAAGGCCAAAGTACTTTGCTGTGGAAGAGAAATGAGGTTGAAAATGTGATACTGGTCAAAAAGGGTGATTCACAATTCATGTAATAGTTCTTCTATTTTTTCCATAATTCCTCCCGTATTTTAATTCACCTTCTCAAGAAAAGGCCTAACATTCCAATCCTTCACAAGCTGAATAAGCTGAAAGTTTCATTTTAAAATCATTCCGGTTTCATTTTAAAATGAAATCAAACCTGACCTGCTGGAGGAATCATTCCTGTTCAGAATATTATTCCTGATGTAAAAAATTCATCCCTCCCTTTCCCTGCAACGTTCTCAACCTTCAGACTTCATGCACATCTGTGAAATGATACTACTTTGAGGCTTCACATCAAGATGCTAGGCAAGCTTCTTATATAAATTGTTATTTAATTGTTATTTTCCATTGATAGATTACAGAGGGGACCTGATCCTTGTTTTTAACCTAAAATAATTTGAGATACAGCATCTTTTTTTTTTTTTTTTTAACCCAGGAGCTAAATTTATCATCAATATAACTCTGCATAGGTAGTCAAACCTGCATGAGTTTAGTTACAATGATATATCTTTCACTGAGGCTAATTTGTATTGAATCTAAAAGTATTCCACAAAAAAAGGTAGAATATCTGTATTAGAAAGCTTGACTATTTCACCATCACTATTCATATTTATTTCATATTAGATAATTAGGTCATGTATTTTCCCAAATACGTTATTTTAGAGATTCTACTAGTTTCATGTAATCCCTAAATATCAAATTGTCACTCTCAAGTAAACATAGATATCAAAATGAATATCATTTGATATTCGTTGATATTTGAACATCATCAAAATGAAGTCTTTCAGACTGAGTTATGATACTGAGAGCAGCCGATGCTCTGCACCACTAGTTGTAAAACAACTTCATTAAAAAGGCTAACAGAAGCTGAAAATACGATAGTAAACTAGTGAAAAGTACCCGTGCTGTTACTTTTCAGCACCCCAGCACCCAAGTAGTGTGGTTCACAAGAGCCACTTTTATTTTTCAGTAACTGGAAAAATCATGAGCTAAGTTCAGAGGAAGACAACCGAGCCTTTCGCTTCCTTAACAAATAAGGTAACTCAAAACCCTTCACATACAGCCACTTAAAAAACAAAATTGTTAGGCTGGTTCTCATGGGGTTTGTTGCCTGGAGCAGTCCTGTAAAGGTCTGTGTTGCTCAGCGATCCCCCACCACACTGAGGACAGACATGAAACCTGCAGCCTCCCAAGTATGAGGAAACCCCGGGCAAGCTGACACGGGGAGAAGCTGCCGCTTGCCACGGTACCTTATGACGTTGTCGTGGGTCCAGTCCCACCTGAGGTGGGAGCAGAGGAGATCAACAGCAAACACGAACTGCCAGGCAACGTCGTTCAGGTCTTCCCCGTAACGCTCGCTCGGCCGCAGCTCCGCTTCCCGACAGGACTGCAGTTCCGAAAGCAGCGCCGACACCACGGCACCAGCATCCAAAGGGGAGCTCTGCCATTTCAACAGACGCCAATCTTAATGCCTGAAAAACTTCCAACCTCAAAACATACACAAATATTCCCCTTTGGCTGGCTACAGCAATTGCTCTTCTCATAGCAGCTTATCTGACACCATTAATTCAACTTGGGATTTGGCCAAAAATAAAACAAACAAACAAAGCTCATCACACACAGGAACGATCACTCCGCACCCTCTCTTCTCTCCTTCCATAATTTGGGCCTTTTTGTCTCAATTAAGATGTAGTATCAGAAGAACCACTTGTCAGTGCAAAAAAAGTGAGACTAGTCCTGCTTTATTTCTGTTTTTTTTCCCCTCTAATGATTTCTCAAGTTGAAGTTTGTTACTACTGTTCACTAGCAGCTAACTTCCAAATAAGTACTTTATATAAATTAAATAATACTAATAAAGCCAGTGTCATGTAAAATAATCAGGAACCTGAGTAATCAGCAAGCTCTGTAATGGTGTGTGTCACTAAATTGGCATATTCAGACCAAATTAAATCCCAACTCCACATAAACTCCAGGTTAACGAGTAACTTCTCACGCTGCATCTCAAAATGATGATAATGCTAATAATAATAATGCTAATAATAATAATGCTAATAATAATAATGCTAATAATAATAATGCTAATAATAATAATGCTAATAATAATAATGCTATTGCTTTTCCAGCAAGTCCAAGGCTTAGAGGCCATGCTGACAGCTACAGTCTCAAGGCTGATGTGGAGCAACACCCTTGAGGGACAGGGAGAGCCACCAGCCAAGCTGGGTTTTGTTCACTTCATGTTCACTGATCACAGAGCTTCCTCCCAGCAAGCCTGGCACTCATATGGGGTCTTTAAAAGAATTGGGGCATTGGCTTTCAAGCAAATGCACAAGTCTCACACGCTCCTGCTTCCAGAAGCAAAGCATGTCTGGCTTGCCATCTGCACAACAGAAGTTTTCTCCAACTGGTGCAAGTGACTCTGAATTTTTTCTGCACTTCTCTTTGTAACATCTCTGTTAGGCTGGAAGTGTTAGGCCTGCCTCAAACTGACAGAAGTTCAATGGCTCGCCGATACCACACAGCAAGTCCTGGGCTCAAAGGCTTACACCCAAAGCCCCAGGGTCCTTAGGTCTGTAACATCCTGCTCATCCTTCCCGTACCACCACTTCAGAAAGCAGTTTTGCACTGACTATGTCAACCCCTTATGGAACTGGGGTCACGGACACCTTGTGGTAGAGGTAGATTAACAATCTCCCAAGAGAAAGACTGTGGGTAAAACAACTGGGGCTTAGCTTGCAAATTACTGAAGGGGGCAATTACCAGTTACATGGTGAACTATAGAAGACAGAGAAGCCTAATGTGTATTTAAAAAAAAAAAAAAAAAAAAAGTGTGTGTGTATATATATATATATTCCATGTACATTAGAATCATAGTTTCATACAAGGACAGAACATAAACCTATAACCTGGCTCAAGAACACATCAGTCAAAGTTTAAAAACAATGCTTGCTTCAAGGATTTAGTCGAAAGACTACATTTAACATGGATAGCAAGGAGAGGGTTCTATTCTAACAGGGTTCAGACACAAACAGGAGAAAGCCTGCAACAGAAGCAGCTGTACAGACCCCATGGCAGATTCCCTGGGAATCTTCCCACCATCAGTAGCAAGTTGTTTGTCTTGAAAAGGGGACGGACACACACACACGCCGACGCCAGCAGTACTAGCAGGAATTACCTGTTCCCAGGGCAGATAAGCACTCAGGCAGGCCAGCACCTCGTCCCTGACACGCTGCCTGAGAACGACTTGCAGAGCTTTGTTAATCACACCTTGGAAGCAGAACATGTCAGGCCACACAGCTGTGACAAATAAAATCAACTTCTCCGCGTCAGGAAAGTCTAAGAGAAAAGAAAGAACAGAGCAAGCTTTTAATATTAAACAAACAAGCAAACAAACATTCCCTTTGGCTTCTGAGGTTAGTCTCACTACTTCTTCCTTACCCTACTTCAGCTCGCTCAGGAGAGTGGTCTTGAAGCCCAGGAACTGGATACTTTTAGGAGTAAATTAAAGTCGAAGAGACCACTCAGGAGCCTATGCATTCCACTTCAACGGGAAAAAAATGAGAACTCAGATCACTGGACCAAGCTAGAGCTAGTCCAGAAGGAAAAAAAATCCTGAGATGTGTGACACGAACATCAGCTCTTCACTGCAGACACTACATGCTATTTATTATCTCACACACATACACTTAAGGAATTTACACATGTAAAACCTTTTTTTTTCCCTCCAAAGAAGTTCCATGCAATATATACATGAAATTTGACCTTGCTAAGCAATTTTCCCAAATCCTACCAGAAAAATTATATGCAAGTTAGCACGCCAACGCTCCTGTTCCCACAAACACAACATCTGCTGCTGAAGGAATCTTACAAAATGAATTCAGAGCAGGTATCAGAGTACAATCATATTCAGTTCAATCCAGAAGTCCTTAAAGTCCAGTTGTTTCCTCCTAGGCACCTGCTTCTCTTCCTATCCCTCAAAAACCCTGTGTTTCACAGTGCATCAACTGTGGTTTCGATAGAGTCCAAATGCCTGCAATGAAGGAGCAAATTGTACGCTTTGCTCTTCAGTAAAGGGTTGCATGTGCATAACTGCGACAAGGGAAAGCTGCAACAAAGGTGCATACAGCGCTTGGGGCTATGAAAAGAGCTTCCAGAACTACAAAATTAAGGAAGGATAAAATTCCAGGCCATTTAGATGAAGCTCACAGATCCTTCTGAACACCGGAAGGGAGATCTTGTGGGCAAACTAATATTAAAATAGCAGGTGACTGTATAGACAGCAAGGAATTAAGTGCATTGGAATATGCAAGAAAAAATGTTGCCACAACTGAGCGCTAGAAAAAAAGAAAAGAAAAAAGTCCAAAATTAGCAAACTAAATGCACATTTCCTTTTCAGTTCAGTGCAATTGTTTTTTTTTTTTTTTAGAATTCATATTAGAACTGGACAGCATAAAAAAAATACATCAAACCAAGCACCAACTCAAGTGCCTGACCCTGGTGCTGTTTTAAGCCAAGTTTTATCACACTTACTTTATGAATCAATAACAGCTCAATAACTTAATATTAATTAGAAAAGACACTAATAAACAGGAAGTGAAGAATGCCCTGAATTTAGAGCACCATTTTGGGAAAGGAAAAAAACAAAATGAATAAAGAGCCTCATAAATCAGAGAGAAAAATGACCTTTTCACAGAAGTAAAAACCCTTCCACAACTATAATCATTTTGCAGCACTGCAGCCACATCACTAAGACATACTCTACCTTCTTTGAGCAAGCTATAGCAGAACAGGCGGGCTCTTTCCAAGTCTCCCAGCTGCCGACAAATTCCTACATAAATTCTACAGAGAGCCTGAGTGAAATTGTGATTTGAAGTGGTCTTCCGAGTCTTGAGTTTATTGAGAACAGTGTTCAGCAGTGACTCTGCTAAATGCTGTAAGGCACAAAAAAAAAAGTCAAAACTATACTAGAGACTGTATAAAAGAGTTATTGGTGCATTTGCAAAAATACTGTTTGCATACATATTAAAACGCAAAATTAAAATTCTGATTAAATCAGAAAATTAGCAAAAGGAAAAAATGTAACCAAAGCAGGAAGTGACTTCCTACAGCAAACTTACCTTGCGGATGCAGAACGGGACTGCTGTTCTTCAAACAGAGACTGCTACAGAACACGACTAGAATCTCACTTTCATAAACAAAATTCACAATGATAACAACCAAAGGAAGGATGGCAGGCCAAAGAAACCCTAATAGATGAAGCTAAGCCAATGAAGCCCTCGGCTGCCTGTGGGATGCACCAGGCCAGGGAGCAGCAGAGAGACCCCAGGCCACCTCCAAGCCTGGCTGGAAGCAGGCGCCCACCAGCAGGACTCGCTGTGGGACGTGCAGGGCAGCAATAGTTTGGGATGATGTGAGACTTGCTACGGGATGTTAAAGGCAAGGGCTAAAGGCCTGGGGGAGCCTGGTGCTCACGAGGCCACAGGCCTAGGGCAGGTATCTGCAGACACTGCAGGGTCCCAGTGCTGCCTGATGGGGAAATCCTAAGGTCCAGCTACTGGAGACGTGGGTGTGTGTGTGCACAGCACGTGGGGAACATCAAAGGTCTGAATGCCTCAGGCCAGCAGCTAGAGGGACCCATACTGTAGATATTCACATGCATGCCTCATTTTCCACTACGACTACGAGGATGATTTAAGAGAAGGAAACACGGCTCCTTGGGCTGCAGTGCCTGGGCTAGTGCTCCCTTCTGTCCGTGCCGGGCTGTGTGCTCAGCACCCCGGTTTCGGGAGCACGTGGTGCTCAGCCTTGCTCCCTCCTCCCTGCCCGCGGGAGCACAGGGCTGTGGCAGCCTCACTTCCACCAGGCAACCCGCTTCAGCAGCCACCAACACAGATGCCTCCAGAACTCAAAAGCTGCTTTTCAGTTTGAGCGCTGGAAACACTGGAATTGAACAGGGCAAATGCTGCTGTGGGTCAGTGGGAAGATTATCCTGCTGCAGATTTCCAAGCGCCTTTGAGAATGGCAGGGCTATCAGGGCAAGTATTTCCAACTCTGATGCAAAACAAGTTCTGAGAAACAAACTAGTAAAAGACTTCTTCGCTAATATTTGTTTGAATATCTTAGTGTACCACGATAATCCAGGTGACATGAAAGAAAAGGTATGCCACTATAACAGAAATATATAAATGCATATATGTATGATGTAGCTTATATTCTTAATCTAAAAAAAAAAAAAAAGGATGAATCAAACTTTGAGAAGAAAACTCATTCTACAGCTAACTCCACTAGCTACATAAAAGGATGTAGAGTTAAAAAAAGGCTTTATGCAAATATCAGGGAAGCAAACAGGTTTACACGTGCAGTTTGACATCTTGGACCCCACTGAACCGTGACTTCTTGCCCTATTATGTTTTGTATTCGCTAGCGTGCCACCAGTTTAGAATTTACTTCATAACCTTTTGTGACTCCATTTCAGCACAACAGGCTGCCCAACTGTGGGTTTAGCGCCTGCACATCCACACTCCCTTCATCTGCACAGAGGCCATTATTCAAACACGAAATGCTACACACCTTGTTGGTGACACCAAATTCATAGACAACTTCTTTCTCTTCGTCCGTCATTACCGGCACCTTTGAGACATTGCCTACGTATACGTGACTTCGGATAACAGGCAACAAGTCGAAACAGGATTCTGCGATTTTCTTCAGTGCCCCAGCAACTATTTGGCAATCAGCATCAGTGACCTTGGCTGATGAAGATGCTGCTGCCATGGAGCTGTGGGCCGAATCACTGATTTCACAGCTCTCGACATGCAAAGGTCCCTGCTCATCAGGCATTTTATTTTCAGTCATCCTGACAGCAGCAGTGTCGCCGGGCTCCAGCTTTGGCGACTCGCTGTCCAGCCTCAGCCTCTTGGCACTTCTGGGCATTGGCATCAATGTCCTTTTCCCAGTACGATTCAGCATGCTGGGAACCAGAGGCTGCTCCTGCGTGTCTTTGGGTTGCTCTTTGCTGCTGTCAGCTTTCAAATTGCTGCCTGTCTTAACAAAGGCAGTCGACGTAGATGCGATTGCTTTGAACCCCCCTATCTGGGTGACAGGACCTGGCAAACTGTGGCCCTCTGGAAGGGCGCTTCGGTTAAGCTGAATATTGCCCTTCAAAATGTTTAGTGTCCTGGCCCTTGCGGACAGCTCTGGATACATGGTGTCCAGTATCCTCACGGAGTTCTCCTGAGCGACAACGGGAGCCGCAGCCTCAGCTGCGCACAGAGGAAATCGTCCTGGCACGGGCAGCGCGTGCTTTGGAATGGAAGTGCAGAACTTCAAAGGAGAAGAGAGGATTCTTCTGCCGACTGCCACTTCCGAAGGGGACGAAGGGGAGAACAGGAGGGCAGACTTGGCTGTCGGGGTAGCTGTCAACGGAGACATGAGAGGAGGCACCGGAGTCTCCCGCAGCGGGGAGATGAGGTCGTCGAGAGGAGAGAGCAAGGAGCAGCGGCCCGACGAAGCCGTGCCCGGGGAGGCAGAACACGCAGCTCGGGGGGGAGTAGCAAGCAGAGGCAGCAGCAAAGGAGGCAGGGGAGGACCCATTTCCTGCCTGATTTTATTTATAGTCTCAGATGAACATTTCATGGGCACTGACGTATCGGCGTTTGCAAGAACAGGCTGAGCTGCCTTAACCTTGAGGGGGTTTTTCCTTCCCTTTCCTCGCGCCAGCCTCTTGGACAGCCTGCCGGGCGTCACCTGGACGGCTGTCTCGGCTGAGGCAGTCAAGGCTTCCGATGGTTCCTGCACTTGGCTCTTCAATTTATTGTTCTTTTCGAGGGCAGCATCGACACAAGATCCTAATTCCAACACAGGTGGCTTTTCAGGAGCTCCTTTTAGCAGCTCAGAAGGCTGGCTGAGGGCCTGGGAGTTGCACACTGCTTCAGACGGGGCTGTGACGGAGCAGTTCTTTCCATCACTACTCAGAAAGTCTTTCTGAGCACAAGAAGTGCAACTGCAACAACAAGAAGGCTGAAAACCACCTTGCGTACTATCAGCGTTGGTGTCTTTCTGACTGCAAACAGTTGGAGTTTGATTGTGATTATACTCTTCAAGCACCGACACCCCTCTATCAACACTATGTAATTGACTTCGCTCCACATCCAACCGATGTTTTCCACAGTCACTGCGTTCTAACAAATTGCTAAGTGCTAACGTTTCTGTATTCAATTTACTGTTTTTTACAGCAAGTCCATTTTCTGAGGACGTCGTTAATGGCAACCTACGCTTTGGAGGACTTGGCATTGCAAAGATTTCTCCTGAAGCTCCAGCTTTTATCAGGCTTTCCTCCTTGCTACGCACGCCCTCAGCAGCACGAGGATCTTCCCTACACTCACAGGCACCCTCAGTATCTCCAGAGGCCTCTAATGAAAGTCCTCCTTGCACAGCAGATAAGTCTTCAGGATGACTCTCCCCGGCCAAACCCGACAGCTCGGTTGCGGTGCCTGAGGAGGTGTCGGCGTCGCAGCGCGCGCTCCTGTCTGCTCCAGCGCCTGCTCTGGGTGCCCGCCCCGTCCCCGGGGACCCTGCGGAGGGACGCTCACAAACTGGGCTGTTACCAGGGTCAGCGACCGCACCAGTTTCCAGGGCCTCTCCCACAGTCGTCCTGGAAACTCTCAGGTCTTCTCTGAGCACTGGGACACAGTCAAGCGGCTGCACAAACCTGCCTTTTTGTGCAGGACAGTCTCTCTCTTCAGATTCATTGCTCTGTTCTGGGATTTCAAAAGCATTTTTAGACCTTTTACTGTCACTTTGCTCAGGTTTCTCAACACTGTCCAATTCTTTGCTTTTTCCTCCAGCTGTTAGTTCATCAGGCTGAGCTGTATCAGCTTCCCACACAGGGGTCCTGCACCCTAATTCTTCACAAAGCTTCTGGAAACAGAATTTATCAGAGGAGTTTGCATCCAGGATATGTGTTTCTACTGATGGCTGAGGTTCTTCCTCTACTGGCTGTTCCTTCTCACATGGAATTCCCACTTCATTTTCAGTCGTGTATTCTCTCTCAGGGCAGTTAAGTTCTTTACACGGGCTCTCTTTTTCAGCAAGTAAGATCTCAAAACTCTCTCCCACACTTGCCAAAGAGCAGTTAAACACACTACACATCACATCCTTTTTATCCCCTTCATTTTCCCATATATGGGCAGCAGTGCTATTTTCTGTGAAATTAGTCTCAAAACTGCCAACTTCCTGAAAACCAAAATTAAGATCAGTAGGCACTGGGGATTCCAAGCCAATTTTCATTTGAACAGAGGGATCCATTTCTTCAGTATCTATGCACACTGGCTCCAAAGCCTCTTGAGTAGACAAAGACAATCTACCATTAAAATCTTCTTCTGATGGAGCCTGGCATGTGATCTCTGAAATGTTATTTCTCTTATTCACAATACTGTCTTCACAGCTAAGTGAACTGGCACAGCTCTCAATGACCACTTCCTTGCTCTGCTTATTTAGTTCCCCTTCTACTCCACTGCATTGCAAAGGTTCAGTTCCTGAGATCTGATTAGCACCTTTTGCAAACTGTGCTGGAGAAGCAAGCTTGCCTTCTGCCAAGACAGACTGCCTGGAACCCACTTCCTCCATTTCTCTTGGCTCACTGCTTTCTTCTCCAAAATCTTCTGGTTTCACCCGGAATTCAGTCTCTTGAGATTCAATCTCTAAGTTCTGAGTTTTGGACAAGCCGCATTCTAATGCACTACACAGACTTTCAGCTTGTTTCACTTCATCATTTCCTTCTGTAAAATTGAGCACAGGTGAGACACACTTTACTTCCTCATCTTCTGCCTCAGTAATGCATGCTGCCTTTTGTAGGGCTGGTGTGCTTTTGAAGTCTGACTCCTTTTGCAGTAAATTACTATCTTTTTCATCCTCATGTAGTTTAACTTCTAACGAATCCCCCTCCTTTACACCTAGTAATACTCCTTTTTCTGCTCTATGAAGTAATTCTGATGACTCAGCTATTTCTGGAGCATCATCTTTATTCAGGTTCGGGGCTTGTTCAATAGTCTCGGGTTTGGCAGCATTCACCTCCTGCACCTTGAGCTCTTCATCATCTTTCGGACTCGGTGAGCAAGAAGAAATTCTGTCCACAGCTACAGTTCTCCCTGTGTCATCTACACACAGCGGATTTCTGATTTCTTCAGTAGCTGCTACAAGCAAGTGATGAGTAGAGATGTTCCAAGTCTCTGGTTTGCAGTCTTTGTCCACTCGGTATTTTTCTGCAGGCACACATTGTTTCTGCAGTATCTCTTCCCCATCTTGTCTCATTTCTGAGCACTGAGAGTGTGCAGAGCCCTCAGGAGCTCCAGTGTCTATCTCAGTCTCCACACTGTCCCCATGACACGGTATGATGAGGCCCTCAGCAGGCTCTGCTTCACAGAATTCAGAATTCCTGCAGTCAGACTGTACGTTCTCAGAGAGCTTCATCTCGTTATTTGTCTCTGCACAGGATCCTTTTACCTGTGCTGCACCTGTTACTTCCTCTCCAATTACCATTTGTTCTGTGTTTTCTTCTGTATCACTTGTCACATTACTTACTTTGGTTACGTCTTTGACTCCATTTTCAACTACTTCATTCTCTGCCAAAACATTAGATTTCTCTTCAGAATCTTCCCTTTGAAGCAAAAAGCCACCTTGCTCAGGAGGCAAGTCAACACTTTGGGGAACGGATACAGCCCCAGGACTTTCTCCCTCTACGGATAAACCATCTCCTGCTTTCATTAACTCATCAGGGTTTTCACACTTACTCTCATAATCAGCAGCTCCAATTAAGACTAGATTCTCTTCTTTTCGCACTATCTTACCACTTTCTTCCATCCAATTCTGAGGCGGGAAATCGCCTAGCATACAATCACTTGAAGAGGTTCCATATTCATCAGGCATATTCTCAAGATCTCTCTCTTCTTGAATGGCTTCCAGATTATGTGCTGTTACGTCAGGTAGTTCTGTCTTCTCAGTTTTCACATTCTCAGAGTTCTTCCCCAAAAGCTCTTTGTTAGATTCTATATTCGTAACTGAAACGGCCGCCTCAGGTTGCTCCGTTACAGCATCTCCCTCCTCCTTGCTTAGCATCTCTGGAGTAGCAGGAACAGATTTTTCACCATTTCTCAGGTTGCCCAAGATTCCTTCATCAAGGACATGCTCTTCACTGAGGCCAAGTATGTGAGAACAAGGCTGAACTTGGCCTTCTTCTCCGACACCATCTGCGGCAGAAACACTGCAATCAACCTCTTCATCGCTGGAGTCCGTGAGCTCTCCAAACAACACGTCCTTCAATTAAAAATACAAAGAAATTAGTTTTCCTCAAGCCCGTTATCAAGTCCAAGGTCTGTATTTCTCTCAACAAATACAATGGCAGCCCTGATGCACAGTGATTTGGGAATACAAAGGCTGACCACAAGATAAAAATCCCTCTCCATCATTACTTTCCGCAGCAGGAGGAAAGCACGTTTGTGAACAGAAATGTTTCAAATTTCTTTGCCTAAAGACTTACACTCTAGAATTACAAACCAAAACACTTGAAATAGTTCTCCCTCGAGTTTCAAGATTTCAAAGTCTGTTACAAGAGCTAGGCTTACCCCATCACCCCCAAATCAAGGCTGTTAAGTCTGTAGCACTGGAAAAAGAAGTTATAACAGCAATTGAGACATTAACAACTTCATTTTAAATATACTTCAGAAACAAGCAATATACTAGAGATCAAAAAAAGGTATATATTTAGATTTAAACACAGAGACACAGACCCCATCCAGTGTACGGAAGAGATGTTCAACCACCCTCCCTCTGCAATGAGAGTTTAAAAAAAACAAAACAGAAAAAGAGCAGCATCCCAAATTGTCACTTTTACAGTAGTTGACCAAGTTACTGCTAATTCACACAAATATCCTGAAACTCACCTCTGTAGCTAGTGGTGAAAGCTGCACTGGAGAAAGCAGAGCAGGGAGAGGCCTGGCCCAACTTAAAATATCCATCACGTTTCCACATGGGCTCTTTTGCTCCTGTTCAGAAAAGTCTGAACTGCTGTGGGCCCCTTCTGTCTGTACTATAACCTCTACAGCTCTGTCCTCACAAAAAGCACTATCATTAGTACAACCTTGCAGACCTTCCTCAGCAGTCCCACTTTCACAACGGTCATCTCCAAAGGGCTCTGCACCCGCTCGAGCCTGCGGGGCTGCTGCAGCATTGTGTCTCTGGGCACTGTCTAGCGCCGAACGCCAGGGCAGCAGCTCCTCGGGCGGCCTCATCTTCGGGGGAGCCTGCACAGTTTCTAGGAAACAAAAATATTGGGAAGAAATTAATGTGTTTTGCCCCATTTTCCTAAAACTTTTAAGTAACAAAAGTGCCTTACCACTTTTTCAAGAAGTGGTCCTATAGATTGTAATAAGTACTTATACCTCTTTGAGATATATTTTCCATAGAGACATCAGATGTTATTATTCGCACATATTTCTTTCTCTATACAAAAGATAAGTGAATGCACAAAGATCTCCCTCCTGATGCACCACCCACCAAGATCTCAATTGCTGCACTAGGAAGAGAGACTTTCACCTCGTTCCTCCACAGATGAGAAAGCTCTGACCATCTTCTCTAATTACAGCAATTTCTTAGAAGTCTTAGGATCATGCACTACTTCATTAAACTCTTTCCCTAAAGCTGCTGGCTGATTTGCTCCCAAAGATGAAACTGCCACCACCTTGGACAGGAACTTAACATAAATTCCTAACTCGTTAACATCGTTAGCATTTTGATCTTCTCAATCCTGCTTGCCAAGGTAATGGCCACTTTCATGTGGCAAAGCACCATGATGGCTGTCCTGCACTTGAAGAGAAGAAAGGAAGGGAAAAAAGCAACTGAAAGTATGATCCACCTCTCCAACATCCAGCCACCCCAACAGAAGGAAGGCAGGGACTGACTAGTATGGACTTCCATCTGTGAAATCACTACAGTCTCCGTCAGAAGCAAAAGGGGAAAAAGGGACAAATCAGGCCTTAAATCTAGTGCTGCCCTTAGTGGGAGAAGAGGATGGCACTGGAATCTCACGCTCCTAAAGTCACCCACACGACAAGGACAAGGACAGCAGTGTCTCTGCAGTGTCTGATCCTTGATCGAGGAATCACATTCAGAATCTAAGGGGACAACTGCCTAGCTTAGTTCTGGAGCTGCAGATCTGCTGAGCAGAGGCTGACAGCGGCAAGGGTGATAATCCTACCCTGGTATTTTGGCACCTATAAAGTGGATTTCACTCCAACATAATCTGACACTAGATTCATTGGGATCTACACTGGTAGCAAATGTTCAGACTTAAAAGGGCAAGGAGAGGGCATAGCTCATCTTCAAAGCTCTCAACTGGGTTCTTCTCCCAGGCAGTATCAGGCCAGATTAAACTATAGAAAACCACAGCAGTATAGAAAATAAAAGAAAAATAATGGATTAGTTAGCGCACACACACTGGACAGACAGCTACAGAAATACTTGTGCAGCTTCACAGTTCTTATTCCTCTTGTGTTACTGTTATATGCTAAGAGTAACCAGTTTGATGATATATTCAGTAAGGACAAATTAATGTACTTGCATTAATTTTGTTTGTTTTCATTCACTGGGACCTACCTCGTGTAACAAGATGTCTTCTTTTTTCAGGCCGTGACTTATGCTGACTAGAGGCTGAGGAAAGAAGTTAGCAATATTTAAATCTGATTGGAAAAACTGAGCGAGTGTCAAGAAAATCTGAACATTTTGCATGCCATCTCACCCAAGATGTAATCATTTTCCTGATTCTCTCTTTTTCCTGTGGCACCATCAATGCATATCCAGAGCTCTTTCAGTAACAGTTTTATTTTTTCTGTAAAAAGAAATACTTTTATAAATTGAGGAAAGCCTCAATTATGCAGAGAGCTAAATATTTATAATTTTGTTCTTACTCAGAACACAGATATAACTGCAACAAAGAGTGAATAACATTCATTACAAAATCAGGTAGGTCTTTTAGCTTGAGAGGAAGAGATATTAGATGATATAAAGGGAATAAATGTGTCCTGGACATATCTACACAGTAAACTGAAGGAACAGCTTCGGAATGCTTTAGTTTTTCCCGTACATAATGATGATGATAAAAAAAAGTTGCAGCACTGGTCAGTATAACCACCACATAAAAGCAGATTTGAAGAGAATATTAATGTAATTAAACTAAATAAAATGTAAATTAAAATAAGAACTCAGCTGACATCAAGGTAAACGGAGGAGGGAATGTTTAATGAAAACAGTATTTATAACACTTGCCAACTCTCTGCCCACTGAGCAGAAATTCATTTCAGTCTCATCAATAATTAACAGGACACAAATGTTTCTGAACTGAGTATGAAGCTACAGCATTAGTAGATATTGCCTGGACTTCTAACAGCATCGTCGCGCAGAGACACCCTCGTTCCTGGAGCAGAAGGTGACGGATGGAGACCAAAAACCCAACAACATCACAGGGACCTCACTCCCCTAAGGCAAGACTCAAGATCAAGGATCATCAGCTCCAACAGTTAGCAACCAAGAAAACTGGTTTGTGGCAATTCTGCAAGTCAAGGACAAACTGCTGCATCTTATGAGAAGATGTATAATAAAAATAAGAAATAACTGCACATAAGAAAACAAGCCTGTTTCTGCACGATGGCTACTAATCATTCTCAAGTTAGAGCTCAGATCTTAATTTCCCCATCTGACCAATACCAAAAAATGAAGGGATGAAAACAGGTTCATTTTTAGTACAATGAACCTGCAGTAGAGTAGTAGGTTCAGTTCAGTAGGTTCAGTACAGTTTAGTACAATGAACCCTTAGTACAGTAAAGGAGGCAAAAAATGCACCAAGACACATAAGCAGTGACAAGGTCTCTTCTTCAGAGAAGATCAGTTTGGAATAACAAAATTCATGTATAAATATTGCAAAGTAGAAAGTAAGAAGGTTTTTATTTTGTCTGAAATCTGTTTTCAAATTTTTTATCTACCTGCAAGAGTAATATTCAAAAGCACTGCCAGTACTTCTAAAAAGAGTGCAAAAATGAAAAAAATATATGCACAGTGGATTGAATTTTGGCCTCTACCTGTCCTCAGTTGAAGTTCAGGAGTTTGTTCGAATATGCAATTGTGCTCAGAGAATTTGCAGGGGACATTTCAAGTCAGCAGCTGAAAATTTAGATGAATAAAGGGGATGTCTCCATGTTTCCTTATGATCTCAGGGAGAGTCAAAGCTGAAGACAATGGCATGGTTTATATTTCCCTCAGTGGTTACATTCCATTTTATGGCTGCAAATCAATCTGCCTTTCACATGCCTGAGGCAGACCACAGGCATCTTAATGACTCAGGCATCTTCCTTACTGACAGCACAGAGAAAACTGAGCTATTTAATACATTAGTGGCTATGTTCCTTAACCAGGGCAACAGATTTGCATCAGCGACATCTGCCCTTACAGAAATCCTGTCATCATCCTCCAGTTCCACACACGCAACACTCAGCACTCCAAAAACACAGCTTTAAGTAACAGAATAAACTAATTTCCAGGCAAGTGACAAATTCATAATGGTTTATATTGCAGAGGGAAAGATTTTCTAGAAATCCTACCTTTGTCTATATCTGTTGTAACATCTTCACCAGAACTCTGTGTCTCTGCATGTTTAACAACTGAAAAGAAAGGGAGGGAGGAGGAAAAGAAGAGGTGTGTTCAAACTGGACAATGGAGTGCAACCTGAAGAGAACCAAAGTGAGACACTTACATTTTCTGCACTTCTCCTTAAGAGTACCATCAAGTTTTCCCTGTTAAAATTAAATAAATGTTAAGCTTCCACGAAGAAAAATCTGTAAAACATCTATGCTTGCTTAAACTGCATGAGATTTAAATCAATATTTCAAATGGCATGCTTCATTTTTAAGCAAAACAGTCTTCCAAATTTTAGATTTTTTCCACTCAACACCCCCAAAAACATAACTTCATTATTTCAGCATCTGTTTTATAAGCATAACCTCCTTTATTTTTTCCCCAGAAATACTAAGAGATACCTAATCCACAAACAGAACAGTCTTACTTGGGCCTTCTTTAGCTCCTTCTCAAGCCCCTTCTTTTCAGTTTTCAGCTGTCTGAAGTCTTGGGTATGCTTTGTTGCTGCCTCTTCAAGAGAGAGAACCAAAGTTCAAGTTAGAAACTACAACAGAGAAGACTACTAATTTAAATAATAAGGGTCATCCGTTTGCAAATCAAATCACCAAAAAAGAGTAAAGAGTGTAAAAAACAAATCTGACAAAGTTATATTTTTGGCTCAATGAGACTTCATGACTTTATGCATAAATCATCCATGTATGTTCTCTTTCACTGCATACTTACTGTTCTAAATGACTATAATACATATATACTTTTCTTTCTTACACATGAGAAAGAAGAGTAGGTCACATTGTAGCATATACAGTTCAGTAGCATATACTGTTGCATATAGTACAGTAGAACAAGATGGAAAGGGGCTAAGAGGGAAGTGGATGGTTTTCCACACGCCCCAGAAGGGCTTTGAATCAAAGTTCATAATGTTTTACATAGGTCTCCAGATAATCATAAATAAATAATAAACCACAGCCATCAGCATTAGATGGATGAGGACAAAATTTGAAACCAAAATAAAAACAGAGAACAGTACCATGTTTCTCAAAGTCTAACAGAGACTACAGAAGAGGACAAGCAGGTGGAAGTAATGAGAATATATGCAGGACGTGGCATGGGAATTGAATGTGAACTGAATTTCCCCAGTTCTTGGGGAAACTGGGGAAATATCTAAGAGAGCTTCTAAGAAGGGGTCAGCTTGGTGATTCACAGGTACAGGGCAGAAGAGGGACAGAAGGAACGTGTTTGCTAAACAGATCAGAGAAGAGACAGTGCCAAGAGCACGGAAAAGGAAGCTAGGATGGTTGGCTGACCAAAAAAAAAAAAAAAGTCATCAAGGGAAAAATTTAGGACTGACACAAGCTAAAAATATGGGCTCTGGGATGTTTACTGAACACAGAGAAGAACAGATTTGAGAAGTTAAGTCTCTCAAACTTGATTTAATGAACTTGAATTTTGTTCTAGCTCTACTGGAATTTTAAGTGTGATTTTTGAGTGCGAGAGACTGCCAGGCAGTGAAACTACAAAATTCTCATCTAAACAAACACCCAACACTTTACAGTATGATTCCAGGGGACTCTAACACTCAGACACAAGTCATTCAGCTCACTGTGGCCAGTCAACAGCAATTCATTACTCTTGTAATGTCTGTGGAAATACTTTAAATTGTGGTAAGCACAGCTGAGTCCAAGTGTGCCATGCAAGAAAGTGCTCCCCTTGCCAACCAGTAGTCCAGCAAGGTAAGAATTATAATATTTTATGCACTTCCATTTTCTGCTAGAGAGAAATGGGAAGGAAAAAAACAAGCAAAACAAACAAACAAAACTGCGAAACATAAGAAAATCAATGCCACGAGGCAAAAACATTCTTAGAATCCTTAAATAAATCAGGAAAGACATGTCAGCATCACTACGTATTCAAAAATACAGCCGGAACGATCCTGTGGAGGTGCTTCAGGTGCGTGGGGACATGCACCATGGGCTGAGCTGGTGGAATTGGGCTGGATCCCCCCGAGGAGGGTCCCTTCCCTTGGGAGGGACCTGACAGGAGCCCTTCAGTGCCTGGCAGGAGGCGGTCAGGAAGGCAGGGCCAGGCTCCGTGCGCTGGGAGGATGAGGCAGTGAGGTTAGGCTGAACTGGTCCGTTCCACCTGGCTCCAAGGAAAACTTTGTCCCCTGTGAGGCCAGCGGAGCAGTAGCCCAGGGAGGCTGGGCAGCCTCCACATCCGGGTGTCCTCAAGCCCCAGCTGCAGAAAGCCCCAAGTAACCTGGTCTGGCCTCAGAGCTGGCCCTGCCTGTAGGGAAGATCAGACTAGACGACCTCATGAGGGCCCTTCCAACTTGATTCACACAATAAGCCTAAGACACTCGACTGACAAGATTTTACAGAAGAACTGAAACAATTCAGACATTTTGCACAGTATGTGGTTGTGGCTTGCCTCGGAGCAGTCAAGTAAAACCTAGGCAACTTTACCTCTCACAATTATCTCTGCAGATAACAAAAGAGCCAAGATGGGCAACACTGTCAACACAGGATAGAAAATTACCTTCTAGTTTCTTCACTTTTGCTTCCAGTTTCTTTCTCCTGTTCAAAAAGATGATATTAACATATCATTGTTTGCAGAAAGTTGTTATACCAAAAAACTTTTTCTTTTTCCTTTTGTTGAGTGGGGACTTTAAGGGAGGGAGGAAAGAGTTTTGTTTCTTCCTTAAAAAAAAAAAAAAAAAACAGGCAACCAACTAATCAACTTGTTATATTTTCCTGCAGATTATCTTCAGACCAAATCATAGAAGCACTGTACTTACAAACAGCAAAAAAACAAAGAACAGTAACAAAAAGCCATGACTAAGAACGGCTTAAACCAGTACATGAAGAAACTAGAGCTTCTTCTCCCATTTCATCCTCCTCTTAAAATCCTTCACTGCCACAACCACTTCAAGACAACATACCAATTAACACAGCCTTTTCTGAAAGTTCGCTACAAGACAATTCTTCCATCAACTCTGTGCTCTAAAAATCTCATAACCATAAGAATTTCATCAAAATGGGAAGCATAACTAGCAAGGTACAGGAACACATCCTGTACGGTAAGCCACGGAAAGAAAAAAGGTAACAAAAACGTCATCACTCACACTGCATCGCTTTTTACTATTTCTTCTTTAATTCTAACATATTCCAGTTGACTCTCTTGGTAGATCTTGAGAGAGCTCTACAAAGAAAGAAATCACAGTTAAAATATGCCCTCAGAGAAGATAGAAAATAACTGGTAAAGAGTTTACCTACTGTAATGCAACAACTAGAGAGTGAAAAAGTTTGCTAGGCAAACAAGCGAGTTGAAACATCAGATTATATTTGTTCTTTAAAGACACAAGTTCTGATGACAACAGCAGCATCTCTGGAGTCTGTGCCTCTATCAGCTACTTGGGTAGGAACCCAAAGATGAAGTCAAGAGCACAATTATTATATACAACTATATACAGTAGCCTGCTTTTCCTGCAGAGATGCCATCAGGACCTCCACTACAAACACTTGCTGAGGGAGAACTGTTCAAAAGACTAAAGAACAGTACTAACACAGACACTAGGCAGAGTGATAGGACAAACGTTAATTTCCTATCTCATAGGGAGATTTAAAGAAATGGAAGACTGAGAGGTTTGTTCATTTTTATTCCCTTAAGTATTTTAAGTATTATTAAGTATTTTATTCCCTTGCCGTAAGTAACAGTTAGTGTCTACTAAATACCTGTATTGGGGGAATTTTAAGTGCCAAAAGCTTTTCAGAAGCAAAACACTACTCTGGACAGATCACCTTTGGTCCTTTTTTATTATAATAGCTTACGGAGAATTCAACAACCTAATAAGATTGGAATGGAAACCTAAATGAATTTGAAAATACGATTGTTTGCTCCATAAATCACAGAAATTAAAAAAAAAATCCAATCACAAACCACAGAAAGAGCTGAACTTTTCCCCTCTATAAGTTTCATTATACATACAGATTTAGAAACCTATATAGGTTTCACTACCCTTCAATCACAATGACTCAAAACAAGAGTTGCCTGTTCTAAAGAGCTGGAAATAACAACCAAGACCATTAAGATGAGAGTTAAATACACACAGTTCCTTCAACAGAAAAAAAAGTGAAAGTTGGTTGAAACTTAAGAGCACCTTTTTCTCTTCCAACTCTGCTTTCAAAGAACCCAACTCCTCTTGACACTTCTCCAGAGGCAGGATTTTTTGCAGCATCTGCTCTACTTGGCAGCGAAGAGCAGAGATTTCTCTGAAATGAAAAGCAAGATTAAAAACAAAGCATAGTGCCATGGATGTTTTGAAGCCTAAACTCAGTGTTTACAGGGCTTATTAAAGCTAGACATTAAATGGGGCATCAAGTTGGGTGCAGGCAGGCTGCACAGGTCACAGAGCAGAGTCCCCCAGCATCCAACACCAAGATGCCAGCAGCAAGTGTGTCCACATAAGCAGGGCTGTGAAACAAGGGTAGGGTCCAAGTGCAAGCAGGACAGGGTCTGCAATGATGCTAGGCTGCCTCTGCCTCTTCCTGCACAACCAGGTAGAGTGCAAGCAGTCCTGTCAAAAACTCTAAGTCAAAACGCATCAGAAAAACGGAGCTGCCCCAAATACTTCTGTGTCTGAAGGACACCAAAAGATGAGCTCCTCAGCTCCACTCGGTCACCTTACGCCCTTAAGCAACAAAGGTCAGGAAAAGATACTACTAGCCCAGGTACTGTCCCAGAAGGTTGCACAGTCTGACTCTGTCCCTTTGTGCCCCTCATATTTCTCTCCTCATCAGAAATATCTTTGCAAATTAAAGCCTATACATAGCTGAGGAAAAGGATCAGATCAAAAGCTTAACAGAGACTCGGGGCAGTTGCTATTACAGTGACAGGCTCCTAAAGCTGTCTAAGACACAGAGAATACAGCACGTTAGGTAAATTGGTTATTTAAGTAGATTGTATTCTTCCTTACCTTTCAGCAAACTGAAGCTGTAATTGGTTATTAAGGTAGAAACTTACTGTATGTTTACTGTATTTTCCTTACTGTATTTGAATCCAATCCTTACTTGCAAAGAAATATAAAACCATCAATTCCCTCCAACAGACAACACATTTTAGAGAAACATTTCAATATGTTTGAAATGAATAAGCAGAGGCACTAAAATAACTAAAATAACATTAGAGCTTCTTCCGATACAAAACAAAACGTTGTTTTGTTCTCAACAGCACAGCTTTAAAAGAGTCCACATGAATTCATGTTAGACATAGTCAGCTGTTAAGTGCATTAAACTTAATTCCAAAGCCCTGCTTTCCGTGAAATCTTTGTGAAGTTTATTCATTACTAGAGAGGCATCCTCCTTTAACTTAAGTCTAAAGCTCAAGACCTCTTACAGAATTAATTTCATATACAAAAAAGGATATCATTGCATTTCTGTTGATACTCTGTCAGCAAACGACTGCAGGAAAGAAAGAAAAAGAAGACATTATTCATAAAAGCCAGATACATTATTATTATTCTTAGATGATTTGGACAATTATGCCTTGTAACGACTTTCTCGTGCTTTACAGCAGAAGGCACAAGGCTATTCTACATTTTATTATGAAGGTCAGTACAAACATTTTGCTTCAATAAAGCTCTCTAGCCTCATAACAGACCTTTATAAAATACATATTTACAAATATATGATATATTGATTGTACATATCATATGATGATTACATATGACATATATATAATACACATCATATATAAAAAATACATATATATATATAAAGTCTGCCTATTATATGGGTTTGTAATGATTTTAACTATTTCCAGCATTTTTACACAAGCTAACAGGTAAAGTACATAGATATCTATCTAGTCACACACACACACACACACACACGCACATATCCACATTACACTCAATTTTCCAGACTGATAGAATGTTTTACTGGGAAAGAATATACATTAGCTAAAGAAAAATGGTTTAAAAACAAACAAGCAAAACAGAAACAAACAAAAAAAACAAACCACACCACCATGAGAAGGCTATTAAATACTGTTTTCCTAGCAGCCATAAGAAGAATGCAGCATTTATTCTTTGCAGGGTATACCGAGAGACAGTGCACAACAGGAGAGAAGCTGCTCTCCTTTTCTCAAATTCAGTGTTTTAGAGTAACAAGCAGAAGAAAGGACACAGAAGGGAAGGCCCACGACAGTTACTGCAACGCAGACAGGGATGCAACGCTCTCTTGCCAGAGTTCACTTGTGCAAAAAGGAGAGGGACTGGGCTACAAGTATCTACAGAAGAGGCCATTCCCGCAGGAAATAACGCACGCTGGCAGGGATGAGAAGGCAGTTTGTGGCATCAGAAGGAATCCACACATGCAGAGAAAAGAGGAAAAGGGTCTCGGTCAGACAGCGAGGGCTCCTTCCTGGAAACTGGGCTTCAGGACTGCAATTTAGACTATCAAAACCCAACTGATTTGGATCTGGGAAAGAGCAGGTGAGACCCAAACCCTCTCCCCAGATTTGGGAGAGGCTGCAGGGACACCTGGCCACAGCATGGAGCTGCACACACAGACATTTCTCCACGCAACCACATACTGACAGCAACTGAGCAAAGAAAGGGCAAGCTATCGCAGGAGAGAAACCAAACTATTCAAAGCAGTTTAAAACACCACACTCTGATCACCCCTCAGTCTCATCTTCACCTGTTCTGACATTTAATGCCAGCAACATTTTACACATTACTGCTTCAATTGCATCTTATTTTAGAGGCTTGCATATGGCTGCGGTCAACTTTCGGTTCTCCTGCTACATTCGTCATGACAAATGAAAACAAGCCTCTTCAAAGAGCTTACTTTGCTACATACATTAGCAAGCTGCACAGCTACAGAAAACAGCCCTGTTCTTACCACCCTACACAAGGACACTGCGCAGGGCACAAACAAATAAGCCTGACAGCCTAGATTTCAGAGCTATTCCTGGAGAAGTTATACACTTTTGAAAGGATGTAGCTTTTTGCATTAGAGAACATCTGCTTTCCAGAGTACCACATTTGCTGTATTTCTTTATCAAAAAAAAAAAAAAAAAAAAAAAAAAAAAGTGACACTTGTACAATTGTACTTACTCTCCATCAATCATCTTTTGCTTCAGCGCAATTAATGCAGCTACATATTCGTTCAAATTCTGTAAGGAAGAGCCTGGAGTCGGTAAAGCGGTTCCACGCCAGAGCAGCAGCGCCCGCTGTAAACATCCCAGACCCGGCGGCGCCCACCGTAAACACCCCCTCAACCACGGGCAGCCGTTAACCGCTCACGCTCCACACGGGGCAATAAACTGCCTCCTTCTGCTAACGGGCTCTTTCAATGACAGGAGACCGCAACTGAGAACACGTCCGTAATTACATGTATGGAAAGTGTGAGGAGCGCGGGCTCCTCTCAGACCTTCCCTTACGCCCTCATGACTTGGTATTTCTAAGCGGCCCGCCCCGGCCCGGCCCGGCGGGCTGCGGTGCCTCCCGCGCCGCCGCTACCTGCTGCAGGAGGCCGCAGTTGGCGCAGGCCGCGGCCGTCCCCGCCGGCAGCGGCGTCTCCCCCGGCATCATCGTCGCCGCGGCGCCCGGGCCCGGC
>NW_020455810.1:4223130-4224530 GCF_003342845.1 Nothoprocta perdicaria
GCCTGACGAGCGGCGGCAGGAAGGCGCTGCGAGGCGCCCGCTGCGCCTGCCCGCGCGCAGAGCGCTCTGCGCGCGCCACCTCGCTTGGGCCTGAGGAGCGGCTTCCCCTGCCCGTGCCGCCCCGCGCCGCGCGCGGCATTTTGCCCCAGCGCGGGCACCTCGACAGGCGCCGCTCCGGTCCTGACGCGACGAGCGGCGATGGCGGCACCAGGACCGGCGGCCCGCGGCCGCTCCCGCCTCTCACGAGGCGGGCCGCGCGGTGCACGCCGGGACACAGAGTCCGGCGCGCGGCGCCGCCAACCGCCGCCCCGCGGGCGCCATCTTCCCGGGCCGCGCAGGAAAGGGCGCTGGTCCCACGCTGCCGCATAACCCGCAATTCAGTGAATTAATGAAGTAATTAACCAGAGAGGTTTCTTTATAGGCTACTATGGTGGAAAGGGGTTGCACCCTTGTTTGCCTTTTCCCTAATCACAATGTTTTTTTCCAACCACTATGGTTGGAAAAGACCTTCAAAATCATCGAGTCCAACCATAAATCCATCCCCACCTTGCTTGCTAAGCCATGTCCCTGAGTGCCTCATCCACATGCTCCTTGCACACTGCCAAGGACCACCACCTCTTAAAGAGCTTTACTATTCCGTCCACTTAGAAATTTTTCTAATGTCTAACCTGAATCTCCCCTGGTGCAACTTGAGGTCGTTCCCTCTCATCCTATTGTCATCTCGTCCTATTGTCCTGCTATTTTAGAGAAGCCTCACTACAGCCTCCTTTCAGGCAGCTGTAGAGAGCAATAAGGTCTCCCCCGAGCCTGCTGCTCACCACACTAAGTAACCCCGGCCCCCTCAGCCACCCCTCGTGAGGTCTGAGCTCCAGCCCCTGCACCAGCTTCCTTGCCCTCCTTTGGACACGCTCCAGCCCCTCAATGTCCTTCTTGCAGTGAGGGGCCCAAAACTGAGCACAAATGGGCTCATGGAGTGAAGCTTGATTCACACAGTACGTGGTCCTGCAAACTTGAGAGGTCCCAACAAACCACCACACTGGCAGCTCTCTCCAAGGCCCCTTGGGCCTGCTCATTTTTTATATACTTCATGTTGGGCTGAGCTTTGTGCACACATACTATCTGCCTTGTTAGGCAAGAGTATCAGAGTATAACTGATTACACACAGAGGTTTTTTTTTTTTTTTCCTGAAGGGTTATTAGCTACAATTACAGTAAAAGGACTCATTACTCTATTGCTACTCTGCTTTTAGAAACTGCAACACCCAGCAGTTTCTTTGTTCATCATGACGTTATATTTTGTCAGTCTGTATACTATGAGCTCAAAATATCTCTAGCTGTCACCTCAATTTTCCAGAACAAGAGGACAAGGTCATATTTACCTGTTATATAAGAATTCCTCCC
>NW_020455810.1:4224969-4230827 GCF_003342845.1 Nothoprocta perdicaria
AATGAAGTCTTCATAGCAATCACATTTTTGGATGCTTAATTCATTGTGCCTAGGTTTGGACTGCCTCCCAGATTATACATATATGGTATTGTAACCAGCTCCAAAAAGCTCTAAAAAGTATGAAGTTCACTTAAACATTATAATATGTTCTAAAACAATCCATGAGCCTTTTTTCTTTTTCATTTTTAATGTTAGGGAGAACTATTCCAAAATATACCTTCAAAGAATAACAATGTATTTTTTAAAGATATCTGCCATGCTGCCCATCCATTTAAATGTTGGGAGGGCGCTTCACCTTCCTAGCAATAGGAGACCTCGAATAGCCCCTGTCATTGAAGATTTCCCTCACACACTTTCACAGGCTCTCCGCTGCTCTTCTTTTATCTACCTCTTTGAGCCATAGGCAGGAGCAGCTTTGCGCATGAACCTCTCCTCAGTTGCATTAAGAGCAAGTAATTTTATTTGCCCTTATGCAGAATAGCTGCACTTATGTCTATAGCCAAAGCAAATTTTAGGGGAGTGGTAGTCCTCTTGTTGGCTGCTCTTCTGATAATTGTGACACACAGCTTTTTTAATACATATAAATATATATACATATAGAGAAATTCACAAGAAGACAACTTCCACTTTTCAAGAAAGCCCCCCTGCCTTGCCTCCCTGGTTAGCATAATAAGTATAATAGGCATAATAGCATAATAAGAAACTAGTCACAGGTGGATAGCGCTCAGGATGGGGCCTTTCGTTGTACAGAATTGCTGAATCTGTGATTCTGTGAATCTCTTCCCAAGGATCCTTACAAACAGCCAAGGATCTAGTTTATGCTTTTATATATGAAACTTTGGAGTGTGGACAACAGAATCACAGAATCACAGAATCACAGAATGGTTTAAGGTTGGAAGGGACCTCTAGAGATCATCCAGTCCAACCCCCTGCTCCAGCAGGGACACCCAGAGCACGGGGCACGGGCGGCATCCAGGCAGGTTTGGAAGATCTCCAGAGCAGGAGACTCCACAGCCTCCCTGGACAGCCTGTGCCAGGGCTCTGTCACCCTCACAGGGAAGAAGTTGACTTCCTCACACGGAGATGGAACTTCCTGTGTTTCAACTTACACCCATTGCCCCTTGCCTTGTCACTACCACCATTGAGAAGAGCTTGGACCCTTCCTCCCTACATTCTCCCTTCATGAACTTACACATGTTAATCATATCCCCTGTCAGCCCTCTCTTCTCCAAACTGAACAGGCCCAACTCACGCAGTGTCTCACCATACGAGAGATGTTCCGGTCCCCTAATCATCTTTGTCGCTCTCCGCTGGACCCTCTGTAGGAGCTTCATGTCTCTTTTGTCCTGGGGAGCCCAGAACTGCCCCCAATACTCCAGGTGTGGCCTCACCAGAGCTGAGCAGAGAGGCAGAATCACCTCCCTTGACCTGCTGGCAACATCCTCCTGGTGCAGCCAGGATCCCATTGGACTTCTTGGCCACGAGGGCACACTGCTGGCTCATGGTTAACTTGGTGTCAACCAGGACTCCCAGGTCCCTCTCCGTGGAGCTGCTTTCCAGCAGGTTGACCCCTAATCTGTGCTGGTGCCTGGGCTTGTTCCTACCCAGGTGCAGGACCCTGCACTTGTCCTTATTGAACCTCAGCAATGTTGCTTTTTTCAGCAATGCCTCGATTCTTTCCTTCTCCTTCAAACTAAGGAATAGTGAGTTTTCTTTTTGTGGCTTTTACCCAAAGAATTTTGCCTCCTAAGATTCAGCTAAGTTTTTTTCACTCCCTTCCTTCCCGATCCAGAACAGCCCCTGCATTAGTGATCAGAATGCTAAATGCAGTTTAATCTTAAAGATAAGAGGATTTACTGACATAATAAATGTCAGATGGAACACTTAAAAAATCTCACACTACTGTTTGTACTGGAATGACTTTTACTAGGACACTGACAGAACAAGATCTTCCTGTCTCTCTTTATGACAATTTCAAGGACCATATGAGTTTGTATTTTATCTTGTATGACTGTGACATATATAAGTAATAATTGGCAGATGAATTTGAAGATTAAGAGAGTTGATTGTAATCTCTTTCATATGGAAGCATGTAATGATTTTAATCAGCTGCTTGCATGATAGATGAAAACATAACATCAGAATCAAAGTTAATATGTTTACTTTACATTACATTTTATATTAATCCAATGTCAAGGCTATCACGTCAGCTGAAATCATTGCCCTAAACTATGTTCCCCCCTGAATGCTTCAACTCCCCCTTTTTAGATTTATTTGCTTCTGTTGCAAGGCTATTGCAACACAGAATCACAGAATGGTTGGAAAAGGCCTTCAAGAGTCCAAGTGTAAACCCATCCCCACCCTGCCTGATAAACCCTGTCCCTGGGCACTTCATCCACACGTTTCCTGAACGCTTCCAGGGACTCCGCTAAGAGGCATTTGCAGCTATTTCAGACTTCCTAGTGCTGGAAACATCACATTTTCACCCAAAGACTCTAACCATACACTAACAACCATTCACTAACCATACACTCCTTAACTTCACTGGATAGTCAAGGAGCCTGCAAGCTGCACTTTTTGCAAGACCGTCAGTATATTGTTCTTCTCCCTCCTTCCTCCCCTGCTTAAATATTGTACTGGTGCAAAGAGTACATTTAGTGAGTTTTTCAAATGGCTGTTGTCGTATGTCATCAGAGGCAGTTCCACAACAAGGAACTACCTGCATTTCTGCACTTAAAAATTTTCCTTCCTCCTTATGCAAACCCTTGTAAGTAAAGCATTAGTCATTTGTTTGGACAGTTGAACATTAATGTTTTGGAAGCAGATTGTTGCATTAAAAGGAAATGGAAATGAAGATAAACTTCTGAATTAGCAGTTGCCAAAGTAGTTTTATTGCTATGTGTAGTGTTTCTGTCAGAAATGATTTACTTTTGAAACACTTTGGAAAAGCAAACATTTGCATTCTCAAATGAATGTTTGGTTCTAAATGGCAGGAATGCTAAAAATAGTAAAAAAAAAAAAATCTCTGGCAAATAAAATACTACATTTCTCCCATAGCAAAACACCTGAGCCTGACTTGCTATCTATGTGCTAAGATTATTTTTTTTCCAAGAGCATAATTATACTTCACTCCAAGGGCTAAGTAAAAATACATTTAGTATCAGCATAAGTTTGTTCATTAAGTGATGCTGTCCATCTCCTTGGTGATGATTATGAGAAAGTTCTTTCTTAAATAGGGAAACAAATCATACTTTCACAGTTTTTCACACATTCCTCTCTGTAAGTAAATGCTGTGAGATCATGCAGGTTTCATCCATCTTTGCAAGATAATATTTTACATATATTGCACAGATGGAAGCAACAAAATAAGGGTAGTGCTACCAGCTGCTCTGACAATTTTCCAGTATTTTTTTTTCCAAGAAAATGCTTAAAATACTGAATTTCTTCTTGGTAAATAGATCTTACTTCATAGCTGCTAATTAATGCTTTTTAAGTACAATACCTCTTTCATGAGCCATTTCCTTTTCTACAGTGCTATACTTGACAATGCTGTACATGAAAGGAAAGAATCATATGAAGAGCAATTTAGAAGTACAGTAAAAAAAGGAGTCGTGAATAACTATTGCTAACATAAAATGAACTAAAAATACCAACACAGATGAGATGGTACTGAGGTAAACTTATCATCTAGGAGTCAAACTGATTGCTGAGAGTTCTGCTGTGAAGCCTGGATCGGATAGAGGTTTGCTCTCACACTTCAAAAAACTCTCAGTCTCTTTTCTTTTTTTTTTCTTCCTTATGCGCACATCAAGGAAAGAAATTATGTATCATGGATGAGTAGTGCAAGGCTTTTGACAATGTGAAGTGTGTAGGAGCTGGTGTTCAAAAGCTGCAGTGTGACTGACAAAGCACATGGGGAAATGCCATTTAGTTGGCAATGGGACATCAAGTCCAGGCACAGGACATCCCAGGGAAGGCAGAAAATTTAATTAAGTCAGTTCAGAATCACATTCCTGGAAAGCAGCAGGATTTTTATCAGATGGTCATGTCTCATTTTTCACGTTTCCCTTCTTTTTAAGTAATTATAGCACCAAGAGAAAAATACAAGGGAGGAAAGTATGTTCTGAAGAACAATTTTATAAGCAATAAGAAACTGGAGCTTCTTTTTTTCTTAACAAGGAAAAGTAATACCTTTTTCTTCTGCTGATTCCCACATATCTGTGTTTTATAACTTCCTAATATCCTTAAATACTGTAGTAGCCATCCACATGCAGAATATGTTAGCAAGGCTCCTTTGATGCTGATCAGAGAGGAGAGGCACATTGCAGTGTTCTTCAAGTGACCTATTTTAGGGATGTAAGAGAGAGAGGGTGGGATGAATCACACTCCATAAAAATATCTCTTTCTGTCCGTTGATTTATAGGAATCCAGAAGACAACTTCTGGTGTATCTACCACATTTGAAAATATGAATCTCACTGTAATACTCTCTTTTTAGAGGGTAAGGTGGTGGGGGGTTCTTTATTGGTCCCTTTGACAATAGTGTCAGGAATTTTATTTGTAAATGAATGCTCATTTATTTTTTTCTGACATAAGATGCGACTGATAACTTTAAGTTCTTAGTTTATAATTTCCGCACAAAAGAGCAACTAAAATAGCTAAGGTGCTAATAAGAACACCCACCCTCTCCCCTCAAAAAAAAAAAAAATGTATTGTTTTAAGTTACATAGCCAGATGAAAAGGAACAAGCTAAATACATGTTCTCTAATAAAATTAGTGCTGCATCAGTTGCTAGCTAAAAAATATTTTCAGTTTGTGTGTGATATTTCTCCTGCTTCTGCACTGGAGAGTAATTGCACCTTCTGCAGGGAGAGCAGATTCAGGGACTGCAGCGTATGGCTGGCAGAAAAGGGGCTGTAATTAAATGGCCTCTTAGGCAAACACGTAAGACTTCATAGGGAAGAGAGCAGACTGTGCTATAGCAAAAAGGCATTAAGCTCACAAAACATAACTAAGCAATAAACCCATCTTCGAGGCCACAGTGAACCAAGAAAGCACCATTTATAAATCTTTTTTCTGTGTTCTGTCTAGTGTTTTAATTTATATTCCAATAAAAGCTGTTTTTTGTTTTAATTTGAAGAATTTTATCTTTTTGAGAAGCTTAACATATGGAGATGACCTAAACCTGCAAATTTTGGCCACCTCCAAATTTTGGCCACTTGAGTCATACAGTTCCATCACTGAATGTGACTTTAATTATTGAAAATGCTGAGACAACAATATAGTTTCTTCTACTTGTATTGACTTTTTTTTTTTTTTTTGGCAGATATAAACCAATGAACTGATAAGTTTATCATTAGCTATTACATTCATTGAGAACTGGTGAATCCCTCTCATGTTTTACCTTCTTTTGTCTACAGTCCTTAGCAGTCCCTTAGCAGGGAATAATACAGGACAACAGCATTAGACATTAGAAATCCTAGTGCAGGAACAGGTGTTAATGACCCAATGTAGTCATTAGATATAATAACAAACAAAACAAAACAAAACAAAACAGGTTTTACTATTATATGTGTAACAGGAGAAGAGACTACACAACTAGGAAAGAGTGGACCAACTATATAGATGGAATAGTTTGCTGACAAGCACTGTTGAGTGATGGTGGTGATGATGATGACAGGGGATGCCAGAGGTTAGAGTACTTCACCCTGCAAACCCCATAGGGTTATTGGCTTGATCAGGTGGCGGATGAGTGTAGATTGCCTCCAGATGAGTCACTGGTTTTATCTTTAATTTAGCAGAAGTACAATTAGTCTCCAGGGAAGAAAAAAAAAAAAAGAAAAAAAAAAAAAAAAAAAA
>NW_020455811.1:0-4441 GCF_003342845.1 Nothoprocta perdicaria
TCTGTTGGGATGGGAATGATCCCTACTCTCCGTGGCCATCCTGGGGTTATGGGAAGGTGCAGGGAGGTCCCCGTGGGTGCTGCGGATCCCTGGAGGCCTCATTGTTCCCAAGCTATTGGAGGCCCAAGCTATTGGAGGCCCAATTGTTCTCATTGTATCCCAATGGGTGGATGGAGAGGGGAATATTGTATGTCCAGGGAATGAGGCCTCCCAATGGATATATGGAGGGCGGAATGTGGCATGTCCAGGGAATGAGGCCACCCAATGGATTCATGGAGAGGGGAATGTTGTGTATCCAGGGAGTGAGGCCTCCCAAGGGATGGAGGGAGATGGGAATGTTGCATATCCAGGGAACGGGGCTCCCAATGGATTCATGGAGAGGGGAACATTGCATATCCCGGGAATGGGGCCTCCCAATGGGTCCAGGGAGATGGGAACGTTGCATATCCAGGGAATGAGCCTCCCAGGGGGTGGATGGAGGGCGGAACGCGGCGTATCCAGGGATTGAGGCCTCCGGAGGCTCCGCGGGGATCGGGGAAGCGGGTTGAAGACGTGGGGGTGGCCTCTCCGCCTCCTCCCCACCCCAGAAAGGGGCACGGAGACCCCCAAACCCAATAAGACCCAAGCCCCGCCGGAGCCTCCGGATCCCGGTACCCCCGCTCCCGCCGCTCACGGCCGCCTGTCCCCTTCCCGCGCAGCCGGCGAGGCCTGCTGCGAGCTCTGCGGCCTCTACTTCGAGAACCGCAAGGCGCTGGCGAGCCACGCGCGCGCCCACCTGCGCCAGTTCGGCGTCACCGAGTGGTGCGTCAACGGCTCGCCCATCGAGACGCTCCGCGAGTGGATCCGCCACCGGCCCCACAAGGCCGGCGCCTACCGCACCTACATCCAGGGAGGCCGCCCCTTCGCCAAGAAGTTCCGCGGCGCCGGCGCCGCCCGCCTGCCCCTCGCCGCCCTCCACGCCGGCGCYGGCGGCGCCTTGTTGGCCAAGGGCTTGGCCGAGCTCGAGCCCGGCAAGTTCCTGGACGGGGCGGCGGGCGAGCGGGCGGCCTCCRCCGCGGCGCCGCTGGCGCTCGTCAAGCTCGAGGAGCAGCAGCAGCAGCAGCGGCCCAATATCCACAGTGAGTGGGGCGCCCTTGGGTGCTCCCGTACGCCCGTGGYGTTCCCGTCGTGCTGCGGTGCTCCCATTGCGTTTCCCTGTTGCGCCCTCCCCGTTGCGCCCTTACTCGGCCTCCCCGTCGCGTTTCCTTCATTCCTTGACCCTCATCCGGCCTCCCTGTCGCATTTCCCCCATCCCAAGACCCTCCTTCGGGCTCCCCGTCACATTTTTCCCATTCCCTGTCCCTCATCCGGCCTCCCCGTCGCGCTTCCCTCAGTCCTCGTCCCTCATCCGGCCTCCCCGTCGCGCTTCCCTCAGTCCTTGGCCTCCCCATTGCATTTCCCCCATTTGGGGACCCTCATTCGGCCTCCCTGTCACCTTTTCCTCCTCTCTCAGCCTCCCTGTCGCATTTTCCCCCATTCCTTGAGTCTCRTTCGGCCTCCCCATCACATTTCTCCCATTCTTTGATCCTCTTTTGGCCTCCCCGTCGCATTTCCTTCCTCCCTTGGCCTCCCTGTCTCATTTCCCCCATTCCAGGACCCTCCCTCAGCCTCCCCGTCGCATTTCCCTCATTCCTCGTCCTTCATCTGGCCTCCCTGTCGCGTTTCCCCCATTCCTTGTCCCTTTTTCGGCCTCCCTGTCGCGTTTCCCCCATTCCTTGTCCCTTTTTCGGCCTCCCCATCGCATTCCCCCCATTCCAGGACCCTCTTTCAGCCTCCCCATTGCATTTCCCTCCTCCCTCGGCCTCTCCATCACATTTCCCCCATTCCAGGACCCTCATTCGGCCTCCCCGTCACATTTTCCTCATTCCTTGTCCCTCCTTTGGCCTCCCTGTCTCATCCCCCCATTCCAGGACCCTCATTCAGCCTCCCCATCACGTTTCCCTCATTTCTTCGTTCCTCCTTTGGCATCCCCGTCGCCGTTCCCTCATTCCTTGTCCCTTTTCCGGCCTCCCCGTCACGTTTCCCTCGTTCCTTGTCCCTCCTTCGGCCTCCCCGACGCCTTTCCCTCGTTCCTTGTCCCTTTTCCGGCCTCCCCGTCACGTTTCCCTCATTCCTTGTCCCTCCTTCGGCCTCCCCGCCGCCTTTCCCTCCTCCCTCAGCCTCCCCATCGCATCCTCCCCATCCCAATCCCCTCACTCGGCCTCCCTCCATCCCCGCAGAGTTCGAGCGGCGCCAAGGGCGGCCCCTGGACGGGCCCTTGCGGCGCGAGGACGACGCGACGGCGCCGCCGCCGCCGGCCTCCGCCTTCCCCCACAAGCTGGAGGAGCCGCGGCCGCCGCCGCCCCGTGTGCGCCCCGTGCCCTCGCTCGTGCCCCGGCCCCCCCAGACCTCCCTCGTCAAGTTCGTGGGCAACATCTACACCCTCAAGTGCAGGTGAGGGGCGGCCGCGCTCCCCGGCATCCCCTTGTCCCATTGCCGTGGCGGTTTTGAGGCCCAAACGGCCGAAATTGGGCCAAAGTGGCCAAATTTGGGCCTCCGAATGGCCGCAATTGGTCCTCAAAATGGCCGCAATTGGTCCTCAAAATGGCCGCAATTGGGCCCCTGAATGACAAAAATTGCACCCAAACAGCCACTATTGGGCCCCAAAATGGCCCCAATTGGGCCTAAACAGCTAAATTTGGGTCCCCAAATGGCCATATATTTGCCTAAGTAGCGATAATTGGGCCCCTGAATGGCCAAATTTGGTGTCCTAAATGGCTAGATTTGGGCCCAAACGACCAAATTTGGGCCTCAAAATGGCCACAATAGAGCCCTCAAATGGCCCAAATGGGGCCCCCAGACAGCCAAAACTGGGCCCCAAATGGCCAAAACTGGGCCAAAACGGGCAAAATTGGGCCCACAAATGGCCCAAATAGGGCCCAAATGGCCAGATTTGGGCCCCCAAAGAGCCACAATTGGGCCCGAACAGCTAAATTTCAGCCCCCGAAATGCCAAGATTGGGCCCAAAAATGCCAAAATTGGGCCCAGATGGGCCAAATTGGGCCCAAGTGGCCAAATTTGGGCACAAACAGCTGAATTTGGGCCCCTGAACAGCCCTAATTGGGCCCCCGAATGGCCCAGATTGGGCCCAAACAGCTAAATTTGGGTCCCCAAAGGGCCAAAATTGGGTCCAAGTGGCAATAATTGGGCCCAAATGGCCAAAATTGGGCCCAAACTGGCCAAAATTGGGCCCAAACATCTAAATTTGAGCCACCAAGGGACCAAGATGGGCCCCAAAACGGCCAAAATTGGGCCCAAAACGGCCAAAATTGGCCGAAAACAGCCCAATTTGGCCCCCAACGCCTCACTTGCCCCCTTTGATCCGACAGGTTCTGCGAGGTGGAATTCCAAGGGCCCCTCTCCATCCAGGAGGAATGGGTGCGGCACCTGCAGCGCCACATCCTGGAGATGAATTTCGCCAAAGCGGATCCGCTCCGGGCCGAGCCGCCCGCTCCGGAAGCTCCCGTCRCCGCCGCCACCGCCGCCGTGGCCGACGCTCCATGAAATCCCATCCTGCCCTTTTTATTTCCCCGGCATCTTCCGTCGCCTCCTCCCTTCCCGGCTCCGGAGCATTCCCGGCTTTTTTCCCCTCCTTCCTTCACCGCCAGCAACCGGATAAGGGAGCTGGGCATCTTTATTCCCAATCCCTTTCCAAGCCACAAGCACTACATGGGAAAAGCCGGATTGCCGGAGCCGGCGTTCCCGGAGGACTCGGATGCTCCGGAGTGTGGGGGGGAATTAAAACGGAGCCGGAGGCGCCTCCTTGGGCGCCCGTTGAATCCAAAGACTTTCGGCAACGGGGAGGGCCGATCCCATGGGATTGGGGGGGATGGGCCTTAGGGAGGRGGGTTGCATCAGTTTTCCCTGGATATTTCCGCACAGCGGGAAAAGGGAAGCGGCGCCAGCCTCTCATAATGGTGGAAATCCACCTTTTCTGCAGGCGCCCGTGAGGTTTTTCCCGGATAATTCCCGGGATGCCGCCCGCCCCTCCACATTGCATGTTCCCCCCCTTGCCCCAAATTTTTCCATATCCCAAAATCAGGACAAAACAACAACAAAAAGGCGCYGCTTCCCTTCTTCCCATTCGGGCTGCAAATCCCAGGGTAAATCCCGCGGGAATGGCYGCCATCCAGCGCCTTTTCCCCACCAAATTTGCAGGAAAAACACAAAAGCGCCGGGATTCGGCCCTTTTTCCCCCCCGTTGCCTTATTTTTCCCCCCTTTTCCTGCGTTTTCCTTCTTTCCCCTCCACTTTTTTAACGCTAGTCTGGGGTAGGACTGAGGAGCGATGGATTTTGCGGCGGAAGCTCCGGCTTTGGAGCGCGGCTCGGGGGGAAACTTCCCTTTTAACTGTAATTTTGTCG
>NW_020455811.1:5422-16163 GCF_003342845.1 Nothoprocta perdicaria
GGGGGGGTGACACGTGATGCAGCCCCGTTGCACACGTGTGTGCGCCCGGGCGCGGCCACGTGGGGGCGCGCGCGCCACGCAGCCGGCGGGGGCGGAGCTTCCCCGGCCTCAGCCAATGGTCGCGGAGGGGCGGAGCCATGAGACGCCCTCCCCTTCCCCCCCCTCTTTCTCCCCCGCCCAGTGCTTCGCGTTCCCGCCAGGTGTGTCCTTCCCGGCTGCCCGTAGAGAGGCGGTGCGCGGCCGCCGTTGCTAGCAGTGCTGTCACGCCATTGGGCCCGTCGCCTCCCGGTTGGCCAATCAAAGAGCAGCGCCGCGGCGGCACCGCCTTCTCGCCAGCTGACAGCGCCGCCGTCCAATCAGCGGCAGGCTCCACCGGCGCCGTGGAGGCGTGACCCGGCCCTTAGCCAATGAGYAGCCAGCGCCCGTGCGCGCGCCCTACCCGAATCTCCCGAGCTGATTGACACCGCAGCCACCCTATGGAATACGAGAATCTCGCCGAGCCGCCGCCGCCTCAGCCAATGAGCGGCGCGAGCCCTTTGTGCGGGGCGGGCGCAGCGGCGCGCAGGCGGCCAATGGGGGGCCGCGGGAGGCGGCGCGGCCGGAGGGGGCGGGGCGCGGGCGCCGCCGTTACCGTCGCGCGCAGGAGGGAGGCGGCGGCGCCGCCATCATGAGCTACTCAGGTGAGGGGCGGCGGGACAAGATGGCGGCGGCGGCGCCGGTTCGGGGCGGGGGGCGACCGGGGCTACCGGGAGCGTCGCCGCCGGTGCCGCCCGGGCCCCCCCGGGGCCGTTGCCGCTTCCCGAAGCCCCCGGGGTGTTGGGAGCAGCCGGGGCCCCCTCGGCCTTTTCCCTTTGGGATTCGGTTCCCCAARTCCCTCCCCGCGAAGCCCCTTTAAAATCCCGCCCCCCGGCTCCGGGGAATCCCAGGAAAACTGGTGCGTGCCTTCCCCCAAAATTCCGGATTTCCCACTAAAAGCCGCCTCAGAATCCCTATGGGAAAGCACCCCCTGAATCCCCATGGAAAAGCATCGCCCCCAAATCGCTATGGAAAAGTGCCCCCCGAATCCCTATGGAAAAGGCTCCTCCAAATTGCTATGGAAAAGTGCCCCCCAAATCCCTATGGAAAAGGCTCCTCCAAGTCCCTATGGTAAAGTGTCCCCCAAATCCCTATGGAAAAACACCCACGAATCCCTATAGAAAAGGCCACTCCGAATCCCTATGGAAAAGCGCCTGCCAAATCCCCGTGGAAAAGGGCTGCCCAAATCCTTATGGAAAAAGCCCACCGAATCCTCATGGAAAAGGGCCCCCCAAATCCCTATGGTAAAGTGTCCCCCAAATCCCTGTGGAAAAGGACCCCCAAATCCTTACGGAAAAGGCTCCTCCAAATCCCCATGGGAAAGCACCCACGAATCCCCATGGAAAAGCACTCACCAAATCTCTATGGAAAAGACTCCTCCAAATCCTTATGGAAAAGCACCCACGAAATCCCCATGGAAAAGCATCCYGCAAATCCCTATGGAAAAGCACCCCCTGCCAAACATCCCCCCCTTGTCCCAAACTTCCCCTTTGTCCCAAATATCCCATCGCGTCCCCACGACCTTCCCTGCCCCCGTGTCCCCACCGGATCCGTGACCTCCGGAAGCGACGTCCCCCCATTTGCCAAGGAAAAACGCGGCACCAATCCCGGGAGCTTTAACCAACTTCTATCCCGGTTATTTGTTTTAATCCATCCCGGAATTCCGCCTGTAATTCCATTTTTTYCCCTTTAATCGGAGCCTTCCTCCTTCCCTCCCTGCCGTGTCCGGGCTCTCCAGCTCCGTGTCCTTTCCGGATGCGGAGCGAAGGAAAACGGCAGCTTCCCAAGGCGTTCCTGAATGGAAAGGGGTTTGGGAGGGAATATCCATGGAGGGAATTCCCGGATTTAATGGCACCTGTTTGGATTTGGCCCTTTTCCCAAGGGGATGCTTTTCCCCATCCCTTTCCCCATCCCCTTTCTCCCTGAGCGGRAACTTTGTGATTTAAAATCCTCTTTTTTGGGGCTTTTTTTTTTGGCACCATCCGGACACGGATGTTGCTCCCCCGGTGACAACATCCCCGCTGGCCGTCGCCACGGCGACGCTACAGCCGCCCCGTCCGACTGTTGCCGGGGACTCTCTCCGCCTAAAAACATCAGGATTTTGCTACGCTTGGCTCTGATTCCTCCTTTTTTCGGGCTCTTTTTCCAGGTTACGGAGACTGGAACTCCGGGACGAACCGAGGCAAGTACATTAAAAAAAATTGGGGCATTTCCAGCCAAATTGATTGTGGATTTTTCACATTGTGGCTCTTTCCCGAGGCTGGTGACAACCCCCTYGTGTCACCGATGTCACCTCAGGATGTCACCTATTTATTTTCCTTTAAATATAAATTAAGTAAATAGCCCTTAAGCGTAAATAAATAAATTGAGACACTTGGGTTGCAAAATAATAATAAATAAATACTAATAAAAAATAAAAATAATAAATATTTTGGTTTTTGCCCCTGTTATTCCAGGCTATGAGGGCTACAATTACGGCTACGGCTACGGCCAGGAGCACTCGGGCGGCTACGGCTACGGCGCCGCATCCGCCTCCAATTCCTGGGAAATGGCCGGCTCGGATGTGGAGCTYAATCCCGACGCCTCCGGCGCCGACCTGGGCAAAATGAACCAGCGCCTGGACATGGGATCACACCTGGATACGGATACGATGCAGGGGGGGCACTACGGCTCCGGCGGCGACAGGTGAGCRCACGGAGCCTCGGGAATATCCACAATATTTGGGAATATCACGGATATCCTCCCGTGGAGTCATCCCTGCCTTTATTTTCCCACCTTGTCCCCCCTCATTTCTTATCCGTTTTCCCATATTCCAGCTCAAGTGGGCATCTGGAATTGGCTCCATTCCCCTTTTTCCCCCGCTTTGCTTTAAAGAGAGGGCATTTTTTTGCTATAAAAATTCACACAACATTTTGAAGGGAATGTTGGTAAATTTACTAAATTTTAGTAAATTTTAAAATTTTTATAGCAAAAATGTACTATGAAATTTACACAATTTTTTAGTGAATTTTAAAATGTACTAGACTTCTAGTAAATGGGTTTACTAGATTTACTGATTTTAGTAAATTGTAAAATTGTATAGTACATTTTTGCTATAAAAATTTACACAAATTTTTTAGTAAAYTTTAGAACTTACTAGACTTTAGTAAATCTGGTAAACCCATTTACTAGATTTTAGTAAATTTTAAAATTTTATAGTAATTTTTTTACTCTAAAAATTTACACACAATTTTGCAACGCAGCCCCCAAAATTTCAATTCCCCACCTGAAATTGTTTTGCCGCCTTCAGGAAAATGACACTAATGAGGCACCGTTTTTGCCCCAGAACTCGGCTTTTGGAGCAAAATTAAGGAAAAAACAGGGTTTCTTCACATTGGATCCAAGTTTAGWTTTAGGGACCCGTTTTAGTCCTTAAATGCCTTTTTTTTGTAACTAGTGTCATGGAAAAGCTGCGTTTCCAGCGCAGTTTTGGCCTGGTTGAACTGAGTGTTTATTCCTAATAAAAAGCCCCAGAACCTTCCTATATCTTAAATTTTTCAGTGATTTTTTTAACCAGGATTTGCTTTTTAGAGAGGATAGCTCTTGATTCCATATTTAAACAGAAACTTGGGAGCTTCCCAGCTTTGCCGCTTGGCTGCTCCGTGTCTCGCCGCGACAGATGGGAGCCGAGTAGCACTTTCAGCCTCCAAAACCACAGGAAAACCCCCCAAATCCCYACTCTGCGTGGGAATTAAAACACCCCTGAGCGGAAATATCTAATTCGGGGAACGTCGCCTCCGCTTTCCCGTGGGGAAAAAGGGGCTGCTCCGCATTTTGCCTGCTCGGCATACCGGCATCGCTCTCCCTTGGCTTTGATTTTCCAGCCTGTTGAGTTGGAACAACGGCTTTCCAAGCCTGGATTTGGGATATTCTCCCTTTCCTCCCTCTTTCCCAAGTCCTCCTCCGGGCGCGGGGGGGGTTATATTCGGGGGGGTTATATTGGGATTCGGGGCGGGTCCCGGGGCGCAGGCGGGATCCTCCCGTGCCCCCTCTGCAGATACGACTCGTACGAAGGCTACGAGCCGCGCTCGGAGCGCGAGCTCTACCGCTCCGGCTACGACTAYGGCGACGCCGACCGCGGCGGCGACGCCGACGGCTACGACGGCGCCTACGACGGCTACTACGGCGGCCGCCCCCGCGAGCACCACCCGCCCCGGGCGCGCGACGGCTACGGCCCCCGGGGCCACGGCTGGGCCCGGGACGGCCGCAACAACCGCCCCGTCGCGTCGCCCTACGCGGCCCGCAGCGCCTGGAGCGAGCCCCACGCCGCCATGGGCGCCCGCGGCTTCGGCGCCTCCCGCCTCCCGTCCCTCTTCTCCCACAACATCATCCCGGAGCTCAACGCCTTCCCGGGAATGCGGGGCTTCGCGGGCGGCGGGCGCTTCGGAGCGGGAGCCGTGAGGCCGCGCGTGAGGAGGACCTGGAGGAYGTGGGACGCGGACTTCAAAGTGAGTTGGCCCTGCTGGAGGTGAAGGTTGGGCTGGGTGGTCTCTGGAGGTCCCTTCCGACCTTCGGCGTGCTGTGATTCCGTGAGGTTAGCCCCCGTTTCCCCGTGGACCTGTGCGTCCCGCTGCAAAATACCCCCGGGAAGCCCGAATTCCCTCCCCAAAATTCCCCAAATTGAGGAATTGGGTTTCATTCCCCAAATGAAGTTAATCAAGTAGGGTTTAATTCCCCMAAAAAAAGTTATTTCTTTAAAAGAAAGAGAGGATCAGGGTCTTGGAAACGGGACTTCATTAATGGGACGCCTCTCATGGACATTCAACTTTTCAACTTTTTCAAAAATTTTTGAAAACTTTTGGGTTTTTTTTGGTAGTTGCAGAAGAAGAAGCTCAAGAAGGAGCCCATGGCCAAGAAGCGCAAGCCAACCAACAGCTCGGACGAGCCTGACAGCAAGGCGGCCAAAACGGACGGCTCCGACAACTCCGATTCGGAAAACGGTGCGTCCGGCGCGAAAAACGCCCGCCGGCGCCGGTTTTTATCCCGGGGCTTTGCCTAACGCGGCGCCCAATCCCCCTGTCCCTTCCAGAGGAGGGAACCGAAGGCGAATCGGGCGAAAAAGAGGAGAAAGAAGGTTCCAGAGGCGTAAGTGACTCCCCAAACCTCCCGTGAAGGCTGGGCTTGCCCACGGGCATTTAGTTTTAAGGTTCCTTGGGTTTAGGACGGGCTTAACGTCCCACTGTTGGGCTTATCCCTTTAGGAAGGGGAAGAGGATGATGGAAAAGACGGGGAGAAAGGTGAGTTTCCGCGCTCGGCGCCAGCAAAGCGAGCGGAGCGCCGGAATCCCGCSCGGAGCAGATCCCGCCTCGGCTCGAGGAGCCTGCGGCGGCCAAAGGAGCTGGAGCGGATAAAATTCCCGGGATTATTGGGGCTCCTTCGGGCCCCGGGGCGTCCGTAGGTTTTTGGGGAGGAGCTCGGCCGCCGTGTCCGCGTTCGCTCAGGTGAATCCCGTCCTTTGTGTCTGCTCAGGGATAAGGAAATGCTGTAAAAGCCCCCGCTAGGGAGGAGCTGGAGCCCTTGCTCAAGGTAGGTYGGCCCTTGGGTGAAGCTTCTAGGCCTGGGCCTTAAGGGAACCCAGGTTTAAGCGCTCGCTGTGCCGTAGCTGTGGCTTTTTTGGGGGTAAGTCCGTGGAAATCGGAGCCTCCGGGCTTTCCTAATTCCGTGCTGGCTTTYGTTGGAGGCCTGGCGGATCCCGGAGTGGGATTGTCTGGAAGTCAAAGCTGCCCCTAACTTAAACCCTTCCAAAACCAGCAGCAGAAGATTAAAATCGAGGTCTAGCAATCGAGATTTGGGAACCCGCGTGTGGTTTTCCTCAGCGCTCCCAGCTTTTTGGGCTGGAAAAGGACGGCCAGAACCTCCCGAGGAATCGGAGGTGGAGGACACAGCGGCCGGTGGGAGCCGCTCCTCCCGCAGTCCGAGGCCTCTCCGGATCGGTGGGGCCGCCTCCACGGAGCTGCTCGAGGGGGAAGTTCTCTCGCCTCAGGCGGTGGCCTCAAGTAGTGCCCTGAACCTCCCCCCCTGCTTTAAACACTTAGGTGCTTTAACAATTCAAGAAGAGATCAGTGAAATCAAACGCAAATTGCAGGCGGGCAAGAAAACGCAAGAGCGGCAAAAGAAGAGGCACCGCGACCGCATGGTGGAAAGGTAACGGGGTCCCTGTTTCGTGTTCCCGGGGGTGCTGCTGCTTTGTCTCCTCCGAAACATYGGAGGTGGCCCTTGGGCTTCATCTTGGAGGGCCATCCGTACCTGCCCGCGCTTGGAAAAGCGGGTGGTTAAAGCTGATAAAGGCCCTAGGAAACATCTCATGATGGTTCCAAGCCTTGGAGACCTTTAGCTGTAGACCCAAAGGAGTAAAAAAAGGAGCCGGAACGGGTTGGTTTGAAAGTTGTGGCCCTTCACGTCCGGCTGTCCCCGCAGGATCCAGTTTGTCTGCTCGCTGTGCAAGTACCGGACCTTCTACGACGACGAGATGAGCAGTCACCTGGAGAGCAAGTTCCACAAGGAGCACTTCAAGTTCGTGGGGACCAAGCTGCCCCAGCAGACGGCCGAATTCCTCCAGGTGAGCCTCCATGGGTCCTTGACACACTCCATGTGGCTTCACGAGCTTTTTTCCTCTTTATTTGGGTCCATCCTCTCTAGGCTGGATCCCGTCCTCTCTAGGCTGGATCCCGTCCTCTCTAGGCTGGATCCCGTCCTCTCTAGGCTGGATCCTGTCCTCTCTAGAGCTGGATCCCGTCCCTCTAGGTTGGATCCCGTCTCTCTAGGCTGGATCCCGTCCTCTCTAGGCTGGATTTCTATCCTCTCTAGGCCGGATCCCGTCCTCTCTAGGCCGGATCCCGTCCTCTCTAGGCCGGATCCCGTCCCTCTAGGCTGGATCCCATCCCTCTAGGCTGGATCCCATCCCTCTAGGCTGGATCCCATCTCTCTCGGTTGGGTCCATCCTCTCTAGGCTGGATTTCCATCCTCTCTAGGTTGGATCCCATCTCTCTAGGTTGGATCCCATCTCTCTAGGCTGGATCCCATCCTCTGTAGGCTGGATCCCCTCCTCTCTAAGCTGGATCCCATCTCTCTAGGCTGGATCCCGTCCCCTCTCTAGGCTGGATCCCGTCCTCTCTAGGCTGGATCCCGTCCTCTCTAAGCTGGATCCCGTCCCTCTAGGTTGGATCCCATCTCTCTAGGTTGGGTCCATCCTCTCTAGGTTGGGTCACGTCCTCTCTAGGCTGGATCCCGTCCTCTCTAGGTTGGATCCCATCTCTCTAGACTGGATCCCATCCCCTCTCTAGGCTGGATCCCGTCCCTCTGGGCTGGATCCATCGCTATTTATGGAGCTGCTGTCAAGCCCCTAGAGCTGCCCCTCTCAATACCCCCATGAGAAACCACCATGAAAGGTGGAGAGCAGTTGGACGTGGAAGTGTTGGAGCTGCTCCCCCAGCTCCGTCACAGCTGCCCTCTCCCTTCCGAGGTCCTTCCACCTCTACGGCTTGATTAGCCGTGATAGTAGGAAATAAAACGGGAACGTAGCAGGGAGGGGGAGAAAAATTCCACCAAAAAACCCTTCCTCCTGCAGGAATACGTCGCCAACAAGACCAGGAARACGGAAGAGCGCCGTAGAGCCGTGGAGGACATCAACGGCGTCATTCAGCAGATCTACAGGGACCAAGATCTGACGCAGGGTAAGAGCCACGGGCAAAGGAAGGCGCTTCGTTCATTGAAGTGTTTTTAGCCCCAAAACTTCCCTCCACGGGAATATAAGATATGTGGAAGGAAGCCAACGTTGCCCAAGAGGAAATCCTAGATGATACTTAAGCGTGATGTGGTTTGCCCGGCGTTACTACCCGTTTTTGCCAGAGATTTTTGGGTTATTAGCTCTTTTTTGATGCATTTAGAAGAGTTTTGGGTTCATGTTAGGCTCGAACGCGATTCCGATCCGGATTCCGCTCCAARTAACGCCGCTCTCCTCTCCCTCTCCCAGATGTCGGCATGGAGCATTTCATGAAGAAGGTGGAGGCCGCCCACTGCGCCGCGTGCGACCTCTTCCTCCCCATGCAGTACGGCGTCATCCAGAAGCACCTCAAGTCCCTCGACCATAACCACAACCGCAGGGTGAGCGCGGGGACCGGWATCCCGTATCCCGACTTTCCCACCTTTTCCCAGCGATGGGAATCCCGTATCCCGGGATTAATTCAGGAGCAGGACTTAATGGTGCCTCTCTCGCGCTCCCATGCAGGCCATGATGGAGCAGTCCAAGAAGTCGTCGCTCGTCGTCGCCAGGAGCATCCTCAACAACAAACTCATCAGCAAGAAGCTGGAGCGGTACCTGAAGGTGGGTGCTACGTGGAGCCGCCCCTGTTGGCCACCATTGGCCACCGTTGGCCGTCGTTGGCCTCCCGTTGGCCCTCATTGGGCCTCCTGTTGGCCTCCCGTTGGCCATCGTTGGCCTCCCGTTGGCCGTCGCTGGTCGTGGTTGGCCTCCTGTTGGCCCCCCGTTGGCCGTGGTTGGCCCCCCGTTGGCCGTGGTTGGCCCCCCGTTGGCCTCCCGTTGGCCCCCCGTTGGCCTCCCGTTGGCCCGCCTGTTGGCCGTGGTTGGCCCCCCTGTTGGCTGTGGTTGGCCTCCCGTTGGCCGTGGTTGGCCCCCCGTTGGCCCTCCCGTTGGCCGTGGTTGGCCCCCCGTTGGCCCCCCGTTGGCCCCCCGTTGGCCGTGGTTGGCCTCCCGTTGGCCCCCCGTTGGCCACTGTTGGCCATCGTTGACCTCCCATTGGCCATCATTGGGCCTCCCGTTGCCTGCCGTTGGTTCCCGTTGGCCTCAGCTGGCCTCCCGTTGGCTCCTGTTGGCTGTGGTTGGCTCCCATTGGCCTCCCATTGGCCACTGTTGGCTTCCGTTGGCCTCCCATTGACCCCCATTGGCCCCCGTTGGCCATCGTTGACCTCCCATTGCCCATCATTGGGCCTCCCGTTGGCCGCCATTGGCCAACGTTGGCTTCCGTTGCCCCCGTTGGCCTCCTGTTGACCCCTGTTGGGCTCCCGTTGGCCGTCGTTGGCTCCTCGTTGACCTCCCATTGGCTGTTGTGGGACCCCCGTTGACCTGCCTTTGGCTCCCGTTGGCCTCCCGTTAGTCCCCCTTTGGCCTCCCGTTGGCCGTCGTTGGCCCCTGTTGGCCGTCATTGGCTCCCGTTGGCCCCCTTTGGCCACCGTTGGCCCCCGTTGGCCTCCGTTGCCACCGTTGGCCACTGTTGGCCTCCGTTGGCCAAAACTCAAGGAAACTCAAGGTCTTTCAGCGCCACGTTGCCCGCTGGTGGGTCAACGTGATCTACGTTTGCTGGTGTTCAAAAACACTTAAAAAACACTGTTTTTTGGTGCCGTTATCCACTGTTCCACTGAGCTTCTCCGTAGGGTTGGAAGGTGGCTCTTGTGTCCACCATGGATTCCCTCGAGCGACGGTTTTGTCCTCTTTTCCAGGGTGAAAATCCCTTCACGGACGACCCCGAGGAGAAAGAGGAGCACGAGGAAGGCGAAGGCGGGACCGTCGGGAACGCGGAGGAGGAAGGAGCGGCGGGAGAAGGCGCCGACGTCCCCAAGGAGGCCGCCGAGATCCGCGCGGAGGAGGACGGCAACGAGGAGAACCTGGAAGCTGAAGGAGCTGAAGACCAAGGGGGACAAGAGGGGACAGGGACAGAACTGGAGGCGCCAGCGGCTCCGGAGCCGGATCCGGATCCCGCGGATAACACGGATAACGCGGAGCAAGAACCTCCGCCAGCCGAGGAACCGCTCCCGGAGGAAGAGGAGCAGCAAGGTGAGGCCGAAGAGGATGAAGAGGAAGAAGAGCCCCCCGAGTAGCTCCCGGGAGCTCACAAAACCTCCGTTTTTGGTTGTTTTTTCCCCTGTTATTGGTGGTTTTTTTTTAACATAACCGTACCTGTGAATTTTCCTAGTGTTTTGGGGTCTCCTCCTACTAAAAACTCACGTAGGCGGCGGCCGCCTTGGCCTCTGAAGTGATTTTTGGGGGGCTACGGCGGGATTCGATGGATTTTCGTTATTTTTTGTGCGTATTTTGTTACGCGCTAAATGGTCGTTTTCCGTAGCCGTTTATTTCTGGAAGGTCGTTGGGGAGAATTTCCTTTGTGGGGCCCTCGGGGCTTCCGTGGTGGGAGTTGTGTGGAAAAAAAATGCCCTTTTTTGAGGGAAAAAAAGGGGAAAACGGTTAATTTCTGCTCTTTGCAGGTTTTTGGGGTCGCACCTCACGGCTGCTACTGTCACTTTAAGGGGGGGTTGGTGGGGTCAAGGGTCACGGATGGGGTCAAAGGGCGTGTCTGGGTTATGGGGGGGGAGGGGGTCACCCCAGGGGTGTCACCGAGGTGGGGGCAGGAGGGGTCAGAGGTCACGGCGGGGTCAGCGGCCCTCAATGGCCCCTCGCTAGAAGCCCCTCCCCCCCGTAAGGCAGCGCCACGCCCATTTATGCCCGCTGTCCAATGAGCGAGGCGCCTCGCTGTGATGGACAGGTGGCCCCGCGCTACGTTGTCCAATGAGAGCGCGCGAGGCCCGGCCGGGAGGCGGGGGCGGCGCCCGGTGGGCGGGCTCCAAGCGCGGCCAATGAGGCGGCGGGCGTGGCGGGGGAGGGGGCGGGGCTTTT
>NW_020455811.1:16845-22090 GCF_003342845.1 Nothoprocta perdicaria
AGAAAACCCCAAAATCCTCGGAAATCACGCCAAAATCACCAGCGCTTGGGAGCCCCTCGCCAACGGATCTGTCACTTSTGTTTGGGGACCCCGTTGCCACCCAATTCAAAGGGGTTTAAAGGGCCCTTCCTCCATGGACCGTGGCTTTTCCCTACATCCCACATGAAAAAAGGTGGGAAAAGAAGAAAAGAGGGATGAGATCCTCCCACCCGGAGAAAGGCACCAAAACAACGGGAAAAGGGCGAAAAACRGCAATTTTGGGGCCGCCGAGAGTCCCTGGGCTGCTGCTTTTCCTGCCCTGGCCTCGCAGGAGCTCCAGCRAAAGCAAAACGTCGGAATCAGGGTGTTTTTTCCAGGAATTGGGTTTTTTTTTCTGGGAATTGGGGTGTTTTTCCACAGAATTAGGGTGTTTTTCCATGGAATCGTGTTTTTCCAAGGAATCGGGCTGTTTTTCTGCAGAATCGAGATTTTTTTTCAGGAATCAGGGTGTTTTTCCACGGAATCGGGATGTTTTTTCCATGGAATCCCCGTGTTTTTCCATGGAATCCCCRTGTTTTTCCATGGAATCCTGGTCTTTTTCCACGGCGCCCTCATTCCCGCTGGATTTGGACAGCTCCACTCTGTCACCGGTTGCTTCGCATCCCACATGGAAGCTCATGGAAGAGCAAAACAAGCCCCGGATCCAGATGGCGAGTGCTCCCGGAGGCCAAAACCTGGCGCAGACGGAGAACCGGATCCCGCTCCTCTTCCCCACGGATACCTGCGAGTTTTGAGGCCGTTTTCTCCCTTCATTTCCATTATCCCTGGAATCCACAGCTACAGAGGGGCGATTTTGACCTCGAGCTTCAAAATTTCCACAATCTAGTACAATTTTTTCCTCTAAAAACAGTATATTTTTTATAAATAACTCTCATGTTATAAATGCACTTTGTGTTATCAAGCCACGGCTGCCAAGATCCCACGGGATACGTAGGGATCCCCAGTGTTTTTTTTCCCGGTTTCTCCTTCCTCTATCCACTTCCCGCTTTGCGGCAGCGCAACATCTTCCATTCCAAATTATATTTTTTATGCTTTTGGACCATTTCACCAATTTTTCCGGCGTAACCTCTGCTTAAGGATGGAGATCTCAGCTCAACGATGGGATTTGACACGCACAAAACGTATTTATTTCGTATTTATCACTGCAAAAGAGGATTTCCTCTGTCCAACCAAGCCCAAAACACAAACTTCGGGCCAAAAACAAGCTGCTTTGGCTCCCAATTATATTTTTTAGCCTACAAGGTATTTTTTAGCCCTGGATTTACCTTAAATTAGGAGGATAAATCACCATTTAAAAGCGTTGCCTTCACTATATGGACTGCAGAGCAACCCTGGATAAACAGGGTCCAAAAAGTTTGCATTTCGGCGTATCAAAATGACTTATTTTACCCGTTTCTGGCTTCATTTAAACTTATATTTAGCTAGCTAAATGAAAATAAAAAGACTTTAATGTCTTGTCTTGAAGAAATCATAATAAGCCTAAAATCCTCTTTACGCATGGTGGATTTTAATCCTCTGCCTCCCAGCTCCTTGTTGCATTTTGGCCTGATTAAATCCAAATTTAATGCAGAGAAAACCCCAAATTTAACGCTGTTGCTCTCCTGAACGGCAGAAATGTGAGCACAGTTCAGAACTTTATGGATTTTAGAGTCCATTGACAGGAGAAACTAAATTCCTAAAAAGCTCAATTTGTTGTAGGACCCTAGAAAACTGGGAAAAACACCCAATCTTTATAATAACTGTTGTTTTGGTTTGTTTTTTTTGCAGGTTATGGCACCTGGAGTACTGGGACCACCAATACTCAGGGTAAATTGCGTGTATATATTTATATAAAACCAATCTGGGAGTTTTATTTTAACGGAATCATTTGCCTGTTTTAAGCTGCGGCTATCAGAGCACTGAAAATATTGCAAAGTGGCAAAAATATTTATTTTATCCATATAATTTTCATAAGTAGCTGCTGGAAATACCACCTTCTGTCTATCCTAACCCATGCAAAAAGATTCRTAATATTTACAAGTGCTGCCTGGGATTCCTCTAGATTTAATTGTGAACTTCTGACGTTGATGCTTTGTTGCTTTTAATGCCAAAATCCTCTTTTTTTTTTTTTTGTCCCCTTTCAGGTACCTATGCAACCAACACGACCAACTGGCAAGGTAGGTGTTAAACACACCGCATCATTGATAAATGCTCAGCTCTTTGATAAAATATGGGGGTAATTAACCCCAGTTTGAATCAAGGCGGCTGCTTGGGGCTCTTTTTAACTCTTTTCCCGAAGCTAAAGCCTTTGATCCTTTAGAAAATAGCAATTTTGGGTCCTCCTGGGGACAAATCCAATGTTGCGCCACACGTTGGGCTGTAGATTGAAACCTCCTGAGTCAAGTCGTGTAAAAATAAGCCTTTTTTTTTAGTTTCTTCTTCCATTATTTCTCTCTTTGTAAAGCCCAAGGCGAGGACTAAACCACCCTATTGTGTAAACACGGAACAGAAGGGTGGTCCCTGCTCCCTACAGCCTGAATTAAACCTGCAGAGAACCTACAGCCTGAATTAAACAACAACAGCAAATTAAAACAACAGTCGCCAGATGGAAACAGGCGGAAGGAAGGGGAAAACACAAGGACAACAAGGCAACAGGCGCAATAGGCAGCGGTCCCGGCAGCCTTAACTGATGATAATTTTAGTTTAGGCACCATGGACAAGGAGAATGTTCTTTATTTCTCAATGTTTTGTTTTTTTTTCTGGTTAAAATTGCATAAAATTTCCATAATTTCAGTCATTTGGGGCTGGGTATGTCCTTAGGTGCCCGATGCTGTRATTCTTGCCCCTGTTTTTGTTGGTCCAGACCACGCAGGCGGCTTGGGCTCACAAAATCCATCACCAGGTGCTGAATCCCTTCCCAAATCCATCCTAGGACCAGTAACCTGCGTTTCCTATGGATTAAAGRTGCTGAATTCCTTCCCAAATCCATCCTGGGATCAGTAACCTGCGTTTCCTAGGAATTAAAGGTGCTGAATTCCTTCCCAAATCCATCCTGGGAGCAGTAACCTGCGTTTCCTAGGAATTAAAGGTGCTGAATTCCTTCCCAAATCCATCCTGGGAGCAGTAACCTGCATTTCCTATGGATTAAAGGTGCTGAATTGCTTCCCAAATCCATCCTGGGAGCAGTAACCTGTATTTCCTAGGGATTAAAGGTGCTAAATTCCTTCCCAAGTCCATCCTGGGACCAGTAACCTGCGTTTCCTAGGGATTAAAACCACTGGAAAGATCTTAAAACCAGTGGAAAACCCTTGAAATTTGAGGGTTGAGCAAGAAATTTCTGTCATCTTTCCAGGTTTTCTTTAGGGAGCAGAGCAACCTGGCAGCATCCGAACCTCCTTCCGGAAACGTGCGTTTTTCTGCTTGTTTTTCTTCCATTTTTGCTAATTTTCCCAATTTTTCCCCCTTTTTTGGCCAGGCTTTCTTTAGGGAGCAGAGCGACCTGGCAGTATCCGAACCTCCTTCCGGAAACGTGCGTTTTTCTGCTTGTTTTTCTTCCATTTTCGCTAATTTTCCCTATTTTTCCCCCTTTTTTGGCCAGGCTTTCTTTAGGGAGCAGAGCGACCTGGCAGTATCCGAACCTCCTTCCGGAAACGTGCGTGTTTCTGCTTGTTTTTCTTCCATTTTTGCTAATTTTCCTTATTCCCCCCCCTTTTTTTGGCCAGGCTACGAAGGCTATGACTACTACACCCCCCAAAGCAGCGCGGCGCCCACGGCGGCCACCTACAGCTACGGGGCGGCYGCCCCCAGCTCCTGGGAGCCCCCCAAATCCGCGGAGCTGAGCGTGGGCGCCGACGTCGGCATGGCCGTGAGCTCCTACGGCGCCGACGAGAACTCGGATTCCATCATCGCCAAGATCAACCAGCGCYTGGACATGCTCTCCAAGGAGGGCAGCGGCGCCGCCGGCGACGCCATGGACGAGCACGAGAGGTGACTGGCCAAAATCGTGGGTTTTCGCATCAAAACGGGCGTTTGGGCATGCCCACAGCTCCAAATTAATCGGCTCTAACTGCGTCCTCGGGCTTCAGAGTTGGCTGTTGAGGAAGCAACTTTGACAGCACCACGTAACTTCTTAACCCCTCCTGCTTTTTTTTCCCCCATTTTTATAAAATACATAAAAATGTATTAATAAATATATATAAAGCCAGTATTTTTACATGTATTTTAATAAATACATTAAAATATATATGCTTATATTGACATATAAGCATATATTAATATACTGATATATTAAAATTGTAAGTATATTAATAAAATTATACGTTATTATAAATATATTTTTATATAACACATTATATATAATATATACATAAGGCATACACTATATATACTATATTATGTTATATAATACAGTGTTTATTAGTATATATAGTATATATAAGTGTAATAGTATTATGTAATATAGTAATCATATATAATATAAGTTATATATAAATATGTTATAAATGTAATATGTTTGAAATATGAAGTACATTTTATATTTATATAGAACATATATTTTATATTTTTATATTTATATTTTATATATAGGAATACTACATATCCAGCATTAAAACCCACTTGATTAAGTCCATGCAGTTTTACCCACTTCAGTTGTTGATGCATGCGTTATTCATGCGTTTTCATGAAAAATGCATTCAATTCATGTATTTTTACCCGCAATTTTTTTATTTGCCTTATTTAGCTTCCTTTAAATACCTTTTCACATGCGCATTTTTGGCTTTTCCTGTTGCCTTTCTGTGTTTTTTGATGCTCCTTGCCCAGAGGCTGTCAATATTTGTGCAGAAAAAACCCTTTTTGGGGTAGGTCAAGTTATTTTTTTCCGAGCTTCCAAGCTTTTCCAAGCTTTTCCAAGCTTTTCCAAGCTTTTCCAAGCTTTTCAAGACGAGGGCAAAGGAAACATGGAAAAAAAGTGCCTGGAAAGCAAGATTTAGAAAAAAACATTATTTTCTAGCTATTTTCTAGCTAAAAGCATGTGGATTATGCAAAAAAATAGCAGAATGGGTGGGGTTTTTTTAGGTCTTGACTCTTTTTGCCGTGCAGCTCTTTCAGATTCGACTCCTTCGACTCGTACGACGCGCGGCCCTCCGAGCGCGACGCCTACCGCTCCGGCTACGACTACGGCGCGGCGGGCGGCGAGCGCAGCGACTCCTTCGGGAGCCCCTTGGAC
>NW_020455811.1:22269-27980 GCF_003342845.1 Nothoprocta perdicaria
GAGCGCCTCTCGGCCCGCTGGAGCGAGCTCAGCTACGCGGGCGGGCGCGGGGCGGGCGGCCCCGGGCCCAACCGGCTGCCCTCGCTCTTCTCCCAAGCCCTCGTTCCCGACTACGGCGACTACGGAGATTACGGAGACTACAGGGATTACGGAGACTACGGCGATTACGGCGACTACGGGGACTACGGAGACTATGGGGACTATGACTATGGCATGATGGGCATGTCGGGCGTGGGAATGGGGCGCTACGGCGGCGTGCCCTACGGAATGGGGCGGCAGCGGAGCCGGGAGCGAGCCAACGCGATGCCCTGGCACATGAACACGCTCACGGTAAGTCAGCACCATCACTATATCCCCTCTTAAAACACCCATTTTTAGCCCCACGACCCCCAAAATTTGCCTTTTCCCCCCCACATTCAGCCTCAGTGCCGCATTTTGCTGTTAATCTATAGAATTAGGGTTTGTTTTTTGGGGAGGGGAAGCACTAGGGTGCTTCGGGTTGCTGGAAGAAATTAGCTCGTCCCAAGCAGAGCCCGCTTGCACTTACTGCGTGCAAATTTTGCAAATTTTGGGTTTTTTACAAATTTTAGAAGGCTGAATGCTTCAAATCTAGCCCCAAATGGTGATGGGATGATAAATAGTTCATTCACAAAAAGCAGGGTAACAAATCCTCGTTTTACCTAGATAGCCATTTCTTGGACCTCTTAAGTGTTTGGGGAGGTGTAACAGAGCACTGGGTCATTCTGCAAAGGTTTTCAGTAAAAAAAAGTGCCTCAAAGTGACCGTTTTCTTCCCATTGCAGCCCAAAAGGAGAGGATTCCGCAACCGTTCGGGCGGGCGAGCGGATAGCGAAGGAGGGCGCAAGCGGAAACAGTCGCAGAGCGGAGACGAGCCCGACAGCAAACAGGCCAAGACCGACAGCGAGGGAGACGACACCGAGAACGGTACGGGCTCAAATATTACTCCTTTGTGTCGTTTTTTTTACAGTGTGGAATGGTTTTATATAAAAAAATTACATTTTTTTACCGTCTACAACAAAAGGAGCCCTCAAGGTGCCGGGTTAATGATTATTCCCAGCAGCAGCTGGCGGGAAAGGAGAAAACAGGGAGCGAGTTGATGTCCTTGCTGGGATTTCCTGTATTTTTCCAGCATTTGGGGACTTGCTGGATACCAGCAGGGCCCTTTGTGCTTTATGTGGGTGCAAAACACCCAACTAAGGGTGTTTTTTTATTTACATGCAGCAGACGAGGGCGACGGAGAGGAAAAGTCCGGCGACGAAGCCGACAAAGGTGTAAGTAACCTTAATTATTATAATTAACGGCAAACATGGGGGGCGTCTAAGCACTTTCCTCCATTCCCTTGAGGGTATCACCTGCCGAATTCCCAAAATTCCCARGAAATCCCACCCACAGGAGGTCACAGCCCTTTCCTCCTTGTTTTCCAGGAGAAACGGGAGTCGTGGCGAGCTTGGCAAAGGAAGGTAGGGCGGCTGCCGCGGCGTGATCCCGGGTGCTCCGAGCCTCCTGTGATCCCGGGCGCTCCGAGCCGGTTTGCGTCGGCCTTTCGGCCCCACCGAGAGACTTTTCCTTTGCTCATTTTCTGTTTTTTTTATCGTCAAAACTCCGACGCAGCTCCCGGGAGGCCGCTGGGCTCCGCGGAGCCKCCCCGCTGCCTTTGGGGGCTCTTTGGCACCTAAGGCTTCTTCCCGCAGGTGCCCGTACGAACGGACGGGGTAAGAGGGAATATCGGCCGGAGCGGCCGCTCCGCTTCCTGCCCTGTTGGGATGAGGCTTTTTTTTTGGAAGGGCAGGTCTAACCACGGGGCAAAAAGGCACCCAAATGGGCCTAAACCCACTCCTTTTGCTGGTGGCTTCCCAGCACGCCAATCCCTACTACTTTTTTTCCCCCCAATRTACAAGATGAGATGAAAACACATCAAAATATAGAGAGCAGCTGGACGCACTTCAGCTCCTTGTGGATTTAATGGAGTTTAGGAGGAGATTGTGCCCCGCTCAGAGCAGTCGCGCGCAGAGGGGACGCTGCCTCCCTTATCTGCTCCTAGGGGACAAGAACCCCCTCCGCCTGGATGCCCTCCATCCGATTCTCTCTCTTTCCCATGAACGATCCCCTCCTCTTTCCCGCCTTTCCCAGCTCTTTCGCACGCACGGAGCCGGGCGGGCGCTCGAGTTCAGCGCCGGGCTTTAACCCCAAGCGCCCCCAAAAAGCGCCTTTTTTTCCCCGCCCTCGACGGCGCGGCTTGGGGGAAAGAGCATGCGCTGGTGCTCGCGAGCGGAACCGAGGGGGAGCCGGATGTGCCGTTTTTGTTGAAGCCTCCCTCTGATGACCAGGTCTTGACCTTCAGTGGAAGTTGTGGTCCCTGCGCTCCTTCACCTGAAGACCTTGCAGGTGAATCCTTCCCCGAGCGGGTTTTGGCGAGGCCGAGAGCCCTCGGAGCCCCGGTCCTCGCCTCTTCCATCGCAGCCGTTAGGCTGCCTAAAGCCCTGTTTTTTTCCCCCTGTAATAAGCCAAGCTTTGGGGAAGGCGGCACGAGGAGGGCTAACCCTCTCCTGAAGAAGCAGAACTGCTGCTCAGGCCCTAAAAAACCATAATTGCTGCCTGTTATTACTTAATTTTCCTAGCTTTTTTCAGCCCCGTGGAAAAAAATAAATGGAAAAAAAAGAGGAAGAGAGCACAGGGAGAAATAAAAGCTCCTCCCGAGGAAGCGAAAGAGAGAGAGGTCTCTCGTGACTGCTCTTTCCGTTCCCGGCGCGTCTCGATGCTGCCCACGAAGGTTTTAAGCCCCTCGGGGGGCCGGAGGGAGTTTGGAGGCAGGCGCTCGCGTGCCGGCGAGGCCGCCGCTCGGCGGAGGCCGCGAAGCTGCTTCCTGGGAGGGAGGGAATAGCCAAAACGCGCGGAATTGCTGCCGGAGGCCGGGAGAAGCGACGGGCTTCCCCGAGCCCGGGGGTTCGTAGGGATCTCAGGCTCCCAAAATCCCGCGGCCGGCGGAGCTGCGGGGCGGCCCCTCTGATACGAGCTTCTCCGCAGCCTCCGGAGACGGCTGCGAAGACGACGACGACGAGCTGAGGAAGAGGAGGGAGAAGCAGCGGAGGAGGGACAGGATGCGCGATCGGGCCATGGACAGGTGAGAGGAAGGGCTGAGCCCCGCTGGGAGGAATCGCAGCAAAATTGGCCAAGTGGGTCTTCTTTGGGGTAATTTTTCCCCTTTTTGGTGTTCTAAGACCCCGCTGAGGGTCGTTTTTCCCCTTTTTGTTGTCCTGGCATCCCGCTGAGATTWTGGGAATGTGGATTTCCCAAATTTGGGATAGCTTCGAGCTGATCCCTTGCTCCACAAACTTGTCCCCCTGCTTTGAAACCCATGCAGATTTGTAGCGCGTGCTGCTGTGTCACCTCCTCTTCCTTAATCCCATGCTGTTCCATCCCTGGAGATCCCGGAATTATTCCAGAGGAGCCAAGGAAAACATATAATCCGAGCCAAACAGCATCCGGAATCTGTAGTTTTGGGGGAAAAAAAGGTTGTAGGTAGAAAAGCGAATGAAAAATCGGATTCATTCCTAATTGACCTTATGGTGGCTCTATCCAGAATCCAGTTTGCCTGCTCCGTGTGCAAATTCCGTAGCTTTGAGGAAGAAGAAATCCAGAAGCATCTCCAGAGCAAATTCCACAAGGAAACCTTGCGCTACATCGGGACCAAACTCCCGGACAAAACCGTGGAGTTTCTACAGGTAGGTGGGTAACCCCGGGGCCGCTTTTTCCCTTTTTATGTTTTTTTTTGTGCATCCACGGAGCATTTTTGGTGTTTTTTTCTACTCACCGGAGGGTTCAAGCGAAGCTCGYGTCACTAATTAACGTGTCCTTGATGATATCGGTTAATTTGGCACATGCTGTCAAAGAATTCCCAAATTAAATTTAAAAAAAAAAGCAGGAATTCTGTGAATTTTCTACCCCGTGTCCAATTGATGGTGGAAGGGAGAAGGGCTGGGGCTTTTCCTCTCCCAATTAAGTGTTTGGGCCGAGGGCCGAGTGTTTAATTATAACGTTAAATGTTATAATTTGGGCACTTGGTGTCGCTCCTCCAACACACGGACCCCATGGTGCCAAGGAATAAAATCSCAAGAGGTGCCGAGCGCGGCTCCCGCTCGGATCTTTCCCGATCCGAGAATGGAAAAGAGGACAGGGACAAAAAAACCCACCTGGATCATTAAGTTAATTAACTAAGATTTAATTTTGGGGGGGTTTTGGGGGGAGATCTCCCTTCGTTTCCGTGATGCGAGTCCAATCTCCCGCCGCTCCAGGAATACATCGTCAACAGGAACAAGAAGATCGAGAAGCGGCGTCAGGAGCTGACGGAGAAGGAAGGGCCGAAGCCAAAGCCGGATCCGTTTAAGGGTGAGTAGCCAGTGCCGCATCCCGACGGATTCGGGGGGGCGCTCCGGGATCTCGCAGCCGGAGAGCAGCCGAATTCAGGGAAAAGCGCGGAAGGGGCCTCTGTGTCCCAAGGAGCAGGTGGGTGACTGCGGAATTCCCAGTTTACCTGGACCACAAAGTGGTYGTTCCCTTCACCCGGATCCCGGGGCCGTTCCCGGTGTTAAAAGCAGCTCTTGGAAGCGCTGAGGTTGATCCGTATGGATTTGGGTAGAAAGCGGGATGAGGAAAAGTCCCCTTCGGCTTCATGGAAGCGCCGCTTTTCCGCGTATTCCGCAGCCCTCGGCTATTAAAGGACATTTGGGAGAGTCGCCCCCACATCCAGGGGGTCCTGTCTTAATAAGAGTAATTTAATTAAGCCAAACAGCGGCTCCAAAACGAGCACCCGGGCTTTAGACGGAGGATTTGAGCCCAGGTGGGGAAAAGCAGCAATATCCTAAAACCACAGGACGCCCRAAAAGATTTAGTTAAAATCCGTGGCCTTTAAATTGGATAAAAACAGGCCGGTTTCCACAAGGACRGAGGAAAACGGGGTAAATTCCCCAGTTTTGCCTCGGATAAATGGATTTATTTGTAGCTTGGGCTGTTCTCGAGCCTCCCTTGCTTCCTTTTGCCCTGGTGGGCTCTGCTCAGGAGCAGAACTGCCCGTTTATGTCCCCTTAAATTAAGATATAGGGGATTTATAGGGGGTTTATCCGTAAGAGGGAGGAACGCGTTGGATGAGCGCGTTGGCCGTGGGGAATGAAAGGGGAATTTGGGAAGGGCAGAAAAGGGACCGGGGCGGGTTGGGAAGGGCGGAAAAGGGGTTGGGGAATTTGGGAAAAGGGGTTGGGGGCATTTGGGAAGGGCGGAAAAGGGGCCGGGGGATTTGGGAAGGGCGGAAAAGGGCCAGGGCATTTGGGAAGGGCGGAAAAGGGCCAGGGGGATTTGGGAAGGGCGGAAAAGGGCCCGGGAAGGGGCGCTAAGGCCCGGCCTCGCCGCAGGGATTGGCCAGGAGCACTTCTTCAAGCGCATCGAGGCGGCGCACTGCCTGGCGTGCGACATGCTCATCCCGGCGCAGACCCACCTGCTGCAGCGGCACCTGCGCTCGGCCGAGCACAACCGCAACCGCCGGGTGAGCGGGACCGGCCCCCGTGCCCCATCGGAGCCTCCCRCCCGGGAAAAGGGGGGAGCGTCGCTGGGAAGGGCCCCCGGGGTTGTCCCCTGTGCTCACCGGCGCCCGTGGCGACAGGGCGAGCTCTGTTTGGGGCCAAAACGACCAAATCCTGC
>NW_020455811.1:28350-31060 GCF_003342845.1 Nothoprocta perdicaria
TTTTGAGCCTCTGTTTCCCCCTTTTTTGAGCCTCTGTTTCCCCCTTTTTTGAGCCTCCGTTTCCACCTTCTTTGAGCCTCCGTTTCCACCTTCTTTGAGCCTCCGTTTCCCCCTTTGTTGAGCCTCCGTTTCCCCCTTTGTTGAGCCTCCGTTCCCACCTTCTTGGAGCCTCCATTTCCACCTGTGTTGAGCTGTGAGGATCCCTGGATATTTGGCCGACATTCCCGCTGCTCACTCCCGTTTTTTCTCCCCTTGCTGCTCCCTCACTTGCTCCTGCTCAAGGGAGCTGCCTATAAGAGGGAAAAGCGAGGGAACGGAGTCTCCGGAGCCCAATCCCCCTGGGAATCCCACCCTTTCCTAACCCATTCCTAACTGCCAGGAATCTCATTCTTTCCCAACCCATTCCTAACCGCCGTGTATCCCGTTTTCCAGATGGCCGCCGAGCAGTTCAAGAAGACGAGCCTGCACGTGGCCAAGAGCGTCCTCAACAACAAGCACATCGTCAAGATGCTGGAGAAGTACCTCAAGGTGAGCGGAAACGCCGGGAAAAAGGGCCGGGTTCGGCACCCGGGATGCGCAGCGGAGCGGGATCGCGCCGCTCATTTCCTCGCAGCCGCTCGGWGCAGCTCCCTCGCCTCGCTCCGTTAGGAAAACGGCCCGACGGAGACGCAGTTTTTCCCGTGTAAAAGGGCGCCAGCGGAGTCCGAGCCCTCGGGAAGCGGCTTGAGGGGCCGGCCGGGCTCCCCCTGCCGGGTGAATCCCACCGGATTCGTCCGGGATCCGGGAAAAGCTCCTGGGTCTCCCTCCCAGTCCTGCATCCGAGCACGTTGAATCCAGGGGCAACTGAGCCCCATKTCCCCCCAGCTCCAAAACGCTCCCATTGGCCTGTCCTGTGAGATGGGAGCCGGGAAGCGGCACAGGAGCCGCCTTGGGAGCCAGGAAGCGGCGCCGGGAAGTCGCCCTGGGAGTCGGGAAGCGGCGCTGGAGCCGCCCCGGGAGCCGGGAAGTTGCACCGGGAGCTGGGAAGCGGCTCAGCAGCTGCCCCGGGAGCTGGGAAGCCGTCCCGGGAGCTGGGAAGCGGCGCGGAAGCCATCCCGGGAGCCGGAAAGCGGCGCGGAAGCTGCCCTGGGAGCCGGGAAGTCGGCCCAGGAAGCGGCACGGAAGCCGCTCTGGGAGCCGGGAAACGGCTCAGCAGTCGCCCCGGAAGCCGGGAAGTGGCGCAGAAGCCGCTCCGGGAGCCGGGAAGTCGCCCCGGGAGCCAGGAAGCGGCACAGAAGCCGCTCCGGGAGCCGGGAAGCGGCGCAGAAGCCGCTCCGGGAGCCGGGAAGTCGCTCCGGGAGCCAGGAAGCGGCGCAGAAGCCGCTCCGGGAGCCAGGAAGCGGCGCAGAAGCCGCTCCGGGAGCCGGGAAGAGACCCGCGGGCGGCCGCTCCGTCCCAAAGGCGCCGCTCGGAACGGCGGCGAGAAGCCCGGACGCTTCCCGGCGGGAATAGAAGGGCCCCGACTCAAGTGCCCCCCTCCGTCTACCCCCTGCCAGGGTCCTGCCTCCTGAGCCACCGGTACCGCAGGCCGCGCCGGCACCGGCGCCAGCCCGACCTCTGTCCCGCCGGCACGAAGGAGAGCGTGGATCCCGCCGCCGCCTCCGGGCCCCTTCCCCAAAACGGGCGGCCGAGGGGCGGAGCGGAGCTGAGCACTCGCAGGTAATGCCAGGGCCGCCTCGCCGAAAAGCAGCAAAGAGCCCCAAAACGCGCGCCCGGCCGCRCGCGCCGGCGTCAGGAGCCGCTTCCCGGCAGGGATTTCGTTCCCGCGCCCCTTTTTTTTATATCCCTCCCCATTATCCCGGTAGCTTTGGATACCGCGGACRCGGCTCCGGCTTGCTGAGGGGTTTAGCTTTGGGGTATCCCACGTTCCGTGTCCCCCTTTTCCCAAATATCTCCGGAAAAGCAGCCCGGAGAAGACGGATGCCACCCGCTGAGCCCGGCGCAGCATGTAGGGGGAAAATCCATGGAGGAAAAGCCATGGAGGAAGAGGAGGAGGAGGAGGAGGAGGAGGAGGAGGAGTTCTCCCGGCCTCCGTCACGGCCTCGCTGGGGACATTCCCGATGCTGGGGACATTCCCGATGCTGGGGACATTCCCGATGCTGGGATCTGGTCCCACCGGAGACGCGGCCGCCCCTCTTTCCCGGTGCAGACCGGGCGCCAAGGGAAGGGTCGGAACCGCTCGCGGTGGCAGTGTCACCCGCTCGTCACCCGCTCAGTGGCGGCGTCACCCTCTCGGTGGTGGCATCACCCGCTCGTCACCCTCTCGGTGACGGTGTCACCTGCTTGTCACCCACTTGGTGGTGGTGTCACCCTCTCTACCTCTTGGTGACAGCGTCATGTGCTCGTCACCCTCTCAGTGACGGCGCCACCCACTTGTCACCCGCTCGGTGGTAGCGTCACCCCTTTGGTGGTGGCATCACCCGCTCGTCACCCTCTCAGGGACAGCATCACCCGCTCGTCACCCTCTTGGTGGCAGCGTCACCCGCTCGGTGACGGCGTCATCGTCTCGGTGGTGGCATCACCCGCTCGTCACCCTCTCRGTGACGGTGTCACCTGCTCGACACCCTCTCGGTGGCAGCGTCAGCCTCTCGGTGGTGGCATCACCCACTTGTCACCCTCTCCGTGACAGCGTCACCCTCTTGGTGGCAGTGTCACCCGCTCGTCACCCTCT
>NW_020455811.1:31435-33372 GCF_003342845.1 Nothoprocta perdicaria
CAGTGTCACCCGCTCGTCACCCTCTTGGTGGTGACGTCACCTCGTCACCCTCTCGGTGACGGCGTCACCCTCTTGGTGGCGGCGTCACCCGCTCGTCACCCTCTCGGTGACGGTGTCACCCACTTGTCACCCGCTCAGTGGCAGCGTCACCCTCTCGGTGACGACGTCACCCTCTTGGTGACGGCGTCACCCTCTTGGTGGCGGCGTCACCCGCTCGTCACCCTCTCGGTGGCAGTGTCACCCACTTGTCACCCGCTCGGTGGCAGCGTCACCCTCTCGGTGGTGGCGTCACCCGCTCGTCACCCTCTCGGTGACGGTGTCACCCTCTCGGCGCTGAAATCCTCACGTCACCTTCTCCATTCCACAGGCTCTCCGGAGGAAAAAACACCCGGAAAAGCCTGGAAGTTGCCGGGAGCGGCCGATTGAGGGATTTATCCCTCTTAATTTATGACTATAAATACGATTATGTATCATTATCCGTTACATTTATTGCTGTTTTTAACCGTTCTCGGTGCAGGGGACCGCACGGCGAGCCGGAAAATTCCCTCCCCATCCCTAACTTCCCTCTCTTTTCCCGGCAGGGCGAAGATCCGTTCACGGACGAGGCCGGCGACCAGGACGCGGAGGAAACGGAGGCGCTGGAAGGCGGCGGCGCCACCGAAGGACCCGGCGACGGCAGCACCCAAGGGGACGGCGGCACCCAAGGCGACGGCGGCACCCAAGGCGACGGCGGCACCCAAGGCGCCGTTGCGGAGAGCGGGATGGAGGCCGCGGCGCCGGCGGCGTCGGAAGAGGGAGCCGGGGAGTTTTCCCAAGGCGAGGAATTCCTCAAGCACCTCGGGGAGCGGGATGCCAAGCAGCTGCTGATGCCGCCCTTCCTGCAAGACGAAGACGAGCAGGAGGAAGAGGAGGCACCGGAGGCCACGGAGGCCACGGAGGCACCGGAGCCCTCGGAAGCGGCCACCACAGAGAGCCCAGAGGAGCTTCCGGAGCCCTCGGAAGCCCCCCAGGAAGCAGCGGCTTCTCCGGAGGCCAAATCCGAAGGCCGGGAGGCCGAAGAGCAGGATGAGGARGACGAAGCCGCGAGCCAGGCGGCACCGGCCGCGTGCGGCCAGCAGGAGGAAGAGGAGGAGGAGGAGGAAGAGGAGGATTCACCAGCAGCTGCAGAACCACAGCGGGAATAACAGCGACYACCCCCATGAAGGTGACCAAATTCCCCTTTTTTAACCATCCGGGGGAATTTGGGGGGTATTTCTGGGCTTTCCAGCAAATATGGGACCCACCGAACGTCTCCCTAAAACCCCGTTTTGCCCCATTTCCGACATGCCCTTTTTTTGTTTCCCCGCAGGACGAAGCCGTGACATTCCCCAAGGAACGCCCGAGCCGCGTCGCCACCTTCCATTTTGGGTCGGATTTTGTTTTCCGGGAAGTTTTCAGATCGGAAAGGCTGGGTTTGCGAAATAGTAATTAAAAAAAAAGGCCGGTGATTAGAGCCCCAATCRCTAATTGGGGGTTTTAAAGCGCAGCAATAAATCCGTATCCTTTCTCGTGGGACCGAGGCTCCGTCCTTTTCCGGCTCCCGCCATCCCGGACGCCGCGATTCTTCCCGGAGGGAATATTGATTTGCTTAATTTCCTCAAAAGTGACAATTTTATTTTTTATTCTCCTAAGGGCATTAACTCCATTGAACGCTGCTGTTGCATGAGAATTTGGGGGGAAAAGGGGAGTTTTTCATGTTGGGGGCAGTCCTGCAGCCCTGCACCCTGGCCCTGCATTCCCCCCCAGCCGCAGGCACCCATGGGTGCTGGGCCGGGGCCAAGGGGCGGTGACGCCCACGGACTTTGGCCCCCGGGGACGCGCCTGGGTGCTGGGGACAAGGGACAGGGGGGCGGGTGCAGGGCGGAGCACCTGGATGGGACCCCCTGTCCCCCCCCCCC
>NW_020455811.1:35659-56136 GCF_003342845.1 Nothoprocta perdicaria
GCGGGGGACGCCCAGGCCCGGCGGCTCCTTGAGGCAGCGCCCGCTGCCCTTGGCACCGGCAATTCCTCCGTTTCTCCCCAATATTCCCCACGTAAACCGCATTTCCCCCCCCCACGTTGCTGCCCCCGAGTCGGGCCTTTTAGCGCTTCCTTCCCACCGAGCGGCTTTGCGGCCTGCCCCGCGGCGGAGCTCCGGGTTCGCCGACAAAATCACCGTTACCGCACAAGTTAACCCGCCACCCCCTCGCCCCGCGGCCGCCTCACGACTTCCGTGTGTGTTTTTATCAGTTTTGTTTATTTATTTATTTTTTTTCCCCCCGTTAACCTCTCGGGTTTGTTTCCGTCTGTAGAGCTCGCCCGCCGAATCCGGAAGAGCTTTGAGGGGGGGGGAAAAAAAAAAAAAGCTCGGAATCCGATTTTTTATTCCTTTTTTTTTTTTTTTTTTTTTTTTTTTAACGTGGGAAAGGGTGGGAAGGAGAAACGCTCCGTGCCGGTAGCCCGGAAAACCGGGATTTGCTGCGGAGTGAGTCATTTTCCCGGGGGATTTTGGGCAGCCGGAGGGTTGTTCCGGCGGCAACGGCTGTTCCGCTGTCCGCCTGAAAGCGCCGGCTGTTGCCGCCGAGCGCCTGTTGACACCGCGAGGCAACAACAGCCGCAAAGAACAGCCACGCAACCACGCGYTGTGTATTACACCTTATTGCGCCTGTTGTTTTATTGCATTTATTTTGCTGCTGCAAGCTGAGCGATTGTAGCTAAGCAACAGCCGGAGCTTCCGCCGATCCGGCCGCCTGACGGAAGCCGCGTTTCACGGGAAGAATCCCGAGAAGATGGAAAACAAAATCCCTCGTTAAAGTTGCCGCTGAAATAATTATTTGCTTTTACCAGGTRGTTTATGGTTGAACCCAAACGGAGGCGGCGCCGCTGCTTGTGTGGGATGATTTTTTTCCCCCCGCCTTGTCCGAGATGGGAATTCTTTACAATGGGATGTAAAGAATTAAGCTGACAAATGCATAGTTCGTAACGGACCTTTATGGACGCGACGCTTTAGGAGTCAGCAAAGAGTGAGGCCGATGGCCCGGAGCTGGACAAGAAGCCCCTGCTGCGGGGCTGCTGTTCCAAAATCCCCAATTATTGGCTTTTATTACCATTATTTTCATCATCTTTGCAGTCTCAGAGCGGTTTGAGCGACTTAAAACACATTTAGTTGTTTCCCAGAGGCTTGGTCTTAATTTCGGATGCGCTGACTTTGATTAAAACTTGTTKTTGGCTTTATTTATACTTCTCTTCCCAACTTTCGGGGTAACTAGGCCAGAACGGAGCTCAATGGCTTCGCCAAGTAATAATAATTAAATATCAAAAATTCAATTCCCTCTCGGTGCTTAAAGGCGGCTCTAACTTTGTGGTGTCCGCAGTCGCYGCCGGGCGAAGCGACGACCGACGTTAAGTGTTTGCAGGGCCCAAACACAGACATTTTGGGGGGGTTTTGAGGGTTTTTACCGTTTGACTCCGCGCGGCGTGAATTCAAACCCATCCTGAGCCCTTTTCTGTCGTGAACCGGGGGCCTTTAAATGTCTTTAAACCATCAGGAGAAGCAGCGCTGGAATCCAACGCGCCCCCCGGGTGATTAACGCCGATAGCGGTTGTAAATCGTTAGCTAAGTTGCTCTTGGCGGCAGCCCGATCTGGAGCAGAAATCCCTTTTTGGGGAGGAAAATGCAGATTCCAGCGAGCAGAAATGCATCTTTTTCCCTCGCAAACAGGCTCATTCCAGCGGCTGAGTCGCTCCGATGCCTCGTTCCCTCTCGGTGAGTTATTTTCAGGCCTCCCCACTTGGTTGGAGGGCGCTTCTCCGTACGGGGTCCGACTTCCTCGATATTTTGGAATAAAAAAATTCCTCGGAGTCAACTTTTGGTCCGGTAATTATCTGCTGGCAAAGCCTCCTTGGAGAGGATTCAAGAATGTCAACCATTTGTTTGCAGGAAAATATTCCACCTTGCTCTTTGGGGAAATCCAAACGCCTCTCCCTTCGGAAGACGGCGAGGTGTCCGGCTTGCAATTCCACAGCTAAATCCGAGGGGATTCGACCGCTGGGAGTGCCGGGAAGAGCCGCCTCGTTTCGTCCTCGTCGCCTCCCGGCGCTTGACACATTTGGGTGTTTTTGGCACCAAAACGAATTGAACTCTCGGACGACGCAGGGGAAGCTCCTGGCAGTAACGTGGAGGAAGGAACACGACGGGAAGGAGACCAGGAGCTGGTGAATATACATTAACACCCATATGTGTGTGTGCATATATATATATATATATATATATGTATAGGGAGGGATGCAGCGAAGGAAAATGAACCATAACAGCCGAGCTCCCCGCTCGCCTCCGGTCTGACTCAGCTCCAAAGGATGAATCGCATCTTGGAAGTGGGAAAGAGTGGAAGAAAACATTGGCTCTCCCAGAAGGAGGCATCGAGTCCCGGGAATGCCGCTCATTTATCCCGAGCGCTCGCGGCGTTGTGCGGATGACGCCCCRGGATTGAATTCGCCCCGCTCGTTCCTTGGAAACCTTTTTGTTTTACCTGTCGGAAGGATGTGGAAATAAGATTAGGGACTAACCTGGCTGGGATTAAGACCTGGTGCTGATAAGGAGGAGCGGGCTCGTTTTAACGCTTTGGGCGCCGAGCAGCGGATAATTCCACATGGGATTATCCAGGAAGAAGGACGTGGGATCCACTACAACCCTAAATGGCATCAACTGCAACAAATTTTGCTTTCCTCTCGCTCTGATGCAGCGATTCCTGGTGGGCGAGTTGTTCCTAGAACCCGTCGCCTTTTCTTTAAGCCGAGCCCAATGTCTTGGCTTTTCTTAAACAGCGACTTAGGGAAAGACTTTGGAGAGCTCCGCATTGCTAAAAAAAGGCGTCCTTTGGAGTGGGCTTTTGGCAAGAAAACACCAAAAGGTCGTTTTGGGTCAGTTGTTGGGCTGTTTTGGGGGAAAATTGGACTGATGCTGCTTTTTGGCACCTACCAGCAGCCATTTCTTGCCCGGTGCTTTGACACCCGAGAGGAKTTAGAAGAGTTTTGGTGCAAAATGAGTTTGTGCTTCCGGAAGCGGCGTCTCATTCCCATTTTTCTTCCTCGTTCCTCGATCCATGGCAAAGCTGCCTTGGTGTCGGTGTCTCCATGCCCTGAGTTAGAGCCACGCGTTTCTCTTTGGCTTGAGAGATTGTGTCTAAATAAGAACCCAAAATATCTGTCATCCGGTTAGGAAAGGGATAGGAGGGCACAAAAATGCAAAATCTGTTTTGGTTCTCGCATCCGTTTGGTGTCGCTTGTGCAACCCCAGACTTCTCCGGGCGCGGATTTGTCCTGCGGTGACTCCTTAATTTGCAGGTGGAGGAAAATCCAAGTGTGTATCTTGGGTCAAATCGTTCCTGATCCTGAAATAATTTGGTCCTCATCCTGAAATAATTTGGTCGCGAGGATTTCGGAGCTGCCCGCGTGCTGTGAAGTCGCTTCGTGTTGTTGCTTTTGCTCTTGAGAACTGATATTTGCTTTCTGTTTATTTCCCCCCTTTAATTCTTTTTATTTTGGGCGATTTGAGTGACTTTCTTACTGTTTATACCATTTGGGGGGAAACGCGCTCGCCGCTTGTGGCTGCCTCCGTATCGCCCTATTCCTAATTATAACATTCCCAAAATCACCGTGTTCCTAATTATAACATTCCCAAAAACGCTCCCGGCTCCATTGGCCGCTCCCGTTCCAACACCTAAAGGAGGAGCAAAAATAACACAGACCCAGCCTTTAATAAATAAATAAATAACCCAAAACAGGAACCACTCGGGAGCGGGCGAAAGTCGGGCGAACATCCTGAAATCGGAAACTTTCGCGGCGAGAGCCCGGAAACGGGAAATCCGACGGGCTCAGGTGCCTTTGCTGCCTTCAAACAGTAGTTTTTAGGTCTTTTTTCAAGTAGAATAAGTAGCATTTCTTAATTTTGTTTGCAGATGCGCCGCTCCTCCCACGCGTGCGTAGAAATCCCATCTAAGAAACATTGGATTTTTAGAAAGCCCATCTAAGAAACGTTGGATTTAACGGGATAGCAGCAAAAGCCGTGTTTAGGTTTATAAAATTACTGAAACTCCGTTCTTTTTCCTCGCTGAAACATGGCAATCTTATTCCTTGATCTAAAATAGCTTATGAAAAAAAGGTAATTATAGATCTAAGAGTGATGAGTGAGGGAGCATCAGCTCCTCGYGGGTTTCCCTTATCCCATCGACCGGAGCTGGAGCTTTTAAGTGAGCCATCCAACTCCTGAGGAGCMGCAGGAGTTCTTATTTGTGCGTTATTTGTGCTATTTGTGCATTATTTGCGTTATTTGTGCATTATGTCGCCACAAAAATTACATATTTTAACCCTGCGCAGTCACAGAGATCACCCTCGGGCCTCGCTCGGGCCACGTGGTGGCGCGGAAAAAGAGCCTCAAAAATACCAATCCAGGAAGAATCAAATCCCAATTTATCTCCAAACGGGACGACTTGACCTCTGCGCCTCCATCCCCATGATGCTAAATGAACCCGCGCGTAATTAAGCAATTATGCGTTTAAACAAACGGAGCTTCTCGGGTATCGCGGCAACGCGTTTTAATTACGGCCCGTCGGCGTGGCGGCCTTTAAAGTTTAATAGCAGAGATATGGGGGGCAGAGGCACTTAGGAACTTGAATCACTTTCCCACTCGCTAATTAAAATCCTATTTAAAGCTCGCTTGAACTGTTGGGCGCCGGACTAACGTTAACAGGGGGTTAACAGGAAGGAAGGAATCCCTTCMACTTCCAAATTCTCGTTTATTTAAGCAAAACGAGTGTAAAGAGCTCGGGCCACAGTGTGGTGATCCAGACTTGGTGGTTTTATCCCTGTTTTATGCGGCCGGTCCCATGATCCCAAGAAAAGGTAGTTGTGGCAGCGGAATCCTGCCGGATTCTCCACCAGGATCAAGCACTAGGGCTGGCTTTGTGAGTGCTTAATCAGCAGCAAGGCGACTGATAACATATCAGCATTATCATGATGCTATAACTTAATATAATTTTAAACACTTGGTGCARTTTTTCTTCGGATTTTCCATTGCAAAATGCTCAATATCTGTGCCAGGAAACACCCGGGCAGCAAAACCTGCCCGGTGGCAAACGTGTTTCGACGGTATCGTCTTTCTAACACAGAGCGTTGGCAAAGCTGGTGTTTGTGATCTGGATTTTAYGGATCTAGCGCCGATCCCGACGTGGTTGGGAGTGCAAAGGGCTCGTCCAAAGGTTGCTCCTGGCCTCCCTCTTTGAATTTCCCTCCAGGTTTCCACCRGGATGCCAAGATCCACCTTGAAAACCCCAATTTTCCCCTGCCCTTAAGGCTAAACCCAGGGCTCTCTTACAGGTAGCACGAGTCGCTCCCGGGGAATTTAATGGATTGATAAAAAACATGGGAATTCCGGCCTTGTTGTCTTCCCTACTAGCTCAACGTGGCCACTGCCACATTAAATGCATCAACCCATCACAAGCGTAGGGGCAAAATTGCAACCAGATCCCCATTTTTCTTTATTCCTTTATTTTTCCCTCCTATTATCCCCCTATTTTGAATCCCTCTTTTGCCCAGGGAGTCACTCGGAGCCACGGAAGCGCTGGGAGAGGAGAGAAATGGATTGGGAAGCGCCCGTTGCCAAACGCCCCTGACCTGTTGCCAGCTGCTTATTTGCAGACCCTTGGCCCAGCGTTGCTCCAGCCAGGGGAAAATTCCAGCCGAAAACGGCAAAATTTTGGTGCTTTCTTACTGAAAACGGCAAAATTTTGGTGCTTTCTTACTGAAAACGGCAAAATTTTGGTGCTTTCTTACTGAAAACGGCAAAATTTTGGTGCTTTCTGATTTGTTTTGCACAGGAACAAAGAATTGCATCGAGCTGGTGCTGAGGGCCGTGGTGGTTCTTGAAAGTGCTGGATTTTTAGCAGTCTTTTCCAAGCTGAGCCCTGTTTTACGTTGCACATACTGATAGTAAAGAGGATAATTAGGATTTGAGCTGCAAAAGGGGAAAATCGGTGGCGAGTTGATTCTTTTGCCTTATTTTTCTCTTTTTTTCACTGTTTCTGCGTGCTGAGGACGCGCGTTTAGGGCCTCGGGCTCCTTTATTTTCCGCTCGGATATCTTGGAAATCGCTGCACCGGCCGCTCCGAGTCTTGCGTTAAGGTGGACTTTATTCCAAAGTCAAATAATCGGCGTATTGAATTTGGGGGCAAAACTCCCAGGATTGAGCAAGTCCATCGACGCAGCGCGTTCGCCTTGTCCCTTGCTCAACTAGAGGTCAGAAGCTTGGGCAAGGACACGGGAAGGTCTTGGAGGCCCTCTCCATGCCACCAAATTGCTGAAAATTAAGGTCTGATGGTTCAAGGGACCAAACTTGGCCTAATTTGGGCTCTGGAGGGGGTTTGTGGTTGAACTTCCAAAGTGTTGGAGCTTGAGCTGAAACACTGAGCTGGTTCTGGGGCTTTTCAGCCCGTTTAACGTGGACTTTTACCCACCCGTTTTCCCTCACATTGAGTTCTCTGATCAAGAGACACCAGAGCTTCGGTCCAAGGGAATTCAGCTTGAAACGAGCAGTTTTGTTCCAGGATTAACGGGAGCGTAAGGATTAACGGGAGCGTTTCCACGCTGGATAATTTCATCTTCTTGGGATGCTTTGCCTACCCAAAAGGACGCATTTTTCCGTGCCTTTCCAGGGAAAATTCGAGTCACCCAAGCAGCTCATGACGCAGCATGGGTGCCCTGCTCCGCTTCCCAAACCGCTTTGGGCGAAGGGAAAGAATTCRGAGCTGCCCACGGACCCAGTTTTTGGCTTTCCGCTTGCCTGGAACGCGCCGATCCTGCCGCTTTCCTCTCCGTGGAGCCGAAGCCGTCGCTTCCTCGTCATCCCAGATAACTGCTCCTGTTGACGCTGGGCCCGTATTCCCGAGCTAATTCCTCYGGTTTTCACTCCAGATTCACATCGGAAGCAGCTTGAGGCTCCAAATAGATCTCCGTTGGCGCCGGACTCCGTTATCCAACGGCAAGGATGAGTATTGAGGATGCTCGTGCAGAGGTTGTGTCCAGCTTGGATTTGGGAGCCACGGAACCACTCGGATGCRGGATATAGAGGAGCAGCGAGCACCACTTAGCGCCTTGTGGTTTTGTCCCAACCTTTTCTCCCTTCCTTGGACTTCAGGTGGGGAAAAGCCCCTTAAAGAAACCTCATTTTGCCCCTTTTTTGTTTTTTTAACGCCAGGAAACAGGCTTTAAGACCAACTTACACATTATGAAATTTCAGCTGTTAATTTTTGGGGCTGTTTTGCACTAAATGGATGTTGGCAATGGGCTTGTAAAATCCTAACACACCATGGGGAAAATCCTGCATCTTTTGCTGTCCAAACCACCTTCCCAGATGGATCYTAAGGAGCAGCCTTGGCTTGCTGGAACGACCCTCTTTGGAGATAAGCATCCCTAGACAAAATACAACTTTTTTAGGCCAACGCCTGCCCGTTCTGGGCCGCTCGTGGAGCCTCTTTGGCCTTGGAAGCGGAGCCGAGGCGGCTCTGCCGTCCCGCGGAGCCTCCGGAATCAGCAGCCCTCCTATCCGTGACCTCCGTCCGGATCGTGTCCCTTGTCCCGCTCGGAAGAGGCTCCTTGGAGGCTCCTCTTTCCTCCTTGGAAGCGGCTCAAGCGGCTTCTTGGAGGGTCCTCCTGCTCCCCCGTTGCACGACCTGGACGCAGCTCCCAACTTTTCCTGCTTCTGGAATTGCGGAAACACCCGCGCGGCAACGTCCCCGCYGGGAAAACATCACCGTTGCTGGGAAAAAGCGAGTCCAGGCAGGATTCCCTTCGTCTCGGGCACGGAAACGGGAGCCCGGGAACGCATTGGAGGCGACCGGAGCTACGTGACCTCGCCCAGGCTCTACAAATCTCCATTTTCATGGAGTTCCCATGAATTTTCCAGGCAAATCTGCCGGAATTTGGCTTTCCTACAGGACTTGGATGCCTTTTTCTCCTCTCCTGTCATAGGAAAGTTGCAGCATCAAAGCAAAGCCGGCTGTCACGTCGTCTTCGTCCCCCTGCTCACATAGAGCCATTTTTTTCCTTACCTTGGGATGATTTTTCCGTATTTTTTCCCCCTTGCCCTGGGATAATAACCTCAATTCCTGATTTTTTCCCCTTTAAAAGCAAGTTATTCCAACCCTTTTGCACCGCAGCGCTGTCCCTGGGTTTCAGCAGCCGCTTGCCGCTCACGCGCCCTGTTTGCTCAACCGTGCCCCTTCCAAAAACAAGGAGATCTCATTTATTTTGCTTCTGTTTATTTAGTCCCGACTTGTCCACACGCGTTTAATCCCAACTGGGTCCTTCCCCTCTCCACATTAGCGACCGCCAACCCCGGGAGCCATTCCCGGTCATTCCCTCCTTCTATTTCCCAGGCAAAAAGGGAGCAAAACCCCAAAATTCTCCTCAGAAATCACAAATTTCCAGCTTGGGTGTTTTTTTACCCGTAAATCTGCCTCCAAAGCGGGTGTTTTTAAGCTTATTTCTCCCAGCAGGTGGTTTGGGCTTTGGGAACCAAAGAGACGGAGGGGGAAAAAGTTCTTTGTGTTTTAGAAGCTGTCGCTGATGTGAATCAGCAGAGAAAAAATTGCAAAAAAAACCCTTAAAATTAAATCCGTGCTTTACGTTACTGATATTTTACATTAAGTTATTGCTGGATTCGACTTCATTTTCAGGTTTAGACTCYGTAGCAGCACCCAAAGTGGCTGGAATGGGTGACGAAGGACTGTAAACGCGGGTAGAAATGTGAAATAYGGGTGTTTTTTAACTCTGGGGGGGATTTATCTCCCCATAGGTTGCTCCAGGTTTAGGTTACAAGCCGTAAAGTTGAGTATTTAGYGTTGACTTAATGCACTTGGGCCTGGTTTTGCTCAGCTTTGCTTTGATATCCGTCTTCCCCAAGCTCGGAAAAACACCCGGCTTAGACCGGAGACCTCGGGTATTTATTGCTCGCAGGGAATAACGAGTCTTCAGGGTGACTCAGGTGCATCCAGGACAATTTTCCACCCATTTCCTAGAGGAAAAGCCTCAAATTATCCGGAGCCGCTAAGCAGGTCGCTCCCAACCCGGCCTCTCATTTCCACACGCCGTCGCCTGCAGCGAATTCCCTTCGTTTCTCGAGACCTGGGAGGCAAAAACTTGGGAAGAACGACTGAAATCTCGGGTGTTTTTGGCAAATTATAATTCTCACGTGATTTTTCTTCTCCTTGCAGGTATTTCTTTCACCCAGTGGCTTTGAAAATGACGGGCGGAGGCCTCGGCTGCTGAAAACGTCCCAAAGGACGTTCTGATTTCAGGTAATTATCGTGGCGCCTTTTGGGGTGACGAGGGGCCATTTATGCCCCTATTTTGGGTCATTTTGTGCTGATTGTCGCCAAAAATGYGCTATTTTTCCCACGTTACGACTGGAAAACAAAAGACCCATCCCAGTGGCAGCAACAAAACAGCTGCCAAACTTCTCGAGAGCTTTTTTAGGGTGAATTTGGCTGGTTTTTGAGCCCAGCTCATTGGTTTCCTTCGGTGCACATATATATGGTTCGTATATGGTTATATTTACGCGTCGTTCGGATCCTCCGTGAGCCTCTGGATGGACCAARGGCTGTCGTTGACTTTGATAATTTGATCTTGGAGGTCCTTTCAACTGCCCCATCCGGAGAGTTTGGATTCTGATGGATGAAACTCCAGAAAATAGGATTTCTGCATGGTTTGGGGGCGTCTTTATGTAGCAAACTCCTTTTTTTCCGAAAAGATTTGGTCCTCGGAGCGTGCCACAAAATCCTTGGGTCGAAAAAGCCCAAATACGCAGCTGTTATTTCACATTTTCGTCTAAAATTTGGTTTTGCAGCCCCTGAATGTCACAGCAAGGCTGCAGGGCGGCAAATACATTTATTTATTGAGGGATTTTTATGATTGCAGATACAACCCGGACAATACGGGCCTGCTTTTCCAAAATCTCTTGTGGAAAAATGGGTAAAAACGCTTAAATTTGGTGCTGTGGCTCCAAAACTGCCCGGTTTTCCGAATCCCGTCGTCCCGAACGCTCCCGTCTCGCGCGGTCCGTTGTTGGGGTTGAATCTGGGGAGCAAATTCACGTGGAAAAAGGCAAATTCATGTGAAATAAATTAAATTAATCCGATCTTAAGGTCAAGAGAGGGTCCTGGTAGTTTTGCACCGTCGCCGCTCGCAAATATTTTCGGTTTCTGGCTCGTTCTCGGTGGAAACGGCTCCTGTCGGGTGAATTAACCACATGTGGGCAYAAAGCGGATCCGATTTAGCTGTAAACATAAAATAATGTCACTTTTTGAGGCAAAAATTGGGGAAAAAAGCTGATAAAACGTCCAAGGAGCATTTTTTTTTTCTGATAAGAAGTGTCAAGCTCTGRTTTTATTTTAGGTGCGACTTCAGGTTTCGTATTAAAGGGCAAAAAGGAGCATATTGAGTCAGGGAAGCTAAAAATAGGGGAAAAATAAGCAAAATCTGAAGTTTTCAGTATCCTCGGATGCGGGAATCCCRCGTCTCCCGGCATCCGGAGCGCGCGAGCTCCGAGGATTAACGTTATGTAAAGTATATATAAGATTATATAAATATAAGGTTGTATTAAGGCTCGGTTATAACRTCCCCCAGCAAGTTGGCTCTAAGGAAACCTCTGGAAGTCTCCTTTTTGGGTGGGATAATGAAGATTTTGGGGCGCTTGGGCTGCAAAGAGGCTCGCGGCTTGTGGATTTTATCCCTATGGATTTAAATAAGGAGCTCGGACCTGCTGTGAACCATCCCCGTAGGATTGTGCCTAGATCTTGGCTCCGGATGGGCATCGCTCTCCGGCTCCGAACAGGCGGCGCGTCCGGATCCCGGAGAAAAGGATTTGTGACCGGGATGGCAAATCCGGTAGTTCAATCCACCGTTTTGGTAGGAATTTCCTCCACTTTCAGCCTCCACGTGGATAAAATTGAGGCGGATGCGGCCTCCGCTTAGGGAGCGATACCCTGGAGCGGGAAATATAGGAAAGGAGCAGCCTCCTTTCCTGGATTTTTATCTTTTTCCTGCTTTTTAATAGAAAGCCAGACCCTTCTCCAAGGTTTTCCTGGGAATGGAGGTGATCTTTGGGATCCCAAGCTCTGCATTGACCAATGTATTGATGGAGCTTGGCATAAAATTCCCAGCAGAATTCCCAGCCCCTTCCTCGAGAGGGGCCATTTTCCGACTTCAAAACACTGCCTGTTATCCCTATTATAAAAAATTACTCCTTTTCTTGGGATAAATCAGACCCTTCACCTCATGGGTGACACCAACCAGACCCTTCTCATTTCTCTGCATTATTTTGGGTCACTTTATAATGATTTTGGGGAAAGATGTTGCCGCTTGGCTCCACTTTGCTCTCCGGGAAGCGTTTTTCCGTGTTTTTTTGACCAGTTTGTCCTTTTTCCTGGTTCTTCTGCTCCTGGCACTGCTTTTCCAAGGCCTTGGATCCAGCCCTTCCTCCGCACGGCCTGGCACTACCCTCTGCCGGCCCCTTTGCTGCATTACAGCCCGTCCTTCCCGCCTGGAAAACCGCCGGAGCCCAACAGCTCCCATGCAACTCCCTGGCTCTTCCCTGGAGCTGGAATCATTGGGATTTTCCCAGTGGAAACACACGGGTCTGCCCAAAAAGACCCAGAGAAATGCAGGCAGCATCACTTGGAAGTTTTCTTGGGTGCGCGTTGGTGATGAAGAGGGATCTTCTTCCCTTCTTCTGGACCCTCATGGATCCTGCTGGACCTTTCCCGGTAACCGGATCCATGCAGAGGAAGGGAAGGGAACCCATCCAGGATAGGTTTTCCCATCGGAACGGTAGGAGCTTCCCACAAAGTCGCCGCACGAGGCTCCTTTTCCTTCCCTTGTCTTGTTGGTCGGAGGCTCCTAGGCCATGGTTGACCCCATCCATCCCGTCCTCCAACCTCCTCTTTCCCAGGAGGTTTCCTGGTGTCTGGCTCTTCCGGATGTCTCCGGGATGTCCATTCCACGCTCCGATCCGCGATATTCCCATTCCTCTTGGAATTCATCCTCCCAAAGATGAGGAGCACCCAAGTGGCCTTTGCAGCTCAAACCCACGCGGATGGAGCTCAGGGATTTGGGAATTATCCAGTGGGATTTAGAAATTATCCGGTGGGTTGTTAGAAAAGGACCCGAAACCCAAGGGACGGATGGATCCCTCCAAAGGGATGAGCCCACAGCGATGGGTGCGGGAGGTCGGGAATCTAGGATCTTAAGAGCATCTTAAGGGTAGCTTAAGAGAATCTAGCTGGGTATTTAAGATCATAAGTAAGATCTTTAAATCCCTAGCTGAGTATTGAGGATCTTAAGTGGATCCTGAGGATCTTAAGTGGATCCTGAGGATCTTAAGTGGATCCTGAGGATCTTAAGTGGGATCTTGAAATACCTAGCTGGGTGTTTAGGATCTTAGGTGGATCTTAAGGGGGATCTTTAAATCCCTAGCTGAGTATTTAGGATCTTAAGTGGATCTTAMGGGGGATCTTTAAATCCTAGCTGAGTCTTAGGGATCTTAAGTGGATCTTAAGGATCTTAAGCAGGATCTTTAAATACCTAGCTGGGTATTTAGGATCTGAAGTGGATCTTAAGGATCTTAAGGGGGATTTAAAATACCTAGCTGGATATTTAGGCTCTTGAGTGGATCTTAAGGATCTTAAGGGGTATCTTTAAATACCTAGGTTGGTATTCAGGCTCTTAAGTGGCACGGGATGCCCTCCAAGCAGCCATGGGGTGGTCTCCTTGCCCCTCGGATGCCCCTTGGCYCCCCTTTTGCAGGAAAGACCTTTCCCCAAAGGGGAGCAAATCCCACGGGAGCCCCAGCCCCTCGACGCCCCTGTTTCCCTCTGGCCGAAGCCCCAAAGGGAGACGATTGGGCTAAAGAGGGAATTAAAAACAAAAAGAAAAATTAAAAAAAAAAGGCGATTTTTGGTGGTCGCCCTCGTTTGCGATGCCTCAGATTAATTGCTTTGTTCGTTTCATCCGTCAGATAACGGTGTCTAAAGGCGTCCGCGCCTGGAGCCGCGGAAGATAGATGGACAAGCCAAGCAACTTCTGACGCCGCGTCCTTGGCTGGGGCAAAATTAAATGGCAATGTATCCTACAAGGTAACGTAGCCCCAAGGGAGGCCGAGGGAGCGAGGCCGGCCTCGCCACCCACCAGGAGTGAGCCCAGGGGGGAGTTTACCAGCAGGAAACCCCAATTGCGCCCCMAAATCCATGAGGTTTCTTCGGGGGGACGGGGAGGGAGCAGCCCCGACACAATCCTCACAAATCCAGAGCCGAAACCTCTGCAAAAATCACAATTTGAGGGTCGAGCAGCTCGAAACCACCCCGCCGTGCGTTTTTCCCGCCTTCGCTTTTAATCTCGGGACCCGTCTCCCGACCCAGGGAATAACCGGAGATAACGGCCACAAGGAAACCTCAGGCTTCCAGCGAGCGCTTCGTTCCTTTTCTCSGTCTAACCTCTATGTTCGCGGGTTGACCACGCTTAAAAAGCCCCCCAAAAATGGCCCGGGGCCATTTCTCAACGGCTGACCGAGGACTCCTAAATCTTGGAGACTCAGCCCAGAATTTGGTTCAACTCGGGCAGTTGCGTCTTCGAAGCGTTGCCTCGTCTTGTCTCTGTTAAACCCATAAAAACTCTGCTCCAGGAGCAGCTTGGATGGTTTTTTCCCAACTTTCTGGTCTTTGGGATACTTCTGTTGTGCGAAGGACACCCCTAAAGTGGGTCCCTCTTTTGCGCAGCGCAGGGATGTCACCGAGAAATTATGTAGAAAATGGGAAAAATGGGTTTTGCCGGGTTATTTCTTCATTTGGGACGTGGGAGGGAAGTTCTTGAGAACGTTTTGAGGAGCTGGGCCCAGTTTTGAATTCCCTTGGTGGGATCTAGGCAAGGACYGGGGTTGGAAGGGGCACTGGCCACGGAATATCCCCTTTGGATTCCGGATCTGGCAACGCCGACAGAGCCGGCGTAGCCGAGCGAGACCTCGTGCTGGATTCTCGTGTCCTCAGAGCCCTCTCTTGACGTGGTCTCTTCGTCCACAGGGTATCCGGTGAGGAATGCAATGGGATCACTAGCATGTCTGCGGAGAGCGGCCCCGGCACGAGGCTGAGAAACCTGCCGGTGATGGGCGACGGGCTCGAGGCCACCCAGATGTCGACGCCGCAGGCGCAGGCCCAAGCGCAGCAGGGCGGCACCGTGGTGGGCGTCAACCCGCCGCCGCCCGAGACCTCCAACCCCAACAAGCCCAAGCGCCAGACCAACCAGCTGCAGTATCTGCTCAAGGTGGTGCTCAAGACGCTATGGAAGCACCAGTTCGCGTGGCCTTTCCAGCAGCCCGTGGATGCTGTCAAGCTGAACCTCCCTGTAAGTAGAGGTGGAGAGAGGAGCTCGACCTCCTCAACTCACTCCACTTTGATGTCCAGCAAAAGCTTCTGTCTCCCCTGCTTTGGAAATGTCCAATCCTTGGGAGAAACTAGGGACGAGGAGGGAACATCTGGGAGGGTTCAAGTAGGGAACATCTGGGAGGGTTCAAGTAGAGTTTTGGAGGGTCAAGACTCAACAAGAGGGTTGAGTCTTGACCATCTCCACATTCACCTAGCCCCAGGTGGAGTTGGAGGAAGACCCAGGAGCTCAAACCAAGGCAGCTAGGAGAAAATCAGAGGGAAATTCAGGGATAATTTAATGCTATAGACAATGGAAAYGTCTTTTCTGGGGGTTATCTGGCTTTGGGGGCTTCCAAGTGTGATGAGGAGAGGAGATTTGCTCTGGTCCTTCCTCTCCTTGAGCTACCATGGGTGGAGAGCTGGGCCTTCTKTGCCATGGGCTGTTTGATGATAACCCCTGTTTTGAAGCCATCATATACAGTCTGTTCCGCCTGTGTGAGGCTGTAGCTTTCCTTGGCAGAGCAACAACCTCCTGGTGACACCTTGAGAGCCTCTATAGCAACAGCATTTGAGGCCCTTTCAGCTCGCCATKCCTAAAAACCCCAAATTCCTAGAAATAGGAAGAATCCTCCTTTAGCAGGAGGCATCAAAGGGCTGCAGTCAATCTCCTCTCCTTGATGACCACATTCAAGGTGGGAACCATTTGCTCCATGGAGCCCAAAATCATTAATTTTGGGTCACCGGGGCTTTTTGGTGCTGTTTTTCCTCACTTTTTCCCCCCTTTCTGCCCTTTTTCAGGATTATTATAAGATYATTAAAACCCCTATGGACATGGGAACAATCAAGAAGCGCTTGGAGAATAACTACTACTGGAACGCCCAGGAATGTATCCAGGACTTTAATACCATGTTTACAAATTGCTACATCTACAATAAGGTAGGATAAGTCATTGAAGGGATTTTTTTCCAAGGATTCTCCCGTTTTCCTTTTATATTTCCTCCTTAAGAAGCTACTGTTTGGAAAGGAAGCCTGATTTAGGGGGAATAAAACGATGATGAGTAAAGGAGAGCGTTGGCTCTTTATGGTCTCCTGTAATAGGCCATTAAAAGCTTCARATGAGTAGGGTGGATCCTTCCTTCCTTCTTCATTGCCACGTTTCCCCTCCCTTTCCACCAAAATGCCTTCACCCTGCTAGGTTTTCCCYGTCTTCCCAGTTCTCTGACCTCCCTCTGGCCGGAAAGTGGGAAAACATGAGAAAAAAACAAGTTTTTATGGGGCCTGGAGACCATAAATGGGCCAGGTCTGTGCACATTGTCCCATCAACGAGCATGGTGGCTTGACCGTGCGCCGGCATCTCCATACGGACTCACTCTGGCACTGGATATTCACGGAATACTGCAGCATCACTCCCAGCACTTGTTGCTTCTCTCCTTCCTGCTCTTCTTGTCCTTGCTCTCAGTGCAACAAACCCCCCCAAAAAAAGACCCACTTCAAAACAGGTCCCCAGCTTTGGTGTTGGTTCCATCTTGGGCCCTCCTTGACGTCTCCATTGGCCAACGTAGACTGGGTGTTGTTGTCTTCCCATTTATTTTTCCCTGCTTTTCTTTACTCCTTGATGTCTCCGTTGGCTTGCGTAGACTGGGAGTCGTCGTCTTCCCATTTTCCCTCCTTTCCTTTACTCCTTGACGTCTCCGTTGGCCAACGTAGACATCAAGGAGTAAAGGAAAGGAGGGAAAAATAAAGAATGGGAAGACGACAACTTCCCATTATTTATTTTTCCCCTTTTTCCTTTTTTTTCCGCCCTCCTTGCCTTCAAAAACCAACCCATGAATAACACCTCACCCAGTGATCTTGGTCAAGGGTGGCCAAGGACCTTGGCCAAGGACGAGTGCTCTCCAGCCGTCCAGTCTTCCCGTTGTATCCCAAGGAAAACAACCATGCTAAGAAGGCTAAAACCCCCGCTTTAAAGCAGAATTAAAGAAATTGCTCAACTGAGAAATAGAAAGGAGTGCAAAATGTTTTTTTTTTCTCCATTTCACATTTAATTTGAAGTTATTATTAATCTCGATATTAGATGGAGAGAAACCCGAGCAATTTTGCTGGTGTTTTTGCGTCGACGATAACGATCCGCTCTTGGAAAACGCGCCTGATTTCTCCTCTCTGTTCTCCCTCCAGCCAGGAGATGACATAGTCTTAATGGCAGAAGCTCTAGAAAAGCTTTTCCTGCAGAAAATCTCCGAAATGACCCAGGAAGAAACCGAAATTGTTATAGCCCAGACAAAAGGAAGAGGACGCGCGAGGAAGGATCCAGGTAGGTTCCTCACTCTCCCATCACGTTTCACTTCTTATCTGGGTAAAAGATATAAGTGCCCAATCTTAATCCTCCCTTTTGCAGGATTTCTGGGTGGGTTTTCCTTGTTTTTGAGGTGAGGATGAGTGTTGGGGGTTGATTTTTGCAGGGAGTGGAGCCCTGTTGAGGTTTTGGGTTGTTGCTACCACCGAGACATCGTCGCTTCGTGCTTTTCCACCACATTAAAAAGCTGATAACGATAAATGCGTATCATTAATTGGATATCAGATAATCAGGTGAACGCTGAAGGAGCTGATGAATCAACCAACGACCTCAGGGTAGATAAGGACCATAAAAGAAGCCACACGCCCCAGATCGGAGCAGATCTCTTGAGCTTTACCACGCTTTGATGTCCACACCCACCTTCATGCTGCATTTTTGCCTGTTTRTACCTCAAAACACGGCGATTTTGGCTTCTTCTTTCAATTCTGTCTTCTTCAGTTAGGAAATTACAGTCCTCTCTTCCTCGATGAGGAAATTAGTGGATCAAAAGGGGCTGTTGCTCTCAGCTGCTCCAATCCCCTCTCCACTATGTAGCAGATACCATTGCATTCAGGGGAGCGTCTTGCAGGAGGACCTTAAAATATTAAAAAAGGAGATTTCCTGCTGCTTTTGAGAAGAAACTTGCCAACTAGTTGCCCTGTTGAGTGTTTTCACCAGATATCACTGCTCTGAACTCAAAACTCCTGTCTCTTCCCCATTATTTTGAAGAATCCCATGTTTTCCAGGCCACGTTCCCCATGATAACGCGATGCTTTTGCTAGAAGGTCTCCAATCCCTTAGTCCTCCTCTGCTATTGGAGGTCTCCAATCCATTAATCCTCCTTTGCAGCTCTTCCATGAACCATCTCCATCTTTTCCACATGTATTTTATTCCCAATCGTTTATGGAAGGGGTGGGACCATRAGGGACTTGATGGCGTTTTGGTCAAAAATGGGTCATTCTCCACAATTTCAAGGTATACCAAGAAGCCTAGGGAGCTTTACAACCTTTTTTTTTAAGGTTTTGGGTGTAATTTGGGTTTTTCTTTTGAGTAAAAGGGGAAAGAAAAAATAAACCCAATCTCAACAGTTGTTGTTGAACGTCCTTCTTGGTTGCTCTTGGAGTAGAGAGTGTTTCTCCATTGGCTTCATCCAGACACGAGTCTGAATCTGGAACAGAAACATTGGAATTATTAAGCTTTTCCCTACTTAATTATTGACAGTCCTGGCCTTTCTCTGCAGGAGGGATTTGTTACTCCCATTGGAGCGTCTTGGCCAAGACATTGACCAAAAATCCGCCTATTTTGACCTCTTTTGCCTCGGCCTTGTGTTCTCTTCCTCCCCTTTGCAATCACGGATGCTCTCGCTTCCCCATCTCAGCTTCATGAAGCTTCTTGGCCAGATCTCATCCTTCTTGAGCACCAGCTTCTTGAGCAGTTGCTTCTTTCTCCATTACAGGGCTGTGGTTCAGTTCATAGGAGTGTTTTGCCACCGTCTTGACCGGTCCTCTCTCCCTCCTGTTGACGTCATGTGCGTTGAGTTCCCAAGGCCTCAACTTTGGGTCGCTGAGCCCTTGAAAAGACAACAACTCCTATTTGAATTCTGAGAGGGACCCAATCTCACACCTAAGATGGCTTTTTTTAGGTATTTAGGCAATATTAAGCAATGTTGGTCCTTGATGTTGACCACCCATCTCTCTCAAGCTCTTCTGAGATGTTCTGGAGATGGTCACACGCAGTCCGTACTTGGAAAGGAGACTCTCCATCAACTCCCTGCCCCAAMTCTTTGAGAAATCCCTTTGGAGAATGAAAGGAAGACAGGATTAGGTCTTTGCTCCCCTCCTTGGTCTTCATCTCAAGGGGTTTTGGTGCATGTAGATCCTGGGTATCTTCATCCTTCCACTTCAGAAGCTAGAAGGAGCATTAAGGAGATGTTGGTATCTCCCACCATCGAGCAAAGAAAGGGCAAAGTGTTAATTAAGGAGATGCGTTATCTTAAATGGCCAGCTAATTGTTAACGGGCGCTAATTGTTGAGCGCTGGCACCGCTTCCTTTCTGTCTCCCAACAGTCACATCCAAACCGGGCTCGTCGACGGTCCAGAACGCCACCCAAGCGTCGTCGCCCGCCCAGACGCCAGCCCCRCCGCCCAACCTCCAGCCCGTGCAGACCTCTCATTCCTTCCCTTCCGTCACCCCCGACCTCATCGTGCAGACGCCGGTCATGACGATGGTGCCTCCTCAACCGCCCGCTCCTCCTCAACCGCCTGCGCCCCAAGCTCCCGCTCCGCCGGCTCCGGCGCCTCAACCCATGCAGCCTCACCCTCCTGTCATCCCCACTCCCGCCCAGCCCGTGAAGGTGAGTTGACCTTAAGCATCTTCACGGCGTCGCGCGCTCGCCCTTCCTTGGTTGGGCACCGGAGTCGTCTTTTGAAGGGGGTGGCCTCTGTTGTGTCAACAGAGCCGCATTCCGCCCGTGCTCCCCGTTGAGGAGCCAAGGGGATCCGTGGCGACCATTTGGAGTCGCCTTTTGAAGGGGGTGGCCACTGTTGAGTCAACAGAGCCACATTCCGCCCGTGCTCCCCGTTGAGGAGCCAAATGGTGACCATCTGGAGTTGCCTTTTGAAGGAAGCGGCCACTGTTGAGTCAAGAGAGCCACGTTCTGCCCACGTTCCCCATTGAGGAGCCAAGGGGATCCGTGGCGACCATTTGGARTCGCCTTTTGAAGGGGCCGACCACTGTTGAGTCAACAGAGCCACATTCCRCCCGTGCTCCCYGTTGAGGGAGCCAGAYGGATCTGTGGCCACCATTTGGAGTCATCTTTTGAAGGAGGTGGCCGTTGTTGAGTCAACAACGTTGARTCTGATGGCTTCACCCTTGGGTTGCATGGAAAACCCTCTGGAGTCTTTGCCCTTTTGAGCCTCCCTTGATTCCAGAAGAATCTCAACTTCCTCGAGTGACTTGTGCTCTTCTCCTTTCTCAGGTCAACAGAGATAATCCATAGCTTTTTTCCCAGGGGATTTATGGAAGCCCTTTGGGGGGCTCCCGAGGCCGCTCCGCGCTCACCTTGTCCCTTTGCCCCCTCTTGGCAGACAAAGAAAGGAGTGAAGAGGAAAGCAGACACCACCACGCCGACCACCATGGACCCCATCCACGAGTCCTCGTCGCTGCCCGCCGACGCCAAGCCCACCAAGCTGGGCCCGCGGCGGGAGAGCAGCCGCCCCGTGAAGCCGCCCAAGAAGGACGTCCCCGACTCGCAGCAGCAGCACGYGGCCGACAAGAGCAGCAAAGTGTCGGAGCAGCTCAAGTACTGCGGCGGCATCATCAAGGAGATGTTCGCCAAGAAGCAYGCYGCCTACGCCTGGCCCTTCTACAAGCCCGTGGACGTCGAAGCCCTGGGGCTGCACGACTACTGCGACATCATCAAGCACCCCATGGATCTGAGCACCATCAAGGTAAGCTCAAGATGGGGGGCACATGGCGGGGAAAACCCCAAACTTCTGGTTGACCTCCCTAAGAAACGTCCTTAGATGTTGGCCAGCCTGCTGCGTCCACCTTCTCCCATACTGGCCCACCTCCTGCTTCCACGTCCTTAGATATTGGCCCACCTCCTGCTTCCACCTTCTCCCATGCTGGCCCACCTCCTGC
>NW_020455811.1:56495-61125 GCF_003342845.1 Nothoprocta perdicaria
CTGGCCAACCTCCTGCTTCCACCTTCTCCCATGCTGGCCAACCTCCTGCTTCCACCTTCTCCCATACTGGCCAACCTCCTGCTTCCACCTTCTCCCATACTGGCCAACCTCTTGCTTCCCAACTAGGGTTCCTCCTACATGGGGTCTCTTTTCCGTGTTCTTATCGGGATGTTTTTTTGGAAAAAAAAGCAATCCAGCTATCTCTCCAGAGAGCCACTTAGAAAAGCCTTTTTATGGAAATTTTCCATTACTGCCTAAATTTCTCCACACATCCCCGGCCCAGGAGATGGCCTCAGTGAGCCCAGAATTAACACCAGACAGAGGGATTTTATTTAAAACCAAACATTTTCCGCTCTTTTCAAATAACCCCCTCGTGCTTCTGACGTGTCCCCATCAATCCTGTCCCCTCTAGAGAAGAGTTTGAGCTGGGCTTAAGTATTTTTAGTGGAAAAAATCAATGGAAAAGTTGCTTTTCTCACTTAAAACACACATCCATTGCTTGGCGCCTGAGGTCCCCCCCTCGCCGGGCCCGGCTCCGCGTTTTCTTGTCCTGTTTTCCTTGATTCCCGGCCCTTGTTCCCAGCTCCTGGCCTCCTTTTCTAGCCGACACCGTGGCCAGGGAGCGTGGGAGCGGCTTAGGCTCGGATTAGGGCGGACGCGGGAACGGGCGGATCATGTCCCACGGACAACCCTTGTCCTACCCTCCTTTCYCAGTGTCTTCCCACATTCCCAAAAGGAGCACGGCCAACTGGGAGCTCCCATTGGAGGAAGCGATTCCAGCCGAGAGGAACCATCTTATCCTGCTGATCATTCCCTCTTGGAAGCTCCAGCTCTGCTCGGGATTGACCCCATGGAATTGGGTTTCGGGCTCTCTTGACCAARAGCCCATCCATTGGTGTCACTCCGATGCTCTCCGGGGTGACACAAAAACACCCTGAAGTGCCTGTAGTCCCCTCCCGACCTCCCCATGGACTCATCCTTAAGGATGAGATTCCATAATTCCATAAACTGCTTAAAACCCTTCCTTTAGCCAACATAAATCCCTCCATGGCAGAGGGAGGAACACGGACACACGACGGTCCGCAACTCCATGGGGACCACAGTCAGCCAATGACGGATTATTTMCTTTGTGCCGTTAATAACGGGGATTTTTCCTTCCTTTTTTTCCCCTTCCCAGTCCAAGCTGGAGAACCGGGAATACAGGGATGCTCAGGAATTTGCCGGCGACGTGCGGCTCATGTTCTCCAACTGCTACAAATACAACCCCGCCGACCACGAGGTGGTCGCCATGGCCCGCAAGCTGCAGGTGAGCGAATGCGGGATATTCCCAACTCAGTATCCCAGTGGAAAAAAACTGGAGGCTCAAAATGCTCCTAAAAACCACCAAAACAGTAGGTAAGTGACCAAAAATCACCGTTTTTTGGAATTGGAAGGATGGAATGGGCTGAATCCGCCCGGTTTGTGCCTGCAACCCAGCTGCAGGTGGCACTGGGAATTCACTCCGCAGCGGTCGGCTCGGGATTTTAGGGAATTCCGCGAGAGCCGAATCCCTAAGGGCTGCCAAGAGGTTTTCCAGGCCTTTTCCAAGCCTTTTCCGGGCTCGAGGAAAGAGGGAAGTGGAGCCCAAGGGCTCTTTGAATGCCAAGGCTTTGAGAGCGGAATAAACCAGCGGGATTTTCCTTCTCACCTTCGGAAAAGAGAAGGAGAGGAGCTGATTTACATGAGAAAACACCMGCCAGCCGGGAAAAACGGGTGAATTTGAGGACACGGGGACGAATTTGAGGACATTTGACTCAAAACCAAGACTAAACTCAAGATTCATCACCCTGAATTGGCTTTGTAACCACTCAAGACACCCATTTGCAGAGGAGAAATGGGAGAAAACCCCAGATTTTCTCCCAAAACCCTCAAATTTCCAAGCAACTTGGCCTCGCGGTCACCTCCAATGGGAAGAAGCTCTGAGGATAAATTGGGAATTTGCCCAAATCAGGACAAGTCTGTTGGTCGTTGGGAAGAGAAACCCAGAAGCTGCAGAGGAGAATTTAAGGATTTTGCAGGAATTTAAGATATAAAGACTGGGCAAACATCTTTTTGCTCCATTGGAAGCACCAATTTTTATGGATTTCCCTTTGGAAGTTGTTGTTCTAAGYGCTCGCCTTTGCTCGGATCATCTCTTCCACCCCCTCAGCATGGCCCAGGAGCCCAAATTCCAAGAAAACGGGCTTCAACATGTCATTTTTAKCCATGGTATTTCCTAAAATCAGCAAAGTTTTATCCAGCATATTGGAGTTCGGAATCCCCTGGCTTCTTTTCCACCCACTGAGGAAAAACAAATGTTTTATCCCACCGTTTTGGAAACAATTTTGACTTCAGCTTTGGAAATAATCCCTCCAAAATCTCATTTTTTGCGGGGGAGCCTTTCCCAAAAAAGCTCCCACTTTCCCACGGACTATCCTGCTGGAAAGAGATCTTCAGGATTTGCACCGCTCTGGCTTGGATTCGCTTCTCGAAGAGGAAAATCAAGCGCGGAGCGAAGGAAGAGGCAGAAAAATCAGGTTTGAGCCAGTGTCCTTAGCCCTTTGCGGACCTTCAAGCTGCTGGTTTCCCTTTCAGGACCTTGCATGAACCTTAAATACATTAAAAGTCCCTTTTTTATCACATATATACATCACCAGGACAAGATAAGCAGCCAAACATTCCGTTGTCCAACTTAGGACACGATCAACAAGAGACACAGCCGGGATAAAACTTGGGCGAGATGGAGAAAACCCCCGGAGCGCTGTTTGCCTCCAACTTAGGTCCAAAATGCAGGTTTTAGCCTAAATTTTCCCCMAAAAAAGCCCTTTTGGACACAGTCAAGGCTCCAAACGGATGTGCAACAAGAAGGGATCGGCGTTGCGATGACTGCGATGGTGAACCTGAGTTTTGAGGTGACACCATAGGGGTGTTTTGTGGCTTGATCTGAACCTCACATGTTTTTTTTCTGCCTTCCTGGTGTTTTTGCAGGACGTTTTCGAGATGCGCTTTGCCAAGATGCCCGACGAGCCCGAGGAGCCCGTGATCCCGGCCTCGTCGCCCGCCGTGGCGCCGCCGCCGACCAAAGTGGCTCCGCCGTCGTCGAGCGACAGCAGCTCCGACAGCTCCTCGGACAGCGACAGCTCCTCGGACGACTCCGAGGAGGAGCGGGCGCAGCGACTGGCTGAGCTCCAGGAGCAGGTAACGCTTCCGTGCCGGATCGCGCCGCCGTTGGCCTCGTCGGCGTCAACGCCGTTGGCCTCGTCGGCGTCAACGCCGTTGGCTTCCAAGGTCTACACAGGCCACCACAATTGGCTAGCGGAGCCACACGGTGTCGATTCTTCACAAAACAAGCCTTTCAGACCCGTTCAGGAGCCCCAAAATGCTCCTAAATCCCCTAAGTTAACACCATGGAGCATGACTTCCATGTTGGCCTTGCAACTCGTGACGTTGTTGGCTGTCAAGCCAAGGAGCAAGCAGCTTCCTTTGATGAACAGGGGGAAAATTAGTGCCAAACTCGTCAAAAAGCTTGCTCTACACTCTTAAATACCCCCAAAAATCATAATAACTGGAAAAATGGACTTAATAAGGGTACAAAAAGAAAAATGGGAGAAATATAAGAGAGAAGGGGGGTTAATGTGGACGAGGAGGAGGTGCTGGGCACAAGTATCTTGATCTCTGTGTGTCTGCCTCTCAGCTTAAAGCAGTGCATGAACAGCTTGCAGCGCTGTCGCAGCCCCAGCAGAACAAACCAAAGAAGAAGGAGAAAGACAAGAAGGAGAAGAAGAAGGAGAAGCACAAAAAGAAGGAGGAGCTGGAGGACGCCAAGAAGAGCAAAGCCAAGGAGCCGCCCACCAAGAAGGTCAAGAAGAGCAACAGCAACAGCAGCACCTCCAGGTGAGGCCCCAAATTTGGGGCACATAAAGAGTTTTTTGACATGATAGACCACCATGAGGTGGAATTAAGGACGGGCTGAGCGAGTAGAGCAAAATCCTGAGCTGTTTTGTCCTTGTGGATGCTCTTGGGGCTCTTGTCCTGCTTGTTCCCACTCTTAGCTCCTCGCTGAGCACCTGGTTTGGTCCCTCATCCCACAGATTGTGGCTGTTTCTAAAAGACCGCATTGACATTAGAGACATGAAATATTTGGAATATGAGACACTTAGGACCCAAACCTTGAGTTTTTGGCACTTTTCACTCACCCTCTACTACTCTTTAATCGCTCCCAAGCAGCAAGAAGGAGCCCGTGGCGGTGAAGAACAGCAAGCCGCCTCCGGCCTACGAATCGGAGGAGGAGGAGAAGTGCAAGCCCATGTCCTACGAGGAGAAGAGGCAGCTGAGCTTGGACATTAATAAACTCCCCGGCGAGAAGCTGGGCCGCGTCGTGCACATCATCCAGTCGCGCGAGCCCTCGCTGAAGAACTCCAACCCGGACGAGATCGAGATCGACTTCGAGACGCTCAAGCCGTCCACGTTGCGGGAGCTGGAGCGCTACGTGACGTCCTGTTTGCGGAAGAAGCGGAAACCGCAAGGTACCTTTGGGGATTCGGGGGCGTAAATGATGATATATTTGATAAAAATCCCTAGTTGGGGTCATAAATTATGGTATCTTCAGTAG
>NW_020455811.1:61775-66638 GCF_003342845.1 Nothoprocta perdicaria
ATACCTTTAATAATAATCCCTATTTGGGGACAAAAATGATGATACCTTTAATAATAATCCCTATTTGGGGACAAAAATGATGATACCTTTAATAAAAATCCCYATTTGGGGACGTAAAGGATGATATCTTCAATAAAAATCCTTTTTTGGGGACATAAGGGATGCCCTCTTCAATAAAAATCCCTATTTGGGGACGTAAATGAGGGTGTCTTCAATAAAAATCCCTATTTGGGGACATAAATGAGGGTGTCTTTAATAAAAATCCCTATTTGGGGACGTAAATGAGGGTGTCTTCAATAAAAAATCCCTATTTGGGGACATAAAGCATGATATCTTTAATAAAAACCCCTATTTGGGCATGTAAATGAAGGGTATCTTTAATAAAAATGCCCACCTTTTTGGGGACAGAAATGATGATATCTTTAATAAAAATCTGTATTTGGGGATGTAAATGGTGATATATTTAATAAAAATCCCTATTAACGTGCATATATATTTATACATAAATATATAAAATATATTTTATATACCTATAATATATTTGTGACTGACAAACCAGTTAGCACCCTTTTTTAGATCTTAATGACCTCTTGTCCCTTGACGAACTTTTAGCAATTACAGTGTGGAAATCAATATAAATAGGGAAAAAAAACGGGCCAAATTTCCCGTTTTTTCCTACTTATCCCCCCCAAAAACACCCTATTTCCCTTTAAATTATTGACACGTAGAAAGGTACCACGTTCCAGCAGCTCGAGCATCCCTAGGCCCCTCGTTGGCCGCTTTTCTTCTATTATTCTTAATTAAAATCAAATATTATTAGAAAGTTATATTATTAAAAATATATTATAAAAATACATCAAATTGTAAAATATATTTTGTTATAAAAATATATTATAAAAATATATTATTAAAATGTATATTATTAAAGTATATTATTAAAATTCCTTGTATTATTATAAATATATTGTATTATTAAAAAATAGATTATATTATTAAAAACTAAAGGCAAATCCTCCTTTTACGCTGATTTTTGGCGCCTAACCGTGTCCCCCTCTGCTTGCAGCGGAGAAGGTGGACGTCGTCGCCGGCTCCTCCAAGATGAAGGGCTTCTCCTCCTCCGAATCCGAGAGCTCCAGCGAGTCCAGCTCCTCCGACAGCGAAGATTCAGAAACAGGTTAGACGTGGCTTATTTAAAAGACTCAATCCTTTTATTTTTCTTTTTTTTTTTTCCCTTTATTTTTCCTTTTTTTTTTTTAACCTGTTTTCTGTATAAATAAATACCGTTTTCATTACCGGCTTGGTCTTTAATTTTGAGCTTTATTTTGCTTTTTCCTCCCCCGGGGCGGGTGTTTTCCAAGGCAGCGTCAAGTCCAGCTCTATTTAGCGGGTGAGATTGGCTCTTTGTTGGCTTTTTCCCCTCAAAATTGGCCTTTCCTCTGGAAATCGAACCCCGGCACGTGCCGAATTGTCTCGCTTTGCCCAAAATGAACCAAAAAATGTCTATTTTGAGCGAGCTGTTGTGTTTTCCCCCTAGGAGGTCTAGAGCTGTTGCGCCAGGAGCAACGTGATGGGGAAAGGTCCCAACAAGCATTTGTGTGTTTTTTTTATGGAATTAGGCAGGAACTTGGGGGGGAAAAAAGAGGATAACCATCCGGGGCGGCTTCTGTACTGCTTATCCGCGTGTTTTTCCCAAATATGGACCTCAGTCTTTCCCATATTCCGGATTTGGGAGGCTGCTTCTTGCGACATCTTATCTCCAAATGCCCTCGCCGGCATTCCCACCGCGGGCTTTTCCGTAGGGTAAACCCCAGTCGGGTGACAAAAAAGCCATTTTTCCCCCCCAATTTCCAACCACGCCGGCATGTGGGAAGCCACAAACCGCCCCTGGTGTGCGGAAAGCAGTTTTTCCTCCCAAAATTATCCGTATTTCCTTCCCAGAGGACATAAACCAGGGAAAAGACCCAAGCGGCGATCGGAGCCCATCCCGCTCCTCTCCCAAATTTGGCGCCGTCCTTTTCCCATAGGATCCAGCAGCTTCCAAGGGTTTCCAGGCGCACAGCAGCCCTTCCTCACGTCCTCTTCCTCGGCTTTGGTTTCCAGGAGCGGGAACATTCGGATCCCAGTGGAAAAAGCCGGAGAATGGGCTTGATCTATTGACCCTAAGGCATGGAAGTGACCTTAGCTGCCTTAAAAGTGGAAATTGGGAGGGAAAAAGCATTTTTAAGGCAGCTTTCCAGCTAATTCCTGCCACAAAATTGTGGGATAATCCATCTTTTTCCCATTTCCATGATTTTTCCGTTGCTTTTCCGCAATTTTGGCATTTCTTTTCCTTCTGTTCTCTTTAAAACACTCCGTTATCCCACGTCCTCCGTTCAGCCACAAACGGGACCCGTCCTTTTATTCCGAGTCAGCGCCGCAGGTTTTCCCTGGAAAAAAACACTGGAAAAAGTCTGGAAAATCCATGCAGGCTTGGAAATTCCCAGGAAATTGGGGAAAAAAGAGCAGTTTTTAGCGCTACATCTTGGTACTTCCCACTCAAACGCAGCCACCTTGAAACTCCACCCCACTTTAGTGCCGTATTTCCCATCCTCTGGCTTTTCCGAGCCTAAAATTCCTAAAAAATGGGAAATCCATCTGAAGCTTTCCCACTATTTTAAGGTCTTCCCAGGCTCTTTGGCTTTCCTACGATTTTGGGGGGATTTGCTCAGATTTTGCTGCTTTCCTGTGRTTTTTGGGGAGTCTTCCTGGACTCTTCAGCTTTCCCGTGATTTTGGGGGACTTCCTGGGATTTTGCTCCTTCCCTGTGATTTTAGGGGCTCCTTAAACACCACAATTTTTCCGTATTTTTGGAGTTTCCTCAGACTCTGCTGCTCTCCYCTGGTTTTGGGTGCATTTCCTCAGATTTGACCACTTTCCCATAATTCCTAAGCTCTTCCCAGACTCTGCAGCTTTCCTGAGGTTTTTAGGGAGGATCCCTCAAATTTTGCTCCTTTTCCCATGATTTTAAGCCCGCCTTGGCCCGTATAGTTTTCCACAATTTTGAGAGGGGCTGCTCCTCAGATTTTGCCGCTTTCCTGTGATTTTGGGAATCTTCCCAGACTCTGCAGCTTTTCCCAYGTAACCTCACAGTTGAATTTATTATTTTTTTTCCAGCAAATTCCCCATTCCGCTTCTTTCAGCGCCCAGAGGCCAGGATGGATTTGGTGCCAAAAAGGCTTTTYTCCCCTACCCATTTTTACTGCCATTTTTCCCACTGCCAAAATCAACATTTTCCCACGATTTTAAGGGGCCACCRTGATCCCAAACCACCAATTTTCCCCTTTCCAACCTCATTTCCCCCCCTCCACCACAAAAAAACCTCCCTTTGGCTTAGGAAAATCCAACACATCCCCAGAAAGGGAAAAAAAAAATGAAATTCACCCCCTTTTTTTGCCGTTCCTCTCGCCCTGGGCGTTTTCTATTTTTAATTGGAATTTATTTCCAGTTAAATTTTTCCGACCTTTGTGCAAATTCCCTCCTTGACCCGCCGGAGCCCTCGGAGCTTTCTTTTGGCTCTGCCTCCGGGGGCCGCGAGTTGGAGCGGATTCTCCCACGATCCCAAGCGCCGTCTTGTCTTCCACATATTTTTATTTTAGCTCTTATTTCATATCGCTCTATTTATGGTTTTTATCCCATTTTCTCCTCTTTCTCCCTTTGCTGGCGGCTCCGGCGGAGCCGCTTTGGCTCCCGGAGTCACCGCTTCCCCCTTATTCCACGCCATTAAGGAAAGATGCCCTCAAAGGTGGGATTTGGGGAGGGATCGTTTGGGCAAAATTGGGGGAAAATGAATGTTTTCAACAGCTTTTTAAAGGCTTTGAATGCCAGGCGCTGACGTCACATCCCGGCCACGAAATAGGGAATTTCCTTTGCTTTTTGGCAAAGTTAGAGGGATAACGGTTCCGCTCCGGCTCCGCTCAGCCGGGAGAAATGGGCATTTTCCCAGAGAAAAAAATGGGAAAACACCCGGATTTGGCCTTTAAAAATAACCCGGCTGTCCCGGGGTGGGTATTTCTTGGAATTGCCAATCTGGGAAGCGACAGGGGGGGCGGGTGGAAAGGCCCCTGGAGGCTTTTCCATTGGGAACGCCGCGGGGGGGGGATACAACCCCGGGGCCCTGCCGCTAACTGTCCCCTCGCCGTCCTTGTCTTTGCAGAGCTGGCGCCCAAAGCCAAGAAGAAGGGACACGGCGGGCGCGAGGCCAAGAAGGTAGGGAGGCCGGTCGCGGCGGGGAGGCCGATTACGGAGGGAGGCCGGTCGCGGCGGGGAGGCCAGTCGCGACGGGGAGGCCGGTCGTGGCGGGGAGGCCGATTACGCAGGGAGGCCGGTCGCGGCGGGGAGGCCAATTGTGGAGGGAGGCCGGTCGCAGCGGGGAGGCCGATTACGGAGGGAGGCCAGTTGCGGCGGGGAGGCCGATTGCGGAGGGAGGCCAGTCGCGGCGGGGAGGCCGATTACGGAGGGAGGCCGGTCGCGGCGGGGAGGCCGATTATGGAGGGAGGCCGGTCGCGGCGGGGAGGCCGATTATGGAGGGAGGCCGGTCGCGGCGGGGAGGCCGATTGCGGAGGGAGGCCGGTCGCGGCGGGGAGGCCGATTGCGGAGGGAGGCCGGTCGCGGCGGGGAGGCCGATTGTGGAGGGAGGCCGGTCGCGGCGGGGAGGCTGATTATGGAGGGAGGCCAGTCGCGACGGGGAGGCCGGTCGCGGCGGGGAGGCCGATTACACAGGGAGGCCGGTCGCGGCGGGGAGGCCGATTGTGGAGGGAGGCCAGTCGCGGCGGGGAGGCTGATTGTGGAGGGAGGCCAGTCGCGACGGGGAGGCCGGTCGCGGCG
>NW_020455811.1:69072-69454 GCF_003342845.1 Nothoprocta perdicaria
TGAGTTGGGCCTGTTAGAGTCAGGCCTGTTGATACCACGTGAGTTGGGCCTACTGGAGTTGGCCCTGGTTAGACCACCAGAGTTGGGCCTGTTGGAGTTGGGCCTGGTTAGACCACATGAGTTTGGGCCTGGTTAGACCAYGTGAGTGAGGCYTGTTGGAGTTGGGCCTGGTTAGACTGCATAAGTCGGGCCTGGTTAGACCACAGGAAGAGGCTGCCCAAGGAGACTGTGGAGGCTCCTCTGGAGATCACCCAAACCCACCTGGGTGCCACCCTGTGCCCCATGCTCTGGGTGTCCCTGCTGGAGCAAAGAGGGTTGGACTAATTGGTTGGACTAGATGATCTCTAGTTGGGCCAGCTAGACTAGGTCTCCAGTTGGGCCA
>NW_020455811.1:71304-73274 GCF_003342845.1 Nothoprocta perdicaria
TTTTCTGGAGCCTCCACGGTTTTCCAGGGCCTCCGAAGCTTTCCAGGATGTTTTGAGCTCTTCGGGAGCCTCCGGAGTTTTCCCGGAGTCTCTGAGGCTTCCGGAGCCTCCACGGTTTTCTAGGACCTCCGAAGCTTTCCGGAATCTTTGAGCTCTTCCAGAGCCTCTGGAGCTTTCCCAGAGTCTCTGAGGCTTCCCGGAGCCTTTGAAACATTCCGGGGCCTCCAAAGCTTTCCGGAGCCTCCATAGATTTCTGGGACATCCATAGAATCTGGGACCTCCAGGGCTTTCCAGAGGTTCCAAGGCTTTCTGGAGCCTCCATAGATTTCTGGAACCCCCCGTAGATTTCTGGAGCCTCCAAGGCTTTCCGGGGCCTCCATACATTTATGGGACCTCTAAGGCTTTCCGAGGCCTCCAAGGCTTTCCGGAGCCTCCATAGATTCCTGGGGCATCCAAGGCTTTCCGGAGCCTCCAAGGCTTTCCAGGGCCTCCATAGATTTCCTGGATCTCCAAGGCTTTTGTCTCTGTGGCTTGCTGAAGCCTCACAAGTTTTTCCAGAGCCTCCAAAGTTTCCTGGAGAATCTGAGACTCTTTGGAGCCTCTGAAACATTCCAGAATCTTCCACACTTTCCAGAGCATCCAGAGTTTTCCAGAGCTTCCCGASCTTTCTGGGCTCTCCTAGGCTTTCTAGATCCTTCCGGAGCCTCGGAGGCTTTCCAGAGTCTCCAACACTTTTCCAGAGCCTCAGAGGCTATTGGGAATCTCAGAGGCTTTTTGGAAGGAGCCTCCCAAGTTGTCCTGGACTCTCGGAGGCTGTTGGGAGCCTCCGAAGGGGTCTGAAATCTCCAACGCTTTCCAGAGCATCCTAAACTTTCTGGAGCCTCCGGGGTTTTACGGAATCGCTTGGGATTTTAGAAGGCTCTGAAGTTGTCCAGAACATGCAGAGGTTGTTGGAGCTTCCAAAGCTTTTTGGAGCCTCAAAGACATTCTGGAATCCCGGATTTCCTAGAAGAGGCTTCCAAAGTTTGCCCGAGTCCGTGGGGCTTTTAGGAGCCTCCGAAGCTTTCCAGAATCATCCAAGTTTCTCGGAACATCCAAAGGTTTCCGGGGCCTCCAAAGATTTCAAGGGCCTCCAAAACCTTCCAGAGTCCCAGAGACTTTCTGGAACTTCTGGACCTTCCCAGAAGTCACCTCCAAGTCTTCCTGGAGCCTCCAAAATCCTCCAGAATCCCAGAGACTTTCTGGAACCTCTGGGCCTTCCTGGAGCCTCCAAAACCTTCCAGAGTCCCAGAGATCTTGTAGAACTTCTAGACCTTTCTGGAAGGCGCATTCCAATCTTCCTGGAGCCTCCAAAACCCTCCAGAGTCCCAGAGACTTCCTGGAACCTCTGGGCCTTCCCAGAATGTGTCTCCAACTCTTCCTGGAGCCTCCAAAGCTTCCTCCAACCTCACCCCCTTCCAGGCACCTCCAAGTCTTCCAGGCGCCTCCGAGTCTTCTTGGCACCTCCAGCTCTTCCATGGAGCCTCCAAGTCTTCCATGGAGCCTCCAGCTCTTCCAGGCACCTCCAAAGTCTTCCAGGCGCCTCCAGCTCTTCTTGGCGCCTCCAGGTCTTCTTGGCGCCCCCAGCTCTTCCAGGCACCTCCAAAGTCTTCCTGGCACCTCCAACTCTTCCCGGTTGTCTTCAAGTCTTCCTGGTTGTCTTCAAGTCTTCCAGGCACCTCTAAAGTCTTCCAGGCGCCTCCAGCTCTTCTTGGTGCCTCCATCTCTTCTTCACGCCTCCAACTCTTCCAGGTCTTCTAGGTGCCTCCAGCTCTTCCAGGTGCCTCCAACTCTTCCAAGTCTTCCAGGCGCCTCCAGCTCTTCCAGGCGCCTCCAGCTCTTCCAGGCGCCTCCAGCTCTTCCAGGCGCCTCCAGCTCTTCCAGGCGCCTCCAGCTTTTCCAGGTGCCTCCATCTCTTCCTGGTGCCTCCA
>NW_020455811.1:75211-76765 GCF_003342845.1 Nothoprocta perdicaria
TGGAGGTATCTCCAATAGCTTCCACATTCCCTAAGGCCAGAGGCGTCTCCAGCACCTTCCACACTCCTTGGGGCTGGAGGCATCTCTAGCAGCTTCCACGCTTGTTCCTGCAGCTGGAAACATCTCCAGCACCTGCCATGTTCCTTCATTCCCCATCCTTTCCTATGCCTGGAGGCATCTCCAGCACCTTCCACACTCCTTGGGGCTGGGGACATCTGCAACACCTTCCACATTCCTTCCTAGGGCTGGAGGCATCTCCAGCACCTTCCATATTCCTTCCTAGGGATGGAGACATCTCTGACACCTTCCATATTCCTTCCTAAGGCTGGAGGCATCTCCAGGAGCTTCTGCACCCATCCACTAGCCCGGAGACATCTCAAGGCTCTTTTGCCACCATCTCCAGCGACCCCTCCAACTCCTTTTACAGCCCCCCCTGAGGCCTGGAGACATCTCCAACCCTTCCCACAACCACCTCCAGCCCCACCACCCATTCCAGCCGCCGGGCTCCCGCCACCCTGCTCCAGCCCCACCTCATACCTCCATCTTCTCCTCCTCAGGACCTGAAGATTAAGAACATGGGCTCGTGGGCAAGCTTGGTGCAGAAGCACCCCACCACGCCGTCCTCCACGGCCAAGTCCTCCAGCGACAGCTTCGAGCAGTTCAAGCGGGCGGCGCGGGAGAAGGAGGAGCGCGAGAAGGCGCTGAAGGCCCAGGCCGAGCAGGTGGAGCGCGAGAAGGAGCGGCTGCGGCGGGAGCAAGAGCGCATGAGGTGAGGGCGGCCTCTCCTGTCGGGGTGGCCTCCTCTGGTTCTTGGGTGCTACATGGGTCCTTGAGGTGCTACACAAGTCATTTGGGTCCTACACAAGTCTTTGAGGTGCTACACAAGTCATTCGGGTCCTACACAAGTCTTTGAGGTGCTACACAAGTCTTTGAGGTGCTGCACGAGTCCTCTGGGTGCTGCACGAGTCCTTGAGGTGCTACATGGGTCTTGAGGTGCTGCACAAGTTCTTTGGTTGCTACATGAGTCTTCGGGGTGGTAGATGGATCTTTGGGGTGATACACGGGTCCTCTGGGTGCACATGGGTGTTTGAGGTGCTACATGGGTGTCTGAGGTGCTACATGGGTCTTTGAGGTGCTGCACAAGTCTTTGAGGTGCTACACAAGTCATTTGGGTCCTACAAAAGTCTCTGAGGTGCTGCACAAGTCTCTGARGTGCTGCACAAGTYYYTGAGGTGCTACACGGGTCTTTGAGGTGCTGCACAAGTTCTTCGGGTGCTACATGGATCTTTGGGGTGCTACATGGATCTTTGGGGTGCTACATGGATCTTCGGGGTGCTACATGGGTCCTTGGCATGCTGCATGGGTCTTGGAGATGCCACATGGGTTCTTGGGGTGGTACACAGGTCTTGGAGATGCTACACGAGTCCTTGAGGTGCTGCACAAGTCCTCTGGGTGCTGCATGAGTCTGAGGTGCTACACAAGTAATTTGGGTCCTACACAAGTCTTTGAGGTGCTACACGGGTCCTTGGATGCTGCACAAGTCTTTGAGGTGCT
>NW_020455811.1:78715-79969 GCF_003342845.1 Nothoprocta perdicaria
TGGGTTGAAACCACGTTGGGTTGAAACCACGTTGGGTTGAAACCACGTTGAGATAGAACCACCTTGGGTGCCACCAAGTCATTTGCCCCCACGCCGGGTGCCCCCGCGCCGGGTGCCACCCCAGGGCGCCCCCCTGATGCCCCCATGTCCCCCAGGAGCCGCGACGACGAGGACGCCCTGGAGCAGGCGCGCCGGGTGCACGAGGAGGTCCGCCGGCGCCAGGAGCAGCAGCAACAACAGCAGCAGCAGCAACAACAGCAGCAGCAACAACCGCAGCAGCAGCAACAGGCGGCGCCGGCGCAACAGGCGGCGCCGGCGGCGGCCCCGGCGCAGAGCTCCCAGGCGCCCTCCTCCCAATCCATGCTGGATCAGCAGCGGGAGATGGCCCGGAAGCGGGAGCAGGAGCGGCGGCGCCGGGAGGCGGTGAGTGACGGTGACAACGCCGGGGGCGGCGGGTGACACCGGGTGACGCGCCACGCACAATTCCCGCCTTTCCGGGTGCCCTCGGTGGCTTCCCGGCTCCGCATCGGGATTCCTCCGGATCCCACAATTCCCAATAATCCCTTTTCCGCGGATGCGGTGATGGTGACAACCCCGGGTGACAGGGGGTGACAGGCCGGGTGACACGGGCGGCGGGTGACGCGCAACACTCGGCGCCCAATTCCCGCTTTTCCGGACGCCCTCGCTGGCTTCCCAGCCACTGGGAATATCCYGGATCCCACAATTCCCAATAATCCCTTTTCCGTGTTGGCGGTGACACCACCGAGGGATACAGATGTCACCCGGCGGCACCGGATGACACACGCAGCGGGTGACACGCAACACTCGGCGCCCAATTCCCGCCTTTCCGGGCACCCTCGCTGGCTTCCCAGCCACCGGGAATATCCCAAATCCCACAATTCCCAATAATCCCCTTTCCGCGGTGATGGTGACAACACCGGGAGCTACGGCTGTCACCCGGTGACACACAACACTCGGCGCCCAATTCCCGCCTTTCCGGGCGCCCTCGCTGGCTTCCCAGCCACCGGGAATATCCCCGCSTCCCCTCCGCATTCCTCCGCATCCCGCCATCCCAAATAACCCCTTTTCCCCCTTTTTTCCCCCCGTTTCTCCCCACAGATGGCGGCCACCATCGACATGAATTTCCAGAGCGACCTCTTGGCAATATTCGAGGAAAACCTTTTCTAAGGAGCCGCCCGGCGCCCCCAGCCCCCTTCCCGAAAAACACCCGGCGGGCAACAAAAATAAACACCC
>NW_020455811.1:81699-83139 GCF_003342845.1 Nothoprocta perdicaria
TTTTTTTTCCGTTTTTCCTTTAATATACAGTGAATATTGCATTTTGGTCTGTACTGATCATGGAATAAACGCATCTCTTTTTTTTTTAAAGCCGCCGTCGCGCCGGATCCTTCTTTTTCCCGCTCGGAAAAAAACCACCAAAACGCCGGAATTTCTGGATTTTCCCAATTTTCCAGATTTTCCACTCCCGCTCCTTTTTTTCCCCCCCCCGCTTATTTATTCATCCCCAGGTGAGGGCACCAAAAAAAGGCAAATTTGGGGGTTTTTTATTACCCATTTTTGCCAGCTGGAGTGGCCGGACCRCCGCATCCGCATGGGAATTTCTCCCGGGATTTTCGCCTCCGTTTGGCTGCTCCGGAGGTAGAAACATCCCCCACTCCCAAATCCCGATCCGGGATATTCCCTGGAGGACTAAGGCCCCGGCATTCCCAGATCCGGATTCCGGAGCTTCCCGGTCCCTATTCCCAGGCGCCGCTTCCCACATTTTGGGGCTTTTCCCAGCAATTCCAGCGGGATCCCGCTGTTATTCCCACGTTTCCAGCACAACCTCCGAGCTCCCTCTCCGATCCTCCCCATTCCCAAATCCCCCAGGGCCAAAGTGGGGCGTTTTCCCAGTTTTCCCGCTGTCGCCGCTGGCTCTTTTCCCTTCCGTCTTCAGAGCTGGAAAAAAAAGCCAAAAAATTCCCGATTCTCCCACATTCCGGTTGCATCYGAGCAGGAAGAGCGAGAAAACCCCAAGATTCATCCAACCTCARATCCAAGCTCCCACTTCCCATCCAACCTCCTTTTTATCCCGGCTCCTCCTTTCCTTCCATTTTAAATTCCGGAATTCCCGGGAATTTCACTCTTTCGGGGGGTTTCCTCCCCTTTTCCCCCTTTTTTTCCCCTTATTCCTGCCTTCTTTTCCTCCCTTTTCCCCCACTTTTTTCCCCTTTCTCTCCTTTTTTCCAGACATTCATCCCAAATTCCATGGAAAACCGGAGCCTGACAGGAACTTTACGGTTATATAAAAAAAACAAATATTCCCCAGTTTACCCAATTTTCTCCCTCTCCCCTCCAAAAAACGCCCTTTTTGGGGCCTTTTCCCACCGTTTTGGGGCTTTCAGGGACTTTTCTTCCTTTTCATCCTCTTTTTCCTGCGGAAAACGGGGGGGTTGGAGGGCGCCAGGGGCTCTTTCCCCCCAAAACCAACGGGGGCAATTTGGGAGTTATCCCAAATTCTTGATTTTTGGGGTTTTTTTTGGGGGGGGGGTAATATTTAATCCCGGTGAGGGGCCGAAATCCCCCGATTTGTCACTTTTCTCCCTAAATGTTATTTTTATTATTTTTTTATATTATTGTTGGGGGGGGGTCCCTCTTTCGTGCGGTTTTCCGGGCAAAAATAAACGTTTTTTTATGGAATTATCGACTTGAGCAGCCACTTTTTGGTGGTTTTTTATC
>NW_020455811.1:85845-86618 GCF_003342845.1 Nothoprocta perdicaria
TGGGACACCCCAATGATGGGAGACCCCAATGATAGGGATGCCCCAATGATGGGACATCCCAATGATGGGACACCTGGGTCCTTGGACACCCCAACAATGGATCACTTGGGTGCTGGGTCAACTGGGTGCTGGGATCCCCCAATGATGGGAGACCTCAATGATGGGAGACCTCAATGATGGGGCACCTCAATGATGGGACATCCCAGTGATGGGTCACCTGAGTCCTTAGACACCCCAATGAGGGTCACATGGGTGCTGGGTCAACTGGGTGCTGGGGCACCTCAATGATGGGACATCCCAATGATGGGACATGCCAGTGATGGGTCACCTGAGTCCTTAGACACCCCAATGAGGGTCACATGGGTGCTGGGTCAACTGGGTGCTGGGGCAGCTCAATGATGGAGCACCCCAATGATGGGTCACCTGGGTGCTGGGACACTTGGGTCTTGGACACCCCAATGATGGGAGACCCCAATGATGGGACCCCCCAATGATGGATCACATGGGTGCTGGGACACTTGGGTGCTGGGACACTTGGGTCTTGGACACCCCAATGATGGGAGACCCCAATGATGGGACACCTGGGTGCTGGGACCCCCTAAAGCTGGGTGTCCCAGAGGTGCCACCCATGGGTGCCCCCCCCCCAGGCGCCATGCCCCCCACCACGGCGCGCGCCCTGCTGCTGGCGCCCACGCGGCTGCTGCTGGCCCTGGGCCGCGGCGCCCGCCGGGTGGCCCTGGTGGGACACCCCAATGATGGGAGACCCCAATGAT
>NW_020455811.1:88770-90358 GCF_003342845.1 Nothoprocta perdicaria
GGTGGGAAGCACCCATGGGACCCCCACTATGGGTGGGGGCCACCCACGGGACCCCCTTGGTCACCTCCCCACCCACAACGTTGTTGGGACCCCCCCTTTAGCCACCCACCACGTTGTCCCCTTGGTCCCCTTGGCCACTTCCATGTGGTGGCCTTGGACCTCCATGGCTTCCTTGGCGACCTCCCCATCACCCACCATGTTGTCCCCTTGGCTGCTTCCTCGTGGTGACTTTGGATCTCCAGGGCTTCCTTGACCACCTCCCCACCCCACAGCATTGTCCCCTTGGTCCCCTTGGCCACTTCCATGTGGTGGCCCTGGACCTCAAGGGCTTCCTTTGTCACCTCCCCACCCCACAGCATTGTCCCCTTGGTCCCCTTGGTCATTTCCATGTGGTGGCCCTGGACCTCAAGGGCTTCCTTGGCCACCTCCCCACCCCACAACATTGTCCCCTTGGTCCCCTTGGCCATATCCATGTGGTGGCCCTGGACCTCAAGGGCTTCCTTGGCCACCTCCCCATCACCCACCATGTTGTCCCCTTGGCTGCTTCCTCGTGGTGACTTTGGATCTCCAGGGCTTCCTTGACCACCTCCCCACCCCACAACGTTGTCCCCTTTKTCCCCTTGGCCATATCCATGTGGTGGCCCTGGACCTCAAGGGCTTCCTTGGCCACCTCCCCGTTGGTCCTCCTCCTTCCTTGGTCACCCACAACATTATCCCCTTGGTCCCCATGTGGTGGCCTTGGACCTCCATGGCTTCCTTCATCACCTCCCTGTCATCCACAACGTTGTCCCCTTGGCCACTTCCATGTGGTGGCCCTGGACCTCCAGGGCTTCTTTGGCCACCTCCCCATTGCACAACGTTGTCCCCTCCCTGGCCACAGGTTCTGCTGGCGCCACCAGCTGCGCGAGTTCAGCAGCCACTTCCGCGTGGTGGCCCTGGACCTGCGGGGCTCGGGCGCTTCCGACAAGCCCCTGGGCGCCCGGAGCTACCGCCCGCTCCTGCTGCTCGAGGACATCCGCCAGGTCGTGGAGGCCCTGGGCACGCCCGGCCCCAAGGGTGAGGAGGACCTTGGGGGACCATCAAGCCACCCGCCCTGGTGGCCCCTGGTCCATGTCCCCCATGGCGGCTTCCTTTAGGTGTCCCCAGGTGTGTCCTGGTGGGGCACGACTGGGGCGGCCTCTTCTCCTGGGAGTTCGCCGCCACCTACCCGGACATGGTGGAGAAGCTGGTGGTCATCGACGGGCCCCACCGGGCCTTCATAGGAGGTCAGTGGGGACCACGTGGGTGGCCGCTGAGGAGGGGCTTTCATGGACGTGTCCTTGGGTGACGTCTCTGGAGGCCCTGCCACCAGGTGCCACCTTTTGAGGCTGTCTCTGGTGGCCACAGACACCACCTTGGGTGACATCTTTCATGGACGTGCCCTTGGGTGCCATCTCTGGAGGATGTGTCATGAGATACCACCTTTTGTGGCCATCTCTGGTGCCATCTCTGCTGGCCAGGCTCTTGGGTGCCATCTCTCATGGTCATGACCTTGGGTGCCACCCCTGATGGCCGTGCCAGTGGGTGCCATCTCCCATGACTATGCCCT
>NW_020455811.1:90534-91605 GCF_003342845.1 Nothoprocta perdicaria
ATATCTCATGGCCATGTCCTTTGGGTGCCATCTCTGATGGCCATACCCTTGGGTGCCATCCCCCATGACCATGCCCTTGGGTGCCATCTCTGGTATCATCTCTGATGGCCATGCCCTTGGGTGACATCTCCCATGACCATGCCCTTGGGTGCCATCTCTGGTACTATCTCTGATGGCCATGCTCTTGGGTGCCATCTCATGACCATGCCCGTGGTTGCCATCTCTGATGGCCATGCCCTTTGGGTGCCATCTCGGCCATACCATTGGGTGCTATCTATGATACCATGTTTCATGGCCATGCCCTTGGGTGCCATGGCATCTCTGATGGCAATGCCCTTGGGTGCCATCTCTCATGACTATGGCCATTGGGTCCAGTCTCTGATGGCCATGCCCTTGGGTGCCATCTCCCATGACTATGCCATTGGGTGCCATCTCTGGTACCATCTCTGATGGCCATGCCCTGGGGTGCCATGTCCCATGACTATGCCATTGGGTGCCATCTCTAGTACCATATCTCATGACCACGCCCTTTGGGTGCCATCTCTGATGGTGATGCCCTTGGGTGCCATCTCTCATGACTATGGCCATTGGGTCCATTCTCTCACGACCATGTTGTTGGGTGCCATTTCTGATGGCCATGCCCTTGGGTGCCATCCCTCATGGTCATGCCCTTGGGTGCCATCTCTGATGGCCATGCCCTTGGGTGCCATCTCCCATGACCATGCCAATGGGTGCCATCTCTGTTACCATCTCTGGTGGCCATGCCCTTGGGTGTCCTCTCTAGTACCATATCTCATGGCCATGTCCTTTGGATGCCATCTCTGATGGCCATGCCCTTGGGTGCCATGTCCCATGACTGTGCCATTGGGTGCCATCTCTAGTACCATATCTCATGGCCATGCCCTTTGGGTGCCCACCGCAGATTTCGCCGCCCGCCACCCCAGCCAGCTGCTGCGCTCCAGCTACGTCTTCTTGTTCCAGCTGCCCTGGCTGCCCGAGCTGCTCCTCTCCATGGGGGACTTTGAGGTGAGGCCTCGGTGGGCACCCACGGGTGGGGAAACGGAGGCGGGG
>NW_020455811.1:93401-95124 GCF_003342845.1 Nothoprocta perdicaria
GTTGGGTGCTCATCATGGTGAAGTGCCCACCCTGGTTGGGTGCCCACCCTGGTTGGGTGCCGTCCCCCGCCGGGTGCTGAGGCCCCCCGTGGCCCGTCCGCAGGGGGGACCCGGCGTGCCGCGAGCGCCCGCCGGCGCCGGTGCTGCTGCTGTGGGGCTCCCGCGACGCCTTCCTGGACGCCCGCCTGGCCGCCCACCTGCACCGGCGCCTGGCACCCACTGGGTGCCTCCACGTGCTGCCCGGCGCCGGCCACTGGCTGCCCGAGGAGCGGCCCGACGCGGTCAACCGCCTCATCTGGGACTTCGTGGGGCGCCCCGGGCGCCCGCGGGGACGGGAAGGTCCCTAAGGGTGCCCGGGGGGAGCGGAATTCCGGGAATTGTGCCCGGGGGAGCGGGATTCATGGAATTCTGCCCAGGGGGAGCGGAATTCTGTGATTTCTGCTCAGGGTGCCCGAAATTCTGTGATTTCTGCCCGAAATTCCCAGAATTCTGCCCAGGGTGAGCAAAATTGCTGGAATTCTGCCCAGGGTGCCCAAAATATCTGGAATTCTGCCCAGGGTGCCCAAAATTCCCTGAATTCTGCCCAGGTTGCCTGAAATTCACAGAATTCTGCTCAGGGTGCCCAAAATATCTGGAATTCTGCCCCAGGGTGCCTGAAATTCACCGAATTCTGCCCCAAGGTGCCTGAAATTCATGGAATTCTGCCCAGGGTGCCTGAAATTCTGTGATTTCTGCTCAGGGTGCCCAAAATCGCCAGAATTGTGCCCAGGGTGCCCGAAATTACCTAAATTATGCCCAAAGTGCCAGGAATTTCCTTAAATCTGCCCCAGGGTGCCTGAAATTCCCGGAATTCTGCCCCAAGGTGCCTGAATTTCCCAGAATTCTGCCCAGGGTGGTGGGAATTTCCTTAAATCTCTCCCAAGGTGCCCAAAATTCCCTGAATTGGGACTAGGGTGCCCAAAATTCTGTGATTTCTGCCCCAGGGTGCCCAAAATTCCCAAAATTCTGCCCAGGGTGAGCGAAATTGCTGGAATTCTGCCCAAGGTGCCCGAAATTCAGTGATTTCTGCTCAGGGTGATGGGAATGTCCTTAATTCTGCCCCAGGGTGCCTGAAATTTCCTGAATTCTGCCCCAGGGTGCCCAAAATTTCCTGAATTCTGCCCCAGGGTGCCCAAAATACCCTGAATTCTGCCCAGGGTGCCTGAAATTCCCCGAATTCTGCCCAGGGTGCCCGAAATTCCCTAAATTCTGCCCTAAGTGCCGGGAATCTCCTTAAATCTGCCCCAGGGTGCCCAAAATTCCCTAAATTCTGCCCTAAGTGCCGGGAATCTCCTTAAATCTGCCCCAGGGTGCCCAAAATTCCCTGAATTCCACCCAAAGTGCCAGGAATATCCTTAACTCTCTCCTCTGGGCGTCCCCGGCCCTAGCAGCACCCATGGGTGCTGGGGGCACCCTGAGGTGCCCGATGGGGACATCCCCCCCCCCCCAGTGCCTTAACAAGGGCTCTGAATAAAGGGACCTGTGGCCACCGCTGGCGTCCGGGGGGCTACTTGGGGGGCAGGGGGACTTGGGGGACAGAGGGAATTGGGGGGCAGTGCCAGGACATGGGGGGCAGTGCCAGGACCCAATGGGGTGGTGTCATCCCCCCTAACCCCCATGGGTGGCAGTGGTAGCACCCATGGGTGGCAGCACCCGCTGGCCACAGGAATGTGCCCGGGGGGGG
>NW_020455812.1:0-11840 GCF_003342845.1 Nothoprocta perdicaria
TCCTGCAGCCCCTTCCCGCTCCTCATCCTCCTGCAGCCCCTTCCTGCTCCTCATCCTCCTGCAGCCCCTTCCCGCTCCTCATCCTCCTGCAGCCCTTCCTGCTCCGCGGCGCCCGTCTCGACACACAGACAGGAGCGTTTGTGGCCTGAAGCTGTTGGGCTCCTTGGGGCTTGCGCGGACGCTCTGCAGCACCTCGAGCTTGGTTCCTGTGACCCGCTCGGGTGACAGAGCCGCAGACCAGAGGCTGCTGCCCGCAGAGGGTTGCGTGGAGGGTCGCTGCATGCCCGTGGAGGGGGCTGCCTTCTGCCAGAAGAGCTTGTTTGGTGGGAGGGTGCCCGAGCCCTGGCCCAGGCTGCCCAGGGAGGCTGCGGAGGCTCCTGCTCTGCAGATCTGCCAGCGCGCCGGGATGCGCCCGGGTGCCCCGTGCTCTGGGTGTCCCTGCTGGAGCAGGGAGTTGGACTGGATGATCTCTAGAGGTCCCTTCCAACCTCAGCCACTCTGTGGTTCTGTGATTATGTGCCTCAGCTGCCCACAAAGATGCTGCTCTTGGCAGGGTAGCAGCAGGGCTAAGGAGTATTCACATCAGGCTGTTAGCAGCTTATCCTTCTTACAGAAACGGGCTTTAAAAGCCCTTTAGCCTTGTAGTAAATATGGAAATTAAAGGAAATCTAGCATTAAAAATTAAAGGAGTAAATAAGACTTTCATTTTAACACTTCCTTTCAATGTTCCAGAGGGAGCTCTATTTGAACGCCTTGTGCTTCGCTCGCCCACCCTTTCCTAGATTATGTTTATTATAGGCTTTTTGGGAGAAAAAGTGGAAGCGGCTGTGACGGCCTAGAGCTGCCGGGCGAAACCCTGTCCTTCGAACACAAAATACGGGCGGCTTCGGCTGCCGATGCTGCCTGGGGCGTCCATGTGCTGAACTACCTGCGCTACCGTGAACACGTTCCCGTTCCCGGATCCGCTGCTCTGAGGGGTTGATGGGGGCAGGCGCGGGGCCGGGCAGCACCGGGGAGGCTGCGTGCGCCGCTCGAGCTGCCCCCAGGCTCTCTGTGTGCATCCGGCTCTCTTTGTGCATCCATGGGGCCTCATCCCTCGTGCCCGGGCTCTCCATGTGCATCCACGGGGCCTCATGCCCGGGCTCTCCATGTGCATCCATGGGGCCCCGCGAAACGCCCAGCAAACACACGGCGAGCGTGCAGCGAGTGGAGAAACCCAGACTGGGCACGAGTGCCCCGTGAGTGCCCCATGAGCAGTGAGTCCCTGGCGAGCAGAGAGCACACGGCGAGCACCCAGTGAGCTGCAAAACACCTGGCAAACACCCAGCGAGCAGGGAGCGCACGACGAGCGCCTGGCAAGCGCCCGGCGTCCACGGGGCTGCCAGTGGAGGCGGTTCTTCCTGTCACTGATAGCTGCAGATAAGACGGCAGCCAGAAGCACAGTCAGTAAAGTCGGTACAGGTGTCAGTGGCTGGGCAGCTCCCTCAGCTAACAAAGCCTGGAATTACTAGGAAAGCTCTTAATACCGAACCAGGAGCTGTTGACGCGCGTGGTGTAAATCCCTGGGGTTGCGCAGCTCCCGTGTGAGGTGGGCAGGATGCTGCTGGCGCTTGGCTCGGGATGGCACCTTGGGCTGCGGCTCCGCTCGCCCCAGGGCACCCTGGATTGGAATGACCGGCTGCCAAACGCCGTCATGGAGCCTGTGTGGGGTGCGATGGGGTCTGCTCCCCTATGCCCTGAGTGCGCGGGGTCAGCACAGGGCTTCCTCCCCGGGAGGCCACTGGCTGCCTTACGGTCCCAGATTTACTCCCCGTGTTGCTCTTTGGTGGCCCCGGGGGCCACCCTATGTGACGCCATAGGGGCCTGGGTGCCCTGCAGGCGCTTCGTGTTCGCTGCCCTGCGGCGCTCACGAGCAATTCGCACCCTCCTAAACCTTAGGGGTTTGAAGACTCCAAAGGTCTTAGGAGACCGTGGTCTCCTAAACCAGGTCTGCAAATTCCCGCCCTCCTCGGGGCTGGCTTTGGGTGAGGGATCTGTGTGGGTGCTGCGGAGCAGTGGGCAGCGTGGAGAGCCGTGCTGGGAGGCGGGCAGAGCTGCTGCTCCTGCCCCCCGTGCTCCTTGGGGACGTTCCTGCCCTCCGGCAGGGTCTCCTTGGGGCTGTCAATGGGTGCCAGTAGTGCCAGAGCAACGTGGTCCTTACAAACCTGCACGTGTGGGGTACGGGGACAGGCAGCGGGAGGGAGCTGCCTGGCGCTCTCTGTGCGCAGGGCTTTTAAAAAGTTTCCTTTCCTCTGCACGTGTGCTGCCATCTGCCAATTAGAGAAAAAGTGCAGAAGGAAAATGCAGGAAAATGATCCATAAGTGATCCATAACTGGAAAGCTTGAGGGAGAGCTGCATGGGAGACAGCCTGGGGAAGGGGCTCCTTGATGCAGTGACAAACACGGGGTGAAACAGGGCGGCAGAAGCTGAAAGGAGATCTGAAGGCTCTATTCCTTTTTAAAATGTTGAGGTTATTTAACCACTGGATTAACTTGCTAAGGGCTGAAGTGGTTTCCCTACCTTAGGGACTTAAAGTCTTAAAGTCAATGAATTAATGAGTTGTTAGGGCACTGGAGCTGGGATGTGGTACATTCATAATCTCCTGAGGTTAAATGATGTTTTGAGCGTATTTAGTTTGTTTTCCCTTCTTTCTGAAACACCAGTTGTAATTCAGACAGAAGAATGGGCAGGCTGAAGAGATCCTCGTGGTCGGACAAGTGAGATTAACATATTAACAGAAGAGTTTCCTGCATCCTGCATGAAGCGCCGCGGCCGCGGGCGGGCCGAGCGCTGCGGGCTGCCCGGGCGGCTGAGAGGGGCTCCCTGTTTATACGGCCCCTAGTTGGACACGCACCCGAAGAGCAGCCAGTGTCCCCCGGTGGCCAGGGCTGAGGTGCCCTCTGCGTCTCCGGGGGCTGCCCGAGGGGCCCAGGGGCCTCAGCGGAGGCTGGACGAGCCCCCCGGGCAGCCTGCGGCTTAGCCCTTGTTGTCGGGATGAGCATTTGGGGCCGGGCGAGCTGGCGCTTCCAAGGCCAGGGGGGTGCAGGCGGCTGCGCGGGCTGCCGGCAGGGACGGGCATGGGCTGGTGGCACCTGGTCTGTTTGCCGAGGGCAGCGGCTCCCTGTCCTTCTTCCTGAGCCCCCCAACCCCTGTTTCCGTCACTGCCCTTCTCCTCTTCCCGCCTCGAGGCCGCTCGGCCGTTCCGGACCCATCCTTGTGCCCGTGTCTCTTCTGCAGTCGTCGCTTCCCCATGGGCCGGGTGAGCAGAGCGGCCTGCAGCGTTCGGTGTGCTGCTCTTCCCAGTCAATCCTCTCGTGTGCTTGGCTCTCCGCTGATACCCCCATCATCAGGAGATCCCAAGTCGGGATGTGGTTGGCGAGCGGCAGCGGGTCCACACTCAGCATCGTCCTCGCGATGCTGGGTTTTCCTCCTGCGCCTCCGCAGCGCGTGGGGCTGCGCTCACTGTAATTGCAGCCTCGTGGTCCCGCTGCGGGTGCCGGGGGCGTCGGGGGGGTCTCCTGGCCAGGGCCCCGCGGCCAGAGCTGCTCTGCTCTGGGGGGGCACCAGGGAGCGACGTCCCTGTCCCCGGGCAGCGGGAGCAGAGGGAGAAGGACCCGGGGCCGGGGGCGAGGAGGAGCGTGGACGGGGACCAACCTTCACGTGCAGCGCGTCCCCGACGCGCTCACTGGGTACCAGGTCCTGAGGCTTGTTTGGGCTGAAAAGCCCTCATTAACATTTTGGGAATGCATTAATTCCTTCGCTTCACTATTCCAACCTGCTGGCTTTGATTGGCACTATTTTTTACAATAAATGCTTAATTAAAGGCATAATGACTGTATAATGATTGTATTAAAAGCAAGATGATTATAAAAATCAGCTTAGCAGCTGGAGGCTGAGGGGCTGGAGCATCTCGGCGCAGAAAGCGGCCGCGGTGCCGTGGGATCCGCGCGGGAGCCCCTCCTATTTGGCACCCCCGGACCCTGCGTCCGGCCCCGCTCGTGCTGGGCAGAGACGCCCTGCGGAACATCCTCCCTCTGAAGGGATTTGCAGCTAGGCAGGCAGCGGGTGGGGGAAAGGCGGTGTCCTGAGCAGGGAATGCGTCCCTGTGCTTGCAGCCTGGCTCGCTGCGGCTGAAGCCGCGAAGCGTCGTGTGTTTGTGCATCAGCAGCACCTCCGGCGCCGAGTCCCGCCGGCTGCTGAGCCAAGGTCAAGGTGCTGGTACCTCCTGGGCCGGCGGCCACAGGGTCCGGCCGAGCCACGGCGCCGTCCCCGGCGAGCGCGGCAGCGGGGACGCAGCTCTGGGCTCCCGGCGGCTCCGCTGCTGCTCTCGGAGCCGCCGTTGCTCGCGTGCCGCTCCGTGGGGGCGGGTCCCTCTGCGTGGCCACCGGCCCCTCGCTCGCTGCTCCCGCAGGCCCCAGGAGCAGGGCCGGCAGGAAGCACGTTGGGGTGGCCGTGGCCCTTCTCCGGTGTCCTCAAAGCCTGGACGTGCGTGATGAGGATCCGGCGCAGTGCAGACCTGGCCCAGGAGGGCGGCCCGCGGCCCCTGCCCCGTGTTCTGCTCCACCAAACGTGTAGCCGTGCGGGGCCAGCGGGGACAAAGACGGCGGGTCTTGCCGCTTGCCACTTGTGTGCACAGATTTCTGCCCTTCCCTCCAGCGACTCCCGGGGGCCTCCATCTGCTCCTGGAGGCTTTTCAGGTCCCCAGACCTTGAGCGTGATTGCAACTACCTGCCTGCGTCCCGAGGTGCCAGGAAAGTTGCGATGGAGTCAGTGGCAGATGGCGTGGGAGGGGGTGGTCTCCGCTTTCTCTCTTCCCACGCCAATTCCCTCTCTGTGCCCATTTTTTAGGTCATGTCCCCATTCATCCCGTAGTGATCTCATTCCCTTCCTCATTGCGTGAGTTCCGTGTCACCTCAGATCCTGGCTGGACCCAGCCGTGCCGCTGTTCCCGGGATGCCTGGAGCCCCAGATCTGCCCGGGGACTGAGGAGGCAATCTAGAAAGTGCCCTTTGCTGCAGGCTCTTGTTTGTGCGCTGCCTCCGTCAGTGTAGTCCACGTGAAAAGCTGCAAGTTATAAGCTTAATAAAGCATAAGCACCACATCTGATTTTAAAGAGCAGTTTTGCAAACGTTGCAAGCTATTTTAATGTGCTTTGCTGAAGGAGCGATAGGAATTCGCATTGAGAAAAATTGTTTTGTTTTGGAGGTATGAAAATGTGCATCTGCACAAGTAGGTGGCACGCGGCGCAGACGTAAGCTGTGTTAGCGGCAGCAGATGATCCAGCGGCCGCCGAGGGGCTGTGCCGGGTTCTGGTCCCCCTCTGTCAGCCCGCTCTGCTCCCCAATGCACGGGGCATCTCTAGGGTGCACGGTTAGTGCCCTGGTCACCTCGCACGTCTCCTCAGCAGCGGGGTGCAGAGGAGGGCACAGACCTGGCCCTGCTCTGACGTGCTCCTGACTGCGTCCCGCTCTGGTGGGCGTGAGCCCTTGGGGTAGGCTCGGTGGCTGCTTCCCTTCTCCTTGGGCACAGCAGCAAAGGTAAAGCTTCACACTTCGTGGTCCCGCTTTGTGTGAGAGGCTCTTGCACCAGGAACCCTCTGCAGCCTCCCAAGCGTCACGTGCTGCGTGGTGAACCAGGTAGGTGGCTGTATGGGCTGTGCTGGGTTGGGCAGGTGACTGAATGGGCTGTACTGAGTTCGGTAGGTGGCTCTCGGAGCCTCCTTGGGTTGGCAGGCTCTCTTGGCTTGGGTAGGTGGCTGTACGGAGTTGGGTAGGTGGCTGTATTGGCAGTATGGGGTTGGGTAGGTGGTGGTATGGACTGTGCTGGGTTGGGTAGGAGGCTATATCGGCTGTGCTGGGTTGATCCTTTGGATTGCTGCTCCCAGGATCGCTCTCAGGAATCCCTCAGTACCAGTGAAGAGACCCGCTCCACCAGCGACGAGGGCTTCCCTTCCTGCTCCCCTCTCCCCGTTCGAGATCTCATTTAGATGTGAAATATGTGACCTCAGATTACTAGGACACCAAGTGCCGTGTCCGTCTTCCTGGATTCCTTCTATGTAGTCAGGGAAGCGGAGCCTCAGAGCTGGCTTTAGTTTGGGGTTACTTTTTTTGTGCCCCGTCTCTTAGAATGGTTTTTATTTCACCCAGCTGGCACCAGCACCCGCAGCTGCACAGGCCGCTCGGTCCCTCCACTCGAGGGCTATCAATGACCCGGCGATGTCGTGGGGTCCTGGAGCTTCCAGAAGGGCAGCCCGAGGCAGAGGCTCGGGGCTGTTACACAGCTCATCATCCACGCTGCCTGGGGGAATTCTGGGCCTACGACTAAAGGCATCTTAAACCCCGCTCTGGTAGCAGGTAGTTTCCAGCTCTTCCTTCTTTACTTAGGCAGAAACCTTATCCTGCCACGAGAGAAGTTTTGACAGGAGACTCTGCAGCTTTCTTTTCACTCTCCTCGTTTTCATGGATGGGTTGGGGTCAAGGTCTCCGCCAGCCACCAGGATTAATCAGTCTCTGATTGCGGGGAATGTCTGCTCGCTCAGCTGACACGAGCAAGGGACCAGGGACCGCGCAAGCTTTCTTTTTGCCTTTATTACCCCAATCTTTATCCATCTTGTGAGCTGCCAGTGTTGGTCGGGGGCTGCCGCTGTGCTGATGGAGCTGCCTTGCTCTTGAGGTACCACTTTCTGTACTGGAAATCTTTCCACGGTCTTTTATTTTTTTCTGGTATTTTAAAGAGCAGTGGTCTTTGAGTGAGGAAAATCCATTTATTTTTCTGTGGGCCGTTTTTATTGTCACGAGTACCCTGGCTGTGTTCCCTGGAAGGTGCCAAATGAGGGACAGTGACGCTTGGGCAGGTGAGCGACGCTGCTGGAGGAGCCGCGTGTGCGGGATGTAGCAGCAGTTCCAAGGAAACCCAGGGTAGCTGAGGCTGGAAGGGACCCCCAGGGCTCCCCCAGCGCAGCCCCTGCTCCAGCAGGGACACCCGGAGCACGGGGCACCCGGGCGCATCCCGGCGCGCTGGCAGATCTGCAGAGCAGGAGCCTCCGCAGCCTCCCTGGGCAGCCTGGGCCAGGGCTCGGGCACCCGCAGAGCCCTTGTGTGCCGGCCTGGCCCCGGCGCGCGGCCCGGGGCGCTCGGGAGGGCTGCGTGCTGCGAGTCTGTGGCCGGGACCTCTGCTCTGCAAGGGGATGAAGAGCCCCGCGTGCTCCTCTTCCTCGCTCCTGTGAGCCCTGTGGGAATCTCCTGCTTTCCGACTCCTTTTAGCTGCCAAATTCTCTCCCTTGTTGTCGTGCTGAAAGGACCTGCAGCACCTTCGGGGGGTTTGTGTGCAGGCAGCTTGTCTGTTTGACAGGGCGTTTTAAAATGAGCTTTTACAGATAGGCTTTAATTTCATAACAAATAAAAACAGCTGAGGAGGATAAAACCGTGGGCTGGTGTGTCACCTGATGGAGACCCACGGACTCTAAAACCACGTTAGATTTTGCAGATTTTCGCTCTGTGAAGCTCTGTGCTCGGACAAGGCGTGAGAGCTGCCGCGGGACGCGGGGAAGCGGGCGAGCCCGCGGGCCTGTCCCACCGCCCCGGTGCCGCCCGGGGCTTCCTGTGCCCGGCGGCGGGTGCGCGCTCGGAGCCGCCGGGGCGCTGGGTCCGCGCCGGTGTGGGGGACGCGCAGGGGTCCCGGAGTGCATGCGGCTCCGTGCGTGGCCGCCCGAGCTGGGCTGGGCTGCCGGGACCCGGGGCAGCGGGACCAAAGCACCGTGAAGCGGCCCCTGCGAGCGCCTGGCTCGCTGCCGCCTTCGCCTGGGCCTCGGGATAGTCACAGACGGGTTAGGTGGAAAGGAGGAAACTCTGCTGGGAAAAGAGTCGTAGCAAAAAACCTCGGAGCTGGATAAGCTCTGGAACTGACTGAAGGTCAGAGCACGAGGCTGCTGTTCGGATGAGGGACTGGCCCGAAAGTGGGTCAGCGGCTGATGATTTTTGAACATTTAGCACCAGTAATTCGCAGGTGACATTGAGCGAAACTGTGCTGTGGCCGTGGTTCTGGCAGCTTCCATTTTTCTGGGTCCCTGGCACAGCGAAGCGCGGGAGGGCAGAGCCACAACGGGGACGCGCGCGGGGAGAGGCCGGGGCTGCCGCCTCGCTCTCAGTCCCCAAGGCACCGGGCGCTCTGTGCAGTATCCCGGTAAGCTGGGAAGTTGCCCTGGGCGCTGGAGGCAGCTGTTGGAGTGCTGTGTCTTTCCCCTACGTGGCTTCCAGACAGTCATTTAATAGGCAAAACAAGAGAATACTTTTCTCCTTGGTCACTCGGTACATGAGATGCGAATACTGATGTCCCCCCACCCGGATCTGAGACTGAATTAACCTGCTATCTACAAATTTGGCTGTGACAGCTGTGAAAGACACACCAAAAGGAGGAGGGTAATGCTGGAGCTGCAGTGTCTGTGAGGAGCTGCCGGGGAGCTGTTGGGCCAGCAGGATCACCAGGAATTCACCACGGTCCCATGTCTTGCAGTTCTGGGATCTGCCAGGGAATTGCGGGTCTAAGTAGCACTGGAATGGCCAGGGAAACTTGTGCTGAGCAGGATGGTGTTGGAGCACTAGACAGGAGGGAGGCCTGTCCCCCATTGCAGCCTATGCCCCCTTGCAGCTGAGTGCTGGGAATGGCAAGAGCCCACTCGGAATCAGGGAGGAATCGGGATGGCTTCAGGTGAGGGGTGGGAAGCCCTGAGCGTGAGTCAAAAATGAGCAACGGGGCAGGGCTCAGCACGGGGCTGTGCAGGGCACATCCCTCAGCACGGGGCCGTGCAGGACACGCTTATGACAAGCCAGGAATGCAGCTCTGCATCCCGCTGAACCAGGGGCCAAAGCTCCGAGGCTGGAGCAGCTTCCTGGCTTCCTCTGTGCGCGGAACAGGTCTCTCGAGGAAGCCACATGGGAACGGGGCTGCTGTGTCCCTAGCACCTTCCAGAGGCACCCCGGCACCGATACGGCAGGGGATGGAAATGCCAGAAAAGCATCGTCTTGGGAGACGGAACAAGCAAGTGGATCCTGCTCAAGCAGTGAATAAGATGAGGGTTGGCTGGGGCCCAGCCTTGAGAATAAATGAGCGATCTGGATGCTAGAAGTGACCTTTCTAATAAAAAAGATAAGAAATCAATACAAGAGAAATCTCCCTCTGAGAGACTCTTAAAGAAAACAACTTTTGGGGTTACTCAGGAGAGGAGTGGTCACAACTCGGTCCATAGTGGAATCGGGAAGGGGAACAGCTGTGGTCACGGTCTGTGGGTTGTGGGTGTTTTTGTCTTGGAACCCTCTGAAACAAAGGAAATGGGGAGCTTGAGGAGGGGAGCAGAGCGCAGGAAGATGTGTGGTCCTAGTGGCTCGTGATGCTGCTCGCTGCTGCAGAAGGACGCTCTGGTAGCCAGGGAGGTCGTGTGCAGCTGGGGCTCCCTGGTGTAGAGGAGGTGCCCGCGGGAGCTGCGGAGTGAAGCGGGAGCAGGGCTGGCAGTGCCGGCGCCGCGGGCGGCAGCGCGTCCTGCAGCTCGCCCTGCTGCAGGAGCTACGGGCTCCCTGCAGGGCTGGAGCTGCCCACGGCCCCGCGGGGCTGCGTGCGCCTGCGCGGACCTGGGGCTGGCGGGAGGAGCAGAAGGCAAGAGGAGCCTCGGCTGGGACCACTGCTTTGTCCCGCCCAGCTGGCTGGGATCCATGAGCATCGTTTTGGTGGGGAGCTTTCCAGAAGTCCTGGTGGGTGATGTGGAAGGTTCTCCTGGGAAGAGTCTCCTGGTGCCTGTGCAGCGTACGGGAGGAAGCAGGCAGCTCTTTGAAAGGCCTCTTGGAGATGAGCTGGGATGGAGTGAGGGAAAGCGGGCTTGGATTCGTGCTGGAGGAGCTGTGGAAGGCCTCTTTTCAGTGGTGGCCAGCGATAGGACTAGAGGGAACGGCCACAAGCTGAGGCACCAAAAGTTCCACAAGAACTTGAGAAAACACTTCTTGACTGTGAGGGTGCCAGAGCCCTGGCACAGGCTGCCCGGGGAGGCTGTGGAGTCTCCTTCTCTGGAGGTCTTCAAAACCCACTTGGACGCAGCCTGTGCCACGTGCTCTGGGTGACCCTGTGTGTGCGGGGGGGTTGGACTAGGTGACCTCTGAGGTCCCTTCCAACCTTAAGCATTCTGTGATTCTGCGATTCTATGAGAGCAATGGGAAGTGGGGCCTGGCATTTGAGTCTGTCCCAGGCGGTGACAGCATCACAACTCCTGGGGAGCAGGAGCGCCTGCATCTCGGAATGGCTCTGGAGAAGGCAGTTAAGTGACCCTCCTGTTGAGTCCGTAAATTGGGGGGCTTGTTTTTCCTTCTCCTCTGCTTCCTATGAGACTAATGCCTAGATATGGGAAACGGTGGAGTTGCTTTTCAGCAGAGCGGTGTTAATTTATGAGTAATTTTGCTGTGTGTGTTTGTGAAGGACACGTATGTGTTATGGTGGTAGGTGCAGACGTGGTGCCTGGTCGTGGTGCCGTGAAGCACCGGGCAGGACCTGAGCTGGGAGGGCGGCCGGTGCCTCGTGCCGCAGGGAGCCGAGCGCCGCGGCCCGTGGAGCGCCCTTGGCTGCTGCCTCCTTAGGAGGAACGGAGCGGGGACGGAGCGGGGCTGCCGGCGGCAGGGCCCGAGTGCACAGGGCCCTGCAGACCTCCCTGCGCCCGCTCCATGCACCACTCCATGCACTGCTCCAAGTGCTGCTCCATGCACCACTCTGCGTGCCGCTCCATGCGCTGCTCCTCAAACCACCCCACGTGCCACCCGGCGCGCGCAGCCCTCGCGGAGCAGGATGGGCTCCCAGCAGCAGCAGTGCTGAGTTCAGGAGGTAACGGCCCCGACCGCCGCTCTGAGGGGACAGACGCGTGTGGCACCTGCGCTGTCCCGGCTGCGGCTCTGGGCCACGACGGGAAGGAGGAGGAAACGTTTTTCCTTGGAGGCCTCTGGCTGGGGAGACGCTTTGCCCGGGTGGCAGCAGAGCCACGTCACCCTGGGGACAGACGCAGAGCCGCATCACCCCGGGTGGCAGCAGTGTCACCGCGCAGCAGGGCGCCCTGTTTCGTGCCCGCCGCCCGGCGCTGCTGGAACGAGGGCGGCCGAGAGCGGAGCCCGGCGCGCGGTTCCTGCTCCCCGCGCGAGGCCGAGTGGGCGCGGGAGCCTCCTCGTGGGGCCCACGTGTGTGCAGTGACCTGCACGGACCTCCCTGTGCTGGGGGGCTTCACGCGGCGGGTGTGGGAGCTCCACGGAGCGCCCTGCCTGTCCATGGGGGCTAGCTGGAGGAGCACAGAGTGATGGGATGGGCATCAGAGGAGCAGCGAGCGCACAGGGTTTGTGCCATGGGGAGGACGGGCGGCTGCAATGCTGCGGAGGCGGCTGCAGGGGCTGCGGAGGTGGCTGCAGGTTCTGTGGAGGTGGTTGCAGGGGCTGCAGAGGTGGTTCAGGTGCTGCAGAGGCAGCTCCAGGGGCTGTGGAGGTGACTTCAGGTTCTGTGGAGGCGGTTGCAGGTGCTGCAGAGGCGGCTGCAGGTGCTGCAGAGGCGGTTGCAGGTGCAGAGGGTGGCTGCAGGGTCTGCGGAGGTGGCTGCAGGTGCTGCAGAGGTGGTTACAGGTGCTGCAGAGGCGGCTGCAGGGGCTGCAGAGGCGGTTGCAGGTGCAGAGGGTGGCTGCAGGGGCTACAGAGGCAGCTGCAGGTGCTGCAGAGGTGGCTGCGGGCACTGCAGAGGTGGTTGCAGGGGCTGCAGAGGTGGTTACAAGTGCTGCAGAGGTGGCTGC